>NC_038042.1:4684850-5030441 GCF_002211085.1 Panicum hallii
ATTATTATTGGTATTTCAGGTGTTACGTCTAAAAGGCATTATAAAATAATGAGAAATCTTGTATCATAGTATTACAGCTCATTGTTCATATGACTACAAACTAAACATAGATACATGATACACAAGTAAAATGTTCTTCTTGATGACCTTATTAAACAACGAAAGAATACTTTGATAGATATCTAATGAAAACCCTAGGATAATAAAAATTGTGGTGCCAACTATTCACGATCTACTATACGATGATTGCATCTGCCACAAGGACCCAGGCTCTTCTCCTTATTTGTCACTAGACTTTGATGTGCTCTCATAATAATCACCAGGTGTTGTGCACTTGTTGCTGCCATGAATCAACCGATAAAAGCATAGCAGCAATACAAGACCAACATGAATGTTACTACAAACATCACTGTCACCAAGAACCAAATGTACTCCACAACAAGCTAGATGGAAGTATTTGTCTCAGCTTCTATGTCAAACTTGGATGGTGCCAGCAAGTGTGCAGCTGCCTCAAGTATAGCTTCTGTAGAAATAAGATATCAGATAACTGTTCATATTTGACCGTCTTCATGGTTTCGCCTTGAGATTATTAGAGCTGTATGCCTCTATGTGAATGATCTGATGTCTTCCAAAATGCCACAACATATTCAATCTAGAAAGGAGATTCAAGCGACTCATCCCAAACATCTCCACTTGCATTTGAAGCATCTTCGCCATCTTCTTCCATCGCCAATCTTACATATTCTCTTCGTGCAAAACGATCCCAATCTGTTAATGATGGTTCTTCACGCATCTGCACTTGCATCAAAAAAAGTATGTGGTGTTACCAATGATGAAAAAAAAAATATATCAGATTGTCAATGGATGTTATAAGTGTGAGTAGGAATTTGACTCACTTGGCGAATGAGGAATGGGTCCCTAGCTTCAAAAGCCATAAATTTGTTCAGGTTAAAGAGAATGTTGAAGAAATGCCCAGACAATTTGCACCTTCGGAAGTCTTTCAATGTCAAATAGCTCTCATTCTGGAACAAAGGTAGTGCATGACTAATTCAGCATGAAATGTTTAGAACTAGGTAATCTACAAAAATCATAAATTCATACGACCTCAGGTCCAATCATGTCAATGAGCTGACACAAGATGTCCTCAAATAAAACCGGTTCCTGGGCCATGCATTCCATGCGATGAAGTTGTTCCTCAAAAAAGAACTGCAGTTCGTTGTGTGTGAGTATGCCATTGCCATCAAGATCTATACATTTAAACCTGAAGAGATGACATCAAAGCATTAATATGAGAAGTTGAGAACCTTTGGACTGCTGTTAACGGAAGCTCGAATTCACATGACAATTTAGGTGAAGCCTAACCATTTAGGCTGAGGATCAAAGCCTACTGTAACAGAAATAGATGAATCTCCTTTAGAAGTTTAGATTGGACTTGCTAGTCAAGAATGAATTTTCCAACTTCCTATATTTGTTCTCATTTCTTAGAGTTAATCGAGGGCTGAGTAAATAGAGTAAGGGTCTATACAGAAGATCAATGAATGTCTCCAAAACTACACATTCATTCCTTAAGCATATGATTTGTAGAAAAGGAAGCCATTGATAGAAGACTAATAGTCAAGAATTTTACTGGGATAGGTTGATAATTAGATCAAGAACCAGTATAGGCATGCCATTTCTTTTTATGTCGTTCAAAGTGTGGGAATTTCTTGTGCCACTACCTTTTTAGTCTGACTCTTCATGTTGAGATTATTTTTAGGTTTATGAGTTACTTAACTTTTCTGCTAACAGCCTCATGAAAAAAGATAGAAAGTTTTGCTGTAAATAAACAACATCCAGCCTATGTTTTGCTATCCCCTTGGAAGTGTTTCAAAAATTCACTAAAACTAAAAGAGATGGTACCGATGCTTCGGTGATAGGGAAAAAAAATTTGAATCAAAACATTGTTAATGATAAAACGTATAAATACTACAGTACCACTGAAAATAGCTGGAGTATCAGTGTATCACTCAGTTGAGGTATTAAAACAAATATCAGTTACCTACCAATATTCCTGGCTTGGCCCAGTTGATTTGTCCTCTTCAGACAGTATAAAATGGACAAAATCTTCATACCCCATTTTCCCTTCAGCCTTGCTGGTAAATTTCCTAGGAACCTGTTATGTACCATTTAAAATTTTCAACAGATGTTCAGTATTGAAACGAGCCTTAAGAGAACTAGAAGAATATGATATGGTGGGGTGGGTGGGTGGGTGGGTGGGGGGGGGGGGGCGGAGGGGGGGGGGTAAGAGGAAAACCAACCTCTGAGAAAATTCTATCTACAATCCTATATGTCAATGCATGGTTTCCATACTTAATAAGATTTTCTTTATCAATCAAGAAATCGTGGTCTGTGTCCAGCTCCCAGAACTTGCAATATATCACATAGAAATGCTCATATGAGAAATACCTACAGGGAAAGAAATCAATAAGTTCAATGTTGTGCATCCCTCAAAAATAGCTGCACTTGTCGTAGAGCACCACAGGAAAGTCTATGCACAGAAAGGTGCTGAAGTGTTTAGATTTGATTCGAATGTATCACCTTAAAACTTTATTGATATCTTCTTCATCATCAGCATGCCTGAGCGCACTGAGTAGATTTCCACGCTTCAGCTCCCTAAGTGATAGATGGCCACTTCCAATTCGATTCAAGCAATAGAATATCCTATATACGACAGTCTCAGCTGACAAATAATGATGCATAAGTCAAAGACGAAACAAGATGGGATTTTATATAATCAAGAGATCATAGCTGGGAAAATATAACCTACCATATCTTTCTTGAAATTCAGGTGTACTCTTTAAGAACTCCAGACCAGGATGGTTGTCCAAAAGGTCTTTAAGAACTGGCTTAAAATCCTCCTAAATCAATCAATCATTATGAACCATTGATTAGAGAAGTGCAACAATGATGAACCACAAGTGCCCTTTGATGAAATAGTCCATTGCTCAACTCTTTTACTGTACAATGTTTTTTTTTTTGGACAAGAGAGATTCACCTTCGCGAGGTAATTGCGATTCTGTTGCTTCAGAATCGTAAATACTTGGGTTGCACTATCCATACTCATCAAATTGCTATTCACCCAAAAATCAATGAAGGCCTCCCTGGAATAGTGAAAGTAATGCAAAGTTTGTCATACAATAAGTTCGCACTGCAGACGACTAAAGTTTGCCAACTACCTTGCCACGAATCCTGTGCTCTCCTTGTCGATCTTATCGAAAAGAACAGTGGTAAAGAATGTCGGTAGCTTGCAGAGTTCCCTGGTAACCATCCGAAATTCTATCGTGCAACCAAAAGAGTCACCCAAAAGGGAAAAAAAAAGGAAAGAAAAGGATTAGCTGACATCCTCACAGACAAACTGCTGTGATCAAGATAATTGTCAGTTTCATGAAGATTTCTAGCGATACTTGCTTGCCATCAGGGGCGAAGCCACAGTGACTTTCCCTGGTGCACATGCACCATGGTGAAAAACAAACTCCTAGTAGTTGACTCTTTTTTACCATGTAAATTATATAATTTTTTCTATGTAATGGAGAGTGCACCAGGGTCATTTCAATCCTAGCTCCGCCCCTGCTTGCCATTACAAGTAACAGAATCAGGCATGACAAAACTGTCATAGCATCGACCCCTGATGTAGTTAAAAGTTGCTTTCACGAGTTCAATTCATTTAATCAAATGCAACACAGCGTGTCAAAAGGAAAGAGACCATTTGAGCTCCTTGGTACACATCCAATTCAACGCACCTTGAGCCCGAAGACCATTTGAGTGTCCGGCGAAGAGCTGATCAACGGTAGCAATGCATTGCTTCTTCACCTCGTACGTCGGTGGTCGGCCATCTTGAAAATAGAACTGCCAAACAGCATTCGATTGATAAGTCGTTCACGGCAATTCAATTTTGTGCAGATTTGTCAAAATGAGAAGCGCAAGCGTGATCCGATCGACGGATTCACGAGGAACGTACCTGTGGTATGACCTCCTTGGCGGGGCGCGCGGCGGCCGGACGGAGCGGCGACGCGGAGCGGTTGGGCTGGCCGGCGCCGAGCCCGCTGGGCCTCCGCGAGAGGCGCGGCGACCTCGGGGAGAGCGGCGGCACGGCGGCGCCCCCCTGCAGCATCGAGGGCAGCATCGAGGCGCCCACCGCCCCGCCGCCGCTCGCCTTGGCCTTCTGCACGAGGCTGGCAACCTGCGCGGCGGTGTCCGGGAGCGAGAGCCAGTGCGCGAAGAGGAGGTCGAGGACGCCGCGCAGCGCGGGCGCCCCTGGCGCCGGCACCTCCGGCGGCAGCTGCAGGAGGTCCACCTGCAGCGGCAGCGCGCTCACCTGCGCCGCCGCGCTCAGATCCGCCGGCGCCTGTGCCGGTTCCTCCACCATCCCGTACTCCGAGCGCTCTCCGCCGCGTCAGACTCAGACGCCGATCCGCTCCGGCGAGCGATCCCGTCACAAGGGCGGAAGAGTTGGCGTCGCCTGGTGGAAACGGAAGGCGAGGCCGCGCGCGTGGCGCGACGCGGTGGAAGGGGAGGCTCAGTTCACCGCTGGCTCCACGAATCTCGAGGCCATCTGCGCCGTCCGATCCATCGGCTGCGTGTCAACAAGCACAGGTTGCCCGGGTCAACGGCATTGCATCGCGGAATGGGATGGATGGCGATCTCGACAACTACACATGATGCCAGTAGTGATGCACTACGAGGTTAGATCTGTCCTCTTCTATTCTATTCCCTCTATTTTCCCTACATGATCTCCCATCATAAAACCTTTGAAAAGACTCTTATCAATATGAGTGTTTTTATAAATGTGTAGCAACGAATCAAACAAATCAGGTCACTGGAGTAAAAGTTATGCTAATCGGCTTGATGTTGCAAATTCTGACAATTTGCCCGATTTCAAGCCCAAACTAACAATAGCTCATAACGGTCCATGAATGGAACAATGGCCTAGAACAAACAAAACAATGGCCTAGGAAAACTTTCGTAGCAATGGTTCAAATCGAACGCCTCAAGAAAATGAACAATGAAACACATACCATTTTAGATTCAGATCAAGATGTGATGATCCAAATGTCGAGACAATGAACGGAATGTCCTCAAGTATCACTTTATCTTGGCAGATAGATAGAGGATGAGAGAAAGAAGTAGGAATGGAGGCGACAACCAACCACAAATAGAGTTTTGAGGGGTGGGTGTGCGCGATGTCATAGATGGATGGAAGGGAAAGGAGGGGAGGGGAAGTAGGACTTGAGGCCACCCACGGACTCGGACCACACATCCAATTCTTGTATTTGCGTAGCAATAAACATATTTAATTTAACTTCATGCATTTTTAATTCTTGCAGCAAGTTTAGTTTTCTCAAAATGTAATCTAATTTATATTAGTGTTCTATTTATTGTATAGTTTGTATATCATAGAGCGTAACAGTTTAGTGCCCGCAAAATTTGAAAAATTCCGATGCCACAAGTGCATGTACACTGGCTGATTAAGCAGCCATGCTTGTTGGAATTCTCAGGAGGAGGATGAATGAATATGTTTAAATTTGGTTATCTTGTTTGTCAAATCTCTATTTGATAAGTAGGCAGATCGAAGCAAATCGTTTAAAAAAACAAATTGACCCGATTTAAATCCCCGCTGTGGACTTGCACCGTCAGTGCCTCCATTCACAATCTCATCTTGCAAACGTTACATCTGCTGACGTCCAACGATCTTGAACCTCAACTTTTGTGACAAAGTGCATATAAGTTTCAATTTTTTTTAAAGAAAACTTCAAGGTACATTTTTAGAGTTGTGCCTTTCTATATTTGCGCCATTTTCACTTGCGCCTCCAGAGTTTTTGGGATGTGGGCTTTTACATTTTTCAGATAAAGAGTTATTAGGCAAGTTGGGCATTGTTTGGGCCCGTTGTAAATCTGGCCCAGTGCTGGTACATGGCCACAAATAGTGCTTCCTCGGCAAGATGTGCGATGGGCTCTACTTGCAGGCTCGCAGGCAGCAGTCTCCCGGCTCCCGCGCCGCCGCCGTCTCCTTTGGCCTATCCACCACAGGTCCACAACACTGGATAGAGAGACCATCAGCGAGTCGTCCATCCACGACCGGAGCGGCGACCGGCTCAGGCAAAAGCTGCGCGTGTGAGATCCGCCGCCGCCGGCCGGTCGCCGCATCGCGTAGGTGCTGCTTTGCGAATTCCGACTTGGAAAGTCGAAGCTCTGAAGGTCGGGCGCCGGCGCCGGCGCGGACAACCGCACTCACGTCGGTCTCTGGTTTAACTTTGACGTCTACACACGCCCACAGCTCGCAGCGTCGCCGGCCGGCGGGCGGCGGCCGCCACATTGCACCGCCGCACCCGCAAATGAGCCGACACGCACACGGCACACAATTTTGATGGGATAAATAAGTCCTTGTTGGCCTTTGTGGTGATCTTACTGGAGCTCTGATCTTACTGGAGCTCTAATCAGGACAGCATTGCTAGGACAGGCACAACAGCATCTTAAACAAAACTTTTAGGATAATATTTAAAACAGCATCTTAGACTAATTATCACTGGTTTTTAGACTAGCATTTTAGACTTGCATCTCGGTATATGCTTGGCTGTCTTGACCAGCTATAAATATGTATCCCCAACCTCTCAGATTGGTATGGCATTGTATGAGAAATAAACTAGAAAATTGCCACAACTCCTAATGTCATCCTCTCGATGAGAGTAAGAGTTTCGATACTAACAACTGGTATTAGAGTCATTCTATCCTGTAGCTTAAACAACTCCTGCTCATCTCCTTCCCACGCCTCTCTTTGTCCTCAGTTGGGAGCAGGAATACCGGCTGTCCCTGCTCACCCCTTTTCCCCTGCGCAGACGGGCAGCAGCTCGTCTAAGGCAGCCTCCTCCCCACGCAGCAGCCCCCCACTAGCGCGCTATGTCCGAAGGACAGTCTCAGCGCTCGGTCGCCTCAAGCGTGCGGCACCGGCAGGAGGTCAAGCTCGCCGCGGCAGAGGCACGCGAGCGAGCGGCGGCAGAGACCGCTGTGATGGCGGCGAGGGCATCAACGCTGGCGGTAGCGGAACTGGCAGCAGCAAGGGCGGAAGTGGAAGCAGCAGCGACGGTGGATGCAGCGCGTGCGGCAACAGTGGAGCTCAAGGCTCTACGCGGCAGTAGCATCAGCAGCTCTGCCTCTGCCGACGGCAGCACCAACGTGGAACTCAAGCTGGCGAGGAAAGCAGCGGGAGAGCAGGCGGTGCAGTGGGCAGCCGCGCACCCCCATAGGCACGGTGGCGGCAGCCCAGACAAGCGTGGACGCGCGTGGCGGCCGCGCTCCCGGCGGCGGCGGCTGCGTCGATGGAGATCGCGGCCTTTACAGGCGGCGCAGCTCTCCCTCCCCAGACCGGCGCCATGGTCACCACGGGATCCAGACTGTTGTTAGGGATATTGGCCCCAGCGGTGGGTGGCCTACCCTCACCAAGACCAACTATGTCGAGTGGGCCACGGTGATGAGGGTAAGACTCTAGGTGCGGCATATGTGGGAGGCAGTTCGGTACGGCGACGTCGACTACGACGAGGATCGACGGGCGCTGGATGCCCTCATTGCTGTAGTCCCACCCGAGATGCAGTTCTTGCTTTCTAAGAAGTGGACTGCTAAGGAGGCCTGGGATGCCATCGCTAAGGCACACATCGGCAGCGACCGCGCCAGCAAGTCCACACTGCAGGCACTTCGCAAGGAGTGGGAGAATCTGGCCTTCAAGCCAGGTGAGGACGTTGATGACTTTGCTCTCCATCTCAACACTCTATTGCAAAAGATGGTGTAGTTTGGCGACGACACCTACAATGAGGAGAGAGCTGTTGAGAAGTTCTTCCGCTGCGTCCCCGAGAAGTACAAGCAGATCGCTTGCTCGATTGAGTCTCTACTGGACCTCTTCACGATGTCGATCGAGGAGGTGATAGGTCGCCTCAAGGTCATCGACAGCGATGAGCCACACCCTCTCTCGGGACCTATCACCATTGGCGGGAAGCTCCATCTCACTCGGGAATAGTGGGAGGCCTGCCAGAGTGACGGGAGGAAAGGGGAGCCCTCCTCCTAGACAGGCGGCCGCAAGCGCGGCAAGCCACGTAAAGCACGTGGAGGCGCCCAAGCCGGGGTGCGAGGACGTGCTGAGGGTGGCACCCGCGGAAGCGCCCAGGGCGGCGCCGCCAGTACGCACAAGCCGGCACGAGACGACGCCTACCACAACCGAGGCAGGGTTGGCCATTGGGCCAAGGACTATTGACAGCCACGACGCGGCAAGACCCACATCGCACAGGTGGAGGAGGAGGAGCCGGCTCTGCTCCTAGCACACGCAAGCATCGAGCTACCTCCAGCGGCATCGGCCGCAGTGGCTCTCCTCCACCTTGACGAGCCGAGGGCACACACCTTTCTCGGTGATGCCTCCAACAACGACAAGACTGACAGGTAGTGCCTCGACACCGGCGCCACCCATCACATGACCGGTCGGCAGGAGTTCTTCACCGAGCTTGACACCAGCGTCCGAGGCTCCGTCAAGTTTGGGGACGCCTCCGTGTAGAGATCAAGGGCGTCGGCTCCGTCATCTTCACCACTGAGTCTGGTGAGCACAGGCTGCTCACCGGAGTCTACTACATCCCCGCCTTGAGGAACTCTATCATCAACTTGGGATAGCTGGATGAGAACGGTTCGCGCATGGAGATCAAGAACGCAGTCCTGAGGATTTGGGATCGCCATCGTCGCCTTCTTGCCAAGGTAACCAGAGGCGCAAATCAACTCTACATCCTTAATGTGCAGGGGGCACAACCCTTCTTCCTCGCTGCTCATCGGGACGACGAGGCGTGGCAGTGGCATGAGCGCTTCGGGCACCTTCACTTCGAGGCCCTGAAGCGGCTCAGTGCCAAGGAGATGGTGCGAGGCCTGCCATGCCTCGACCACATGGGGCAGTTATGCGACGTCTGCGTGTTGTTGAAGTAGAGGCGGCTCCCCTTTCCCAGCAGACAAGCTTCCGAGTCAAGGAGCGGCTCGAGCTTATGCACAGGGACTTGTGTGGCCCGATGACACCAGCCACACCAGGAGGACGATGTTACTTCTTGCTGCTCATCGATGACCTCTTGAAAGATATCTAGGCCCCTTAGTGGGTTTTGGTGGTAAATGACAAAGCACATATATATCTAATCATATTATCGAGCATGTGTGCAGGGGCTAAGAGTGATGAAGCAAAACATATTACAAAAACATTGACCCCTTAAAAGGGAAATGAAAAGCGGTGTTTCAAATTTACTTGAAGAATTACATTTTATTTTGAAATTGAGTATAGGAACGCTATACTATCAAGAGGGACTTTGATCCACAGGTGTTGATGTGGTAGTTGTGCTCAAGAGAATCTACAAAAGCTATGAGAATCAAATGTACCACTAAAAACAGCCTTCTTGTGAAATTCCATGTTATATCCGGATTGTCCGGTTCATAGTCCGGAATATCCGGACATAGTGCTCCGGAGTATCCGGACAAACACCCGGAGTTTCTGGGTAACTGTTACCCATCCGAAGTTTCTCTGAGACCGGAGTCTCCGAACCCTAGTGTCCGGAGTATCCGGATATATATTCGGAGTATCCGGATATCCTTTACCCAATGGCTAGTTTTCTGTGAGAGGGGGTATAAATACCCCCATACCCCTTCATTCAAAGCTCTCTTGCTCATTTCAACCAGAAAACACCTGCAAGCAAAAGGAGAGCTCTCTCACTTCCCCTCTTTCATTCTTGAGTGATTTTCTTCGGGGATTCAAGTGAGATTGTTGCAAGAGCAAAGATTTGTGTTAGTAAGCTTCCATTCCATCTCTTGAGCACAACACCCTTGTCTAGCCGGGGGATTCAAGTTTATTACTCTTGGAGCTTCAAGCTCCTAGACGGTTAGGCGTCGCTTATGAGTGTTCAAGCAAGTTGTGAGCACCACAAGAAGTTTGTACTCTTCATTCCTCTCGAAGGAACACATAGTAAGTAACCTTGGGTTTGAGCGTTGGTCTCATCCTTGAAAGAGGAGCATAGAGGTTCTTGAGCACCGTCTCTTGAATCCTTCCTCAACGGAGACGTAGCTCCTTTAGGAGTGAACTTCGGAAAATAAATTCTATCTCTCCTTTATGCTCCTTACTAGTTTTATTAGGTATTTGCTTATGAGACTAACTTTCTAGGGTTTGAGGCCGATCTACAATTATAGTAGTCTCTAGAGCAAGACAATTGGTAAGAAACGGTCTTAAAGTACTACTAGCTTGTTTAAATTTACTCGATCTAAATTGCAGCATCAATATCTTGTTAGTGTGTACATTGTTTCATACCCGGACTCTCTGGACAGTATTTCTGGAAACTTTGGACACAAAACCCGAAGTATCCGGACATCTGTGTTACTGATAGTGTTTAAAGTATTTTAAGTTTCAGATTAGCCTATTCACCCCCTCTCTAGGCATCTTGAGATCCTTTCACCTCTCCCGCTACGTGTGGGTTATGGTCCTCAGCAGCAAGGGAGAGGCTGCGGACGCCATCAGGCGTGTGCAGGCTGCTACGAAGGCGGAGTGCGGCCGCAAGCTGCGCGTGCTGCGCACCGACAACGATGGCGATTCACGGCGGCTGAATTCGCGTCGTACTGCGCTGATGAGGGCATTCAGTGCCACTACTCTGCACTATACAGCCCACAGCAGAACGGCATCGTCGAGCGGCGCAACCAGACGATTGTGGGGATGGCTCGGGCCCTCCTCAAGCAGAGGGGGATGCCGGCTATCTTCTGGGGAGAGGAGGTGGTGACGGCTGTCTATATCCTTAACCGCTTGCCTACGAAGGCTCTCAACGGCAGGACGCCGTATGAGGCTTGGCATGGGTGCAAACCGGTGGTCTCCCACCTGTGGGTCTTCGGCTGCCTCGCGTTCGCTAAGGAGCTTGGCCACGTCGGCAAGCTTGACGACAGGAGCACTCCGGGGGTGTTCATCGACTATGCGGAGGGCTCGAAGGCCTGCCGCATTCTCGACCCGGAGACACAGCATGTGCGCACAGCACGCGACGAAGTGTTCAACGAAAGGCGAGGATGGGCATGGGACAAGGCGGCGGAAGACGGCTCGACTCCGACGTACGACGGCTTCACTATTGAGTACGTCCACTTCGAGGGAGCTGGGGGAGTCGGCAGCTTCTCTTCACTGAGCGTGCCTACCCCAGTCCCCGAGCCTCCACCTACTCGGCGCCCGCTTCTCTGGCAGCGCCACGCTCTCCAGCCATGACTCCGTCTGCGACTAGCTCTTCGCCTACACCACTACCGCCGGCGACCCCACACACTCCAGCACCACCAGCCACCCCTCCGGGCACGACTACTCCAACACCAGCTCATGTCGAGCATAGCCCGGTGGAGTTCGTTACTCCGCTCTCTGATGACGAGGAGCGCATCGACGCGTACCACGACAGCGAGCCGTTGCGGTATCGTACGATGGAGGACCTTATCAGCGACTAGCCGATGCTGGAACTGGTACCTCAGGATCTGGAGGCGCAGTTGCACCTTGCGTGCGATGACGGCGAGCCTTGGTCTTTCGCAGAAGCCGAGAGACACGCGGCATGGCATGCCGCGATGCAGTCGGAGATGGATGCAGTTGAGAAGAACTGCATCTGGGAGCTTGCTGACCTCCCTCGTTGTCACGGCACGATCACCCTTAAGTGGGTGTTCACGCTGAAGAGGGATGAAGCCGGCGCCATCGTCAAGCACAAGGCTCGCTTGGTGGCACGCGGTTTCGTGCAGCGGGAGGGGATCGACTTTGACAATGCCTTCGCCCCTGTGGCACAGATGGAATCCGTGCGACTCCTCCTTGCGCTGGCTGCCTAGGAAGGCTGGCGAGTTCATCACATGGACGTCAAGTCGGCGTTTCTTAACGGCGACTTGAAGGAGGAGGTTACGTGCACCAGCCGTCGGGATTTGCGATCCCCGGCAAGGAGGTCAAGGTGCTACGCCTACGCAAGGACCTCTATGGCTTGCAGCAGGCACTGAGGGCGTGGAATGCCAAGTTGGATTCCACGCTCAAAGTGATGGGCTTCGAGCAAAGCCCGCATGAGGCGGCCATCTACCTGCGAGGCAATGGAGGAAACGCTCTGCTAGTAGGTGTCTACGTCGACGACTTGGTGATCACCAGCACCAAGGATGCGGACGGCATTCAAGAAAGAGAAGAAGGCCACCTTCCAGATGAGTGATCCGGGACCTCTCTCCTTCTACCTAGGGATCGAGGTGCACCAGGACGACTCCGGGATTACACTTTGACAGACCGCCTACGCCAAGCGCGTCGTTGAGCTGGCTGGGCTCACCAACTGCAACCCAGTTCTCACTCCGATGGAGGAGAGGCTAAAGCTGAGCCGCGATAGCACGACGGAGGAGGTGGACGCTACGCAGTACCGGCGTCTTGTGGGGAGCCTTCGCTACCTCACCCACACACGGCCGGACTTGGCATTCTCCGTCGGCTACGTTAGTCGGTTCATGCAGCGACCGACGATGGAGCACCAGCAGGCGGTGAAGAGGATCATCCGCTACGTTGACGGGACTCTCGACCACGGTCTCTACTACCCAAGGTGTCCTGGGGAGGCACACATCGTCGGGTACAGCGACAACGACCACGCCGGCGACATCGACACCAGCAAGAGCACGAGCGAGACCCTCTTCTTCCTCGGCAAGTGCCTCGTTAGCTGGCAGTCTGTCAAGCAGTAGGTGGTGGCCCTGTCCAGCTGCGAGGCCTAGTACACAGCGGCCGCCACCGCTTCGACTCAGGCGCTCTGGCTCGCTCGAGTGCTTGGTGATCTCCTCGGCAGAGACACTGGAGCGGTGGAGCTCAGGGTGGATAGCAAGTTCGCTCTGGCCCTGGCAAAGAACCCCGTTTTCCATGAACGGAGCAAGTACATCCGGGTGAGGTACCACGTCATCTGATGCTGCTTGGAGGAAGGGAGTATCAAGGCGAGCTACATGAACATCAAGGATCAGCTTGCGGACCTGCTCACCAAGCCCCTTGGAAGGATCAAGTTCCTTGAGCTTTTGTTCCCGGACCGGGATAGCCCAACTTTCCCACAAGACGACGCACAAGACTTAGGGAGAAAATGATGGAACAAGTCCTTGTAGTGTTGGTCTTTGTGGTCCTCGGTACGGTGGTCTTGCTGCCCCAACCAGAACAACATCTACCAGAACAGCATTTAGCATCTTAGACTAGCTTTTAGGACAGCATTTAGGATAAAATCTTAGACTAAGCTTCTAGGACAGCATCTTAGACTAAGCATCACTAGCTTTTAGACTAGCATCTTAAACTAATATCTCGGCATATGCTTGGCTGTCTTGGCCAGCTATAAATATGTATTCCCAATCCCTCATGTTGGTATGACATTATGTGAGAAATAAACTAGAAAATTGCTCTATCTATAAGTGTCATCCTCTCGATGAGAGTAAGAGTTTCGATAATAACAAGTTTAAAGCACGGAATAAGAGTAGTGCAAGGTGTGTTCTCCATCCAGAAAGGAAGAGGAAAACTAACGGAAACCTCTCTGGGAAACTAGCGGTGGCGGCCGGCCGGCCGGCCGGCGAACCTTGTATTCGGGTTCGCTATGTTCGCTCGCTTTCCTTCGACAAATCAGCCTACACGAATGAGGCGAATATGTGCGTGCAGTACAAGTAGTGTACAACTAACACGTACTTATAAAGGATAGGAGAATTCCATGAGCGGATGAGCTTTTCCGCACGCTGGTTTCGGAGCGCGTAGAGGAGCATGCTCGATCCTGTGCTCAAGGAATCCAAGGAAAGCGCGCGAGCTAGTGATTCCGCTTGCAACTGGTGGCCATGTTTTGGATCAGATTATCAGAAAGTGGCCTCTGACTTTTTTTGCAGCGCCATCCAACTGATTGTTCAGATCCAGTAAGTACGCTGAAAAATTAAACCTACTGAGCTTCTTCGACTGAATTCGTTCGACTGAATTTGCATCGCCAAGAATTCAGTATCCTGAGACAAACTACTCCAGATCCTTAGTGCTCTGATCAGATCGTTAGTGTGCGTTTGGCACTGCTTCAAGAGATCGAACCGGCCCGTCTCCTGCCACTACTACATTGTAGGCGTAGCCAATTGATCGAGAACATCAAAAGGGGAAACAAAAAAGGTGTTTCTGCACTCGCTCGTACATGGCAAAACATGGTGCGCTTAGCGAAGCAAGCTTTGGCAGCAGTTTCAACTCGCTAGCTGCCTGCCTTCCAGTGCACGGCCATCATCATGCATGTGTGGGTGCTTTCTCTTTCCGGATTCGGAGTTCCGGATGAGGACGGACGCGAACCGTAGTGCTCCCTGACTGGGTACTCTCGTTAGGCAGCAGGCAGACAGAGAGATGCAGAGAAGCTAAGCTACCGCTAGCTGCGCCTTTCCTTCTCTTTAGAAAGCAAAGGGAGACAAAGCTGAAAGTGACGGATCGATGTGGTTATCTCTGTGATCATCACTGGCTGCTTAGTTAACTGAGGATAATATAATCCGCACTTAAGTTATAATACGAACTAGTAACTGTTAATATAATACGCACTTCATGTTAGGTTCATGTTTGAGCAGAATCCAAAGGTTTTTGGATGAACCAAACAGATAGTCTACAGTCGTTTGCCCGGTTTCGCAACCTCGAAAACTTCCTTGATTATATGAGATCAGAAACAGGAAATGATCGATGCAACCGGATGATGATTAGCTTGCAAATTCTCTGACCTCCAGCACCTAATTACGTGCAGAAGCTAAGGACAGCATTGCAAGTCACAAAACTACACCAAGAAAGCGAAAAGGAAGTCAGGATGAACAAAATTGCTTCTCCGATATATCCAGCTTGATCTTTGCTCGTGCCCACGCGATCGTTCTCTTTCGGCCAGTTAGGCGCGAGCGGCAGGGGAAGCGAGCGCCTACACGACGGCGGCGCCGTCCTTGCCGCCGCCGCCGCCGCCGCCGCCGTGCTGCGGCTTGGCGTCGTCGCCGGCGGCGGCGAAGGTGGCGAACGGCGCGGCGCTGGCGAGGAACGAGGGCGCGCTGTGGCCGGCCATGACGACGAGCACCTTGGGCACCGCCGCGTCCTCCCTGTCCAGCGGCGCCAGCACGCTCACGGCCACGACCTCCCCCTCGTCGCCGCGGCGGCCCTCGTCCTCCTTGCGGCGGGTGCAGAGGAGCACGGCCAGCGCCACGGCGATGAGCGCCATCACCACCGCGAAGCCGATGAAGAGGTACGGCGTCGGCGTCGACCAGAACGGCGGCGGCTGGAAGTGGCGCCCGTAGTCCGTGGCCGGCTGCGCCACCGACGACGACGCGCCGCCGCCGTCCTCCATCGCCATGGCGATTCTCGCGAGCCTCATCTTCTTCTTTTCTTGCGTCTGTGTGATCGAACGATCGCTCGTCCTGATATATATGATGATCAACAAAGGTTGGTGCTTTGGTGATGCTATCTGCGTGTGGGGAGGATGAGGTGCAAGGCGACGGATGGGGGTGTTTTATAGGAGGGGTTGGAAATGCATGGAGGTGGGTCCCGCTGCTGCCAAACTGTGTGCCCCCAGGTTTCTGTGTCAACCAGTGGTTAACCCGGATTACGGATAGATCATCTGGGCTCGCTCATGGGTTTGGTATTTTGATTCGATTTGTGGTAGGGCTGGATGCTTGTGGTTTCTCCTTTTCAAAGGAGTGGGGAGCTGATTTTATTTGCAGCTATAGGGTAGCTAGAGTTGGTGCATGATTCGGTAGGGTTAGTGGGATACATATACATATACATATATATATATATATAGACACACACATGTGTGTCATACATACATATTATATATAATATATGTATGTATGACACATATATATATGTATGTATATATGAAAATATCAGTATGTTGATCATACAAGTTATTATAACACCATGTTTCTATAGGAGTGGTCAGTAACCTAGTGATATTACCTTTTGAGATCCCCTCGTAATCCAAAGGGACGAGTCTCATCTTCGACGTGGTCACTGACATGTGGATCCGGTTGCACGGACGGACGCCTCGAAATGAATACATACAGCCCGATCATTATTGCAGAGAGTGGTAGTGGTATTTAACATAAAGTACTACATCCTTCTCTTGATCAGCCCACAATAGGAAAAAAAAAAGATGTAACGTACATTGTCTCGTGCGACGACGCCTACTGCACGTAACGGATTCCGTTCAGCTCGCAGGCAATGCGATTCACACGTCGATCGATGGCGAGATGCACAAACGACAGCAAGTGCTGCAATATTTTAGTGCAAGTCAAGTCACTCCAAACAATTCTTTCCACACGCAGGCATCGATGCAAGACTCTCTCTGCTGGGAGCAGCGTGCAATGGTCTCCGCGTCAGCCCCCAACACACGCAGCTGCGCCTGTGTGTCGATGCCAATGCCATGCATGCAAGCGCGCACTAGCTGTCTGGCACTCTCGACCTGCTGCCTCACATGGAGGTGTGGAGCCGTGACCCTGAGGCTGGCCAGGCCAAGCACAGCACTGTGAAAGGGATAAGAACGCACCACCAAAGCAAGATTAGCGTGATACGATACTTAGCCCTGGAGATCGTCAAGGAATATTAGGCCAAAGCAACCCTAGAAAAATGTTATGCCCAAGAATTAGCTTTTGCTGTGTAAGAGCTTTGATTTAAGGGAAACATCTTAAAATCCAATCAGTTGGCGCACAAGAAATAAGAGAGACAGATTCCGACTTTAAAAACTGATAGAGGCCAAGGACAGAGGCGAAGCTACGAGCGAGAAAATTGAGGGTGATGCACATGAATAATTGTATTGGGACATCACTAGCTTGAGTTTTTTAACATGATCGAAATAAGCAATTTACAGCTAAAAAAATTATCTAGCGTGCTGCCAGTGCACAACCGTGGGTGAACGCGTGACGGCGCCCTGCTAAGGATGGCGATGGCAACGGATGTGCCCTCTGCTAACTCGAAAGCGTTCTTATAGTTCTTTCTTGTCACCCATAAATTCAAATGAAAAATAATAAGAACATTACCCATCATATTTCTCGAGCGGAGCTCTAAATAAAGTTTTAGAATTATAACCAGTAGCACTATGACAAAAGGTATATGTACTTATCCCCTTCAAAATATGTTAGATTCATTTCTGTAAATAAAACACGCTACTATTTCAGGCAGGTTTCATATATCTGCATGCTGTTGAATGAGAAAAAATAATTTACACATTATATATACTTATCCCTTCAAAATATGTTAGATTCATTTCTATCAAACTTTAGGCCCCGTTTGGCAGTGCTCCCTCCGCTCGGCTCCTCGTCGGATTCTGCGGAGCGGTGCCAAACACCGAAAACCGCAGCCGCTTCTCCAAGAAATCGAGCGGAAGCAATTCAATTTTTTTTTTTTTTACATCGGTGGGGAGAGGAAAAAACCTGCTCCGCCCGATTCACTTCGGCTTCCGCCCCTTCTTAGCCAGGTCTACGAGCACATGCGTCCCGCCGGCATTCCATCTCCGCCCGACTGCTCATCCTCGCCCACCCGCACGTCGGCGCTCATCCCACCGGGCCGCTCATCTTTGCCTACTCGCCGGCCGCCCGACGCTGCTCGTCCTCACCTGCTTGCCGGCCGCTCGACGTCACCTGTCCTCGCCCGCACGCCGGCCGCCCGATGCCGGCCGCCGGTTGCCCGACGACGCTCGGCCTCGCCCGCTCCCGGTCCACCCGACGCCGCTCGTCCTCACCCATCCGGCGATCGCCCAATGCGCCCGTCGCTTGCTCGTCCTTCCCCGCCTGTCAGCAGGAGTCCGGGAGCTTGATTTGCTGCTCGGCACCGTCAATCCAGTGGGAGAGGAGCTCGATTTGCTGCTTGGCACGGTCGATCCACGTGAAGTGGAGCTCGATTCGCTGCCCGTGGATGAGCGTAACCATCGCTAGGAGCTGGAGCCACGGGGAGCGCCACCAAGACACCAACGGTGTATTTGGGAAAGAGGAGCAGCTCGGTGCGAGGAGCGAAGCAGAGAGGAGTTGGTTTGGAGCGCCGCCAAACGGGGCCTTACACAGTTGATGGGGGCTAAGGACAGAAGCGAAGCTACAAGAAAATTGAGGGTGATGCACACATGCATAATTTTAAAGAGATATCATTAGATTGAGTTGTCTAATATGATTTAAAATAAACCGTTTACATCTAACAAAATTATCTAGTATGGTGCCAGTGCACCACCGTGGATGAACGTGGTGTCGTCCCTACTAAGGATGGCCATGGCAATGGACGTTCCCCCCTTCTAACTTGAAACGATGCTTCATCACGAAAATGATTATCATAATTCTTATTTATCAACTATGAATTTAAAGAAGAAATAATATGAACATTATCTATCATATTTCTCGAGCAGAGCTTTGACTAAAGTTTGATAAATATAGACATGACAAAAGGGGATATATATTTACCACCTTCAAAATATTTTAGATTCTTTTATGCAAATGCAACAAACCACTATTTTAGTCAGATTCCATGTTTGTTTAATTTTATTATACTGTTGAACGAGCGAAACATAATATACACATTATTACTTAACAAAACGGTTAAGATTATAGCCTATATATGCAGAACATTCGTGTGCAGCAAGTCCAGAACTAACATCCTAGGGCTCAAACCATGCATCAGACAAGCCTCTACTTCACATATTTACAGGGAACGATGTTTAACGTAGGATGTCAATATACACAAATCCTGCAACGTCACATATAAGGTTTTTCTTAACTTATTCCTCATTTTCTATCTTCACCACCATATACGGATGTGATATAAGTTAAGTTTACTTTATATCAATGTTAGTATTATTTTTGAATTAATAAATCAATCTTTTTTCTCAACAAACATTTATATTGAAATAAAATTCGTATACATATAAATGATGTAGTAGTGCATATTTGGTCATGATATTATATATAGTAGGCACCACATGACTTTAGATTGGTCCAAACTGTATCATCTTATGTATTTCGTGAACTCTTTTATTTTTATTTGCATATTATATTGCCTTACGATATGGGGGAGAAGGGATGCCAATATGTAGATAGATGGTATTTTATTTTGACCAGTTCATTTCAGTTTTTATCTTTCTAGTATGCTAGAAGACATTATGGATAATGTTCCCCATGACGCATATGCTTGGGGCATAGAAGTACAACCTTCTTTGTGGATGCTCTCCTCACGCCTAAGGATGCCTACCATATATTCAAATCTTAAAAGCACATACAGTTTTCATGACTTATGTTAGTCATGTACAAGAGCAAGGAATATAAGCTTTCTTCAACAGAAATATCCTCTTGCAGAAACATTCTCCAATTAAAAAAATGTTCTAAATATCTAGCCAATGTAGCGGCTTAGCTATGCATGAAGATCTTGTAAAGAGTTTGTTCTTGGAGCTATGCATGACTCACTTCTTTTTCTCGTACTATGGATATGAGAGCTATCTTTCATCAAACTTAACTTTGCATTATATTTCTACTATTAACAACGTTTTTTCCATTTGTCTAGTCATGTAAAGGCTTTGGATGATGAGGCAAATATATCGTAAAATGGTACAACACATGTGGTCAAGTGACTAAAGCTTCAATGTTTACACATCATCATGTCCTCTTCTCTTTTGGGGATAACAAGATCATTATTTCATCACGCATTTTTTTTATAAAAAAAAAAGGATCCCATTTGACGCCATTTGCCTCATGCGACTGTACACCGGATAAGAATCTACAATCCCGTTCGCCTCCCCCTCTGTAGGGCCGCCGTATACATGGATCACACATACAGGAACATCGTCCAGGTGGTCGACAGCATCATTTCCATGGCGAGCACTGGCAGTTGACGCTGACCTACACTAGCTGATGCAAGCGACGCACCAAACATCTGGTGCATAATACAGTGCAGGTTCGCTTGCTTGCTTGGTAGTGGCGGCAATAATTCAATATATTGGCGCGGCAACTTCGATCGGGTGCGCGCCTGCGGTTCTTGACGGAGCCGACGAACGCCCATCGCTTCCTGGCCCCGTCATTCCTGCCGATCGTATGCGGCGATCCTGGCTCTTCACAAGTTCTGCGAGACCGTTACTCGTCCTGATTATATATGTGCACGGCGGGAAATTTAAAAAAAATTTGAGAAAAGGTTTTCCCTGCTTTTATTGGAATTTAATTCGATCTCAAATAATTACATTTGATTTCGTAGTAGACCGTCGTCCTCGTAAAATGGTCTGATGTAGAGCATGCTCTATGCCTGCTTTTCTTGTTGGAATTCTGGAAGACTTTTGAACTCTTGTTTTGCCACCATTATTGGCCACTGCGGCCGGGAGGCAGTCTTTTTTTTTTTTCCTTCTGTTAGAGGGAGATAGAGAGTAAACTATCCGAACCCTTCCGACGGAGCCGGGTAGCGGAATGATGGCATCCGTGGAGGCGCGGCCCAGATGTTGGCCACCTTCCTTCTCACCTTTCCGCCGATGGTTTGATGGGAATGGCGCCTCTCACGACAAAACTGTAGGCCGCGCCAGCCAATGGTTGCTGCTGCTTGCGGATATCGACGATGGAGCTCGTGATGACAAAGCTGGCCCATGATGACAAGGGCACAGCAGGAATGGAGGGCCCGAACATGAATCATCACACGGGGGAATCGAACGGCAGAAAGAAAGGTGACAGGGAACGTGGGCCGCGCGCGGGGTTGCAACTTGCAAAGCCCGTTGGTCTGGTGGGTTCCGGCCCGGTAGGGCGCGGCCGGGCGATGGGCCAGCGGCCCGGACGGATCCGCTCCGCTGCGGTGGAAGCACGCAGGGAGAGATGCGGCGAGATTCGAATCCGCCGACGGCCGGTGGTCGCCAAGCTGCTCCGCCGCGATGCGGTCGGCCGATGCTGCGCTGCGCCAACTCCGATCCGCCGACCAGACCACCGCCGGCTTGACTCGATCCAAGTCAAGCAGGTCGTCGTCCTCGCCGCTGCGCTGCTCGACTCGATCGACTCTACGATCGACGTGTCCAAGGCAGGCAGGAAGCCACCTACACGGCATTGCGGCGATCGCATCTATCCGCGTAGCTCTCGACGGCGATGGAGCCGGTGAGAGGTACAAGACGGGATAGGGGTTATCCTCCCTTATCCATTCCGTCCTCGAGAAATGAAGCATGCTGTGTAGTGTAGCCTTATCCATCCATGTGCAGGTACGGCTGGCGAGTGGCGACCTCAGTCGGTCGGTCGGTCGGTCAGTCAGGCAGGCAGATATGATCATCGGATCGACCGGCAATATGCCGAAGCATCGGCGGCGAATCTCGAAGCCTTCTGGCCGCCGGCCGGTACGGTCGGGGGAGACGCGCATCGTTCAAGGGAAAAGGCAGCGTTCCCCTCTGGCCTGGGAACCAGGACGCGGGGGCGGGCTGGCCACGGCGGTGCGCCCCTCTGTTGATCTTATCTGGTGAAAAAAGAAAAGGACAGGACACTACCGCGTTCGCGTCCACGACGACGGACGATGACCGGGAACAGCTGCCGGCCTGCCGCCCTCTCTCAGGCCGGGTTCTCGTTCGTTTGGATAGGCTCGGACGACGTCCAATGCAAGCCACGGCGCAACTCGTTGTACTCCTGCGGTCGGACCGGATCGGAGTAGACTCCAATTTGCCGCGGCGAGCCGGCGACGCGGCTGAGGTCGAGGTCGCCTCCAAGTCCATTTTCTCCGGAACGTGACAGGCCGGTAGAGCTGTAGAGTTGTCCGCGTACGCTGTCTTCCAAAAGTAAAAGCATAAGCTAGCTAGCCTTATCCAGCATCCACGCACGGGCTAGGCCTCCGGTACGCCGTACTGCGCGGATGCCAACACGGAAGCCGGAGCCGCAATGCCGCATCTGGATGCCCTAACATGCATGCATGGAAGCCGGCGGTCGAGCACTGATGAGCACGAGTCAAATTAAAGCAATGGCGGTGTGTGGGTGACAGGCTGAGGACTCGGGAGTTGGGGCGGCCGGCGGTGGCCTGGTGCGCTGGACCTTGACCGGAGCGCGATGCACCGCCTCAGGTCCGGTCGGCCGGTGCGTTTCCCCGCTTCTGATGCTGCGCGCTCCGGTCGGTGACTCGGTGCGGTCTGGAGCCTGGCCCTGGGCGCGCCGCGATCGCGGCTGCTCTCGTAAAGGCGGCAAGGGTACGGTACATTCGCTGGTCCAGGGGTTCTCTGCCCGGAATAGAATGCTGTACTCCGTATGGATCCTCCGCCTGAACCCTGCAAGGTACAGTAAAACCTGTGACTCCGTTCCACGGAACGGGATAAGGCGACAGGCTTATCCCTGCCTATATCAGCCTACGCGACCTCCAGCAGCGCCAACGTGTCGTCACCGTGTCCGGCCGCCCTGCCTGGGTCCCCTGCGGCCCGGCCTCCCCGTTGCCAGAGTCCAGACTACAGGCAGGGACAAGAAGCAAGGGCAGGTTCGATCAGTCGGCTGATCCAGAATCCAGAGCCCCGGAGACACGATAAGGGACCTACACCTACTCCTGTATAGCAGCGAGCATCGATGCCCTGGAGCGTCAGGTTCTCTCACGCTCTCCCGGTGCAGAGCGAACGACGGCCAGTCTCCGACAGTCCCGGCGTGCTTGCCAGGCGATCAAAGCTGAGGGCTCTCCTTTCTCTCTCTCTCTCTCTTTCTCTCCCTGCACGCCGTCGCTTTTCCACCAAGATTCCGCGTGGACGACAGCTTGAGACCACTGCAGCAAGGCTATGGCAACGGTTCGTTGGTCGTGCGCAAGTTTCCTCCCAGGTGATGGTGCCTCGGCGATATCTTCCCCCTCAAGATCTTCTTCAAAAGTTCAGAGTACACGACAACTATTGTGCTCTCTGACTGGCTGCCTGGCTGACCGCCTAGGTTCAGTGAGCAGCACTGCTTGCCAAGAATGTCCAATGTAAAAGCAGACAGAACCTGGTTTGCTGCAAATTAAGCTCTACCGTTTGCTTCCTAAACACCAAGAACCAACTCTGTGCCCTTAGGTAGGTCTTCTCGCCTTCTCGGACAACGGGAGTCTGGGATTCCCTCCCGATAACGGAAATAGCCACGCGATACATTGCACTGACCAAGCTCAGTATGTTGCTTGCGCGTTGTATCTTCACTTTCAGAAACTTCACCAGCATTTCCCCGCTGAAAAAGGGGACTCTACCGGAAATAGGGCTTGGCCAAAGGTACCTAGATGGCTACGGAGTCAAGATTGCAATTTTACAGCCATGATTGCTGGGTTGGCGGCTTGGAATGGTCTTGCCCATGAGCACGGTGTGATAATTTTTCAGGCTGACAGAAAGAAACAGCCAGTACTTTCCAAGTGCACAAAAGGACACTCTTTTACGGTAGATTGGCAGCCGGCTCTCCCCCGTCCAATGCTATCGAAAGCGTCGACACAATTCTCTGGAAAAAGAGGAGCCCCGAAAGGACGACGCAGCGTCTGTCTGAAACTGAGCATTGGAAATTTTATCGCCGAGGAAGGGGCCCCTGCAGCAAACTGTTTGTGATTCTCAAGCCATGTTTGGAGCACCGAACATTCTGTGACTAATGAGCTCGCCAAATTCCAGAAGCAAGCTAGGTTCTGCTAATAGAAGTTACTGGGAAGTTGAGCCCATGGAAAGCGCCAACGCCAAGTGTGAATGAACTAGTAAAGTTTCCTTTCCAAAAAAAAACTAGTAAAGCATTTGCGATTGCAAGTTGTTAAACAGCATGTGGGGAAATTATTGAAAATATAGCTTGCAGAGAATTCTATGAGCAGGATGCTTCTTCTGCAGATCGGAAGCTTATGAGATAAGATGGAATTGTTTACTCTTAATGTTAAGTAGCATCAGCGGCAGAGTATCTTGTGCAGTAACACATTGTTTTCGGTAGTCGAGCATCACTTGTCCACTGTTCTTCAGATGCATTCGGAAGCTAGCAAACAAGCTATCTTGTGTACATGTTGTGCATGAGCAGCAGAAAGAGGAAAGGCACCAGCATATCTGCATATGCCACTGGAACTTAGCTTTCTCCCTGGGACGCATTACGGCAATCTCTTGCAGAACATTCGGATTCACTGGCCTGCACTACTGTGGTAAAAACCATGGATTGTACAGTAAAAACACATACAGATCAGCCTGAGCAAATAACTTATATGCTGCCACTAGTAAGTGCTATCTGCTATGAATAATCCATCAGTGTAACGAGACAGATGATTTTTTTTTTTTGAGATAGATGATTCCAAGCAACTGGCACAATCGATGTGATGGTCCTTTTGTTTTTTCTTTCACTACTGAACACTGCATCCAATGAATTGTCAGGCATCGATCGATCATGGCCTTGCTCTCATCTATCAAAAGTCTCATTTGCCATGAAGGAAAAGGAATGAAAGGGAAGGCTCATTCGCCCGGAGGATTTGATGCCCTACCCCCACAGGGAATTCTTTTTTTCACAGAGCATAGAAAGAAAGGATGAGAGTTCAGAGACAAGTTTGTGTGACGCGTATAATCTGCCGCAAAATTTGAATACTACAGGTCACGTTTGGTTGTTCGCATTCGACTTCCCCACCATAGAAAACTTGTGGGGCTGTGATTCCTGAGTCAGTGGCGACAGGATATCCGGCTCTTTTACAGCACAATCTTTTAATTCTCAGGCAACCACAGCACAAAAATTTCAAATTCAAATTTGACTTTAAAAACAGGGATCAACCAAAAGTTTCGAGAAAAAACTATCACTGGCCCAAACTACTGATCATTTTGGCCAAAGTTTACTCGAATCAGTTTTTTTTTTCTTGAATCAGATTTGATCGCTTCTTTGTCTGGTAGCTAGCAAGGTTCAAAGGTACACTCAGAATCACTGGTTTCTCTTTCTCCAGCATGTTAGTTACTGTGAAAAGGACTAACAAACAGCAGGCAACACACCATTATCTGGAAAATTATCATGGTTACAATATGTAAGCTCCATATAGTAAAACAAAAGGTAGTACCATCGCTCTACCTTCTAAGAAACCACCCATAAGAGTACTTCAGCATACCTGATGTACCATTAGTCATATACTCATCTTGCCAACTGGATGTTAGATGCCAGTTGTTAGCCTTTTTCCTCTCTTTTTTTCTAAAAAGAAAAGGAATTTAGATACCAGCTTGCATTGTTTGCTTTCGTTCCTTCAACAAAAATAAAAATATATGTGAACCGTTGATAACCATGAGAATAAAATTAAAAGGTGATAATCAGGTGGTGTGCACACAGCAGTACAGCACTTGTTTGCAGTCTTAAAAGTTTGGATGCACCATTAAAAATTTAAGTATACTTGTGCCAGCAATTCTCGCAATGTGCAAGTGGTCATAAAATAAAACTACAGAAGGCCCAAACAGAATGCCATGGAAAACATCGGTCTAGCCCTCTAGCAGGTAGCTCGCTATCAGCAGCGAATCATGATCTTCCACCGTAGCGGCTTGGTCGGTAGTAGCATGCATGGATGGTGTTCGTAAGAGGACAGGAAAGGACTGATCAAAAGCACGAAGTGACTCCTTGGCGCTTTTGCGCAGGGTTGGAAGTTAAAATGCCTCATGATAATCAGCTACTCAGCTCTATGTAAATCGAGTTTAAATAATCTGAAGGAGTGAGATTTTTTTTGGTTTAAAAAAAATATCTGTTGCATGCATACCATGGAACTTCCATAGTTTCACTGCATAAGCAGCGAACTCTGAAGGCCAAGATGGC
This sequence comes from Panicum hallii, assembly GCF_002211085.1. Classification (NCBI taxonomy): domain Eukaryota; kingdom Viridiplantae; phylum Streptophyta; class Magnoliopsida; order Poales; family Poaceae; genus Panicum; species Panicum hallii. The sequence goes on from NC_038042.1 coordinate 4,710,564, forward strand.
GCCTAAAGTCTGCTGGGCTTCTTGATCTGTATTTCTTGCTTCTTCGTTTGAACTCTGAACACTACAATTTGATCGAGTCCAACAAACAAATCTATCGTTTGAACTCCGATGAGCTATTCTGTCAGCGAAGAGATACAGCAGGAGCCATGTGCTTCAGTGAACACTGAACAGAATCGCAGAAGAGTACTTGGATCGATGGATGATGAGGGGCTTATTCGGAGGAAGCATTGCATGCATGGATTCCAAACGCAAGCGCACATATAGATAATCTCTCTGATCTTCACATATGTGTATATATATCGAACAAATTTACATGCTACAGCATACTCTAGAACGACCCTCTCGATTATTCATTAGCAGCTACTGAGCTCGATTCATCATCCTACAGGAATGAAATGGCAGGAAGCGGCAGAGGAAAGAACTGGGAATGAAGCGATTCGACCAAAACCAAGACACTGCTCGTTACTCGATCTTCATCTCGGAAGCCTTGCTTAACTGCACCTTGCACGGTGGCGCTCGTGCTCGCCCGATCTCAGCTAGCTAGCTGAGGCGGCGGCGGCGGCGGCGGCCGGCGCCTGCTGCTGGTCGGGGCAGTCGCAGACGCCGGACTGGTGGCGGTGGAAGTTGGCGATGAAGATGGCCGCCTTGTTGTCCACGTCCCGCTCCCCAACGTAGTACGGCCACCGGCCGCCGTCCTCGTCGCTGGGCCACACCCTCACCACCCTCTTCTCGCCGCCGACCGCGTCCTCGCCCGCCGACCCCGAGGAGAAGCACCCGCCCATTCCGCGCGTCGTCTCCTTGCCGCGATCGAGCGCGAGAAGCTGTGACCGACCGAGGCTGAGCTGCTGCCGCTGCCGCTGCCTGTGCTTGTGGTGCTCGCTTGGCTTCCGATGCCGGGGGGTGGGTTGGTGCCACCGCCCATTTATAGCCGGGGGGGTTTGGGGGGGGGGGGAGGTGGGGTGGCGAGCTGTGGAGCAGGCCGGGCAGGATCGCGAGGATTCCGCGCAAGTTGGCGGGCGGTGTGGACGGTGGGGATGGGCCGGCCGCACGCGCGATCGGGCTGTAGCGCGCGCACGAGCACGCGGATCCTGCTGCAGCCTGCAGTAAGCCAGGCTGCTGCAGCCGTTCTTTTCCTCCCTGCCTTCCCTCGGAGGACTGAACTTGTATTCAGGTGCTGCTCAAGTGATGGTTTCTGATGAATTCTGTTTCGTGTGTCAGGCAGGCTAAGGACATTGGCCATTTGGCCTCACCAGGTGTTCCAACTTTTTTACACGAGAAGCTACCACGGGAATCCTTTCCTGAACAGTGGAATGGCACTCTGGTAGCTGTCTATCTTTCCTAACTTGATAGAGGGAAAGGGAAGGCGCATAGCCTGGTCCTGACAGGCTACTCACACGTAATTTTCACCCCTCTGTTGTTAGTCTACTTCCAGTCACTTTACCTCCTTTGACTGCCCAATCGGCGGCTCTGATGGCATTCAGTAAAAGTTAACCCCTTGCGGTTGCAACCGAAATGTGATGCACGTAGGTAGGACCAGGGCGCTGCAAGATCTCCAACTGCCAAAGGGATTCTCTAGTTGCTCTCAGAAGAACAAAATATCTAGCTGGCCAGCAATGAACCGCCGTCTCGGATAAGAATTTCCATGAATATTTTACTGCCAATCATCCGAGCAAAAAGGCCCCAAGTTTAGCTTTCACAGCAGTGCCTTCTGCATCAGGCACGACGACAGTTTCTGAATGTAACTTCAGATAAGGGAGGGGAGGGGGGCAGTGGAGGTAGGGGCTGTTCAGATAAGGAAGCTTACGGGGATAAGCCAGCATCTCAGTGTCACTAATACGTTTAGTCACTTCAGGGCCATTTTTCTAAGCAGACTCTGGCCATGGTCTGCCTCCTTTTTACCCCAGGATGCACTGAGCAGCTTCCTGTTTAAGGGAACCACCAGAGAAACAAAACCTTGATTTGCACGCAATTCCCCGATCTCGCATCCCTAATCAGAATTCCACGAAAACAATTCAGGAAAAAAAGTAGCATTCACATTTCTCCAAGAACCTAACATGTTCGGTGCCTAACTAGTAGAATTCTATTCCACAAGTTGTCTTTCACCAGATCATTGCTACTCCCTTTGGCTATACCGCGTATTTATGTACTCGTAGTGGATCTATCTGTATATAGTATAATTCAAGATCAATGACTAATGAGAACCGGTCAAAAAGGGAGATTATGCCATGTAAAAGGGATTCTACCCACAATAAAGATCTCACATTTCTCCTCAAAAAAATAAAGATCTCACATGCATGCACAGAGCACAGTTCGAGCTGTGCTACCTGCAACTCCGAGTGTCCACAGCTGGGCTTGCCATGTTTAGAGGAGGAGGGAAGCTGCAAAATGCAAGACCTCTTCACCTTTGTGCCACTGCCTCATTACTTAATCTAGTCCTTGCCGTACATGTAATGCGCTCCTGCTGTAATCACAATGCTGCGTCGATCAGAAGAGCGAATTTTAGGCGGAATCCTAATGATGGGCAGAGGTCCAGAGTTGTTAGGCGAGAGCTATGAATTTAGATGTAAAGATATGTTTGCGTCCTAATCTCTGATAAACTAATTGGATTCTCCACGCAGTAAAGCTGCATCAGTTTTTTTCTATGTGTTTATGTGTCCCTCAGTTTCTTTTATGTATGCTTTGTGTCCAAATGGCATTGGAAGATGTTGCTGGAAATGAATCTTGGCACAGGATGGTAGATGATGGCTTCTAAAGGAAGACGGCAACGGTAGAGAAAAAAGAGAAGGTTGAGATATCCTCATCTTTGCAGCTGAGATTTTCATATGCCAAAGCGTTCACTCCTTTCGATCAAACTATTATTAATTTATGACCTACTACCCTTTTTGTGAGCTAAACAAACGAAGAATAATAGAATCCGACAAATGGTAACTACTTAGAGAACCTTTAAAGCCAGTGACATACCTCTATTTGGAGGACATGGAAAAAGAAGAAATATATCTTGGCTTGCTAGTGCATTGCAGCAGATGTGCAGTTCTGTGAGAAATACATTGAGCAAAAGATAGTGATCTGATCAAGAAAGTGGATTATGATCACTGTCCTTATTTAGCAAGCTTTTATCTACTTGAAGATTTCCTTGATCTGATCTGCTGCTATTGCGTCAACGGTCCTCGTAAGATATCTAATATCTAGGCAGAGCACATAGATTCTAATGTCATAAAATCTCAATATGCAAAATAAGTCATTTTCCAAGCACTATATCATCGAGTGGTTTAACGGATCATTTTTTTTTATCAAACCTATATATAGCGCTAGCACAGGTACCGTACAGGTGATTTGATTTCGACAAAAGCTGAATAAATCCTCACCTTGGGCCATATTACTGCAGGAAGATCACCTTTTATTCAGCGAGCCTTTTCCAGCTGGCCAATTACCTTGAGAGCTTCATTTCTACTGCTCCTGTAAAGCTTCATCTCTTTTCCGCTTTATCCCCTTCTAATCATGACAGCTTCTTCACACCAAGTTTAACCTTGAGGCAGTATAGGGCCTAATATATTCCCCTGTGTGTAGAGTTGGAACCGTTTTGGTCTTTTCTGTTCTGCTTTCTGTAAAGGTTGCATGAATTTATTCTGCCCAAGTCCTGTTAGAGGTTTGCAGCCATCGACATAGTAGTGCGGGAACCAAGAACTACGGCTGGAATTCGACGACTAATTTCTGTGAATCCATAACCACTGAAATGCAGATTCAGCCCGCGTTGCCATGGGTTTTCTGTGCAGGGGTTTCCCTGATACACGGCACGAATTGATCCGTGGGGTACAATCAACAATTGGAGGTGTAAGATGTTGTGTTCAGTCCGTCATTCTGTTGCAAATTGATGGAGGAAAGGATGTTATGCTTATTCAGGGTTCATCTATCACTCGGAAGTTCAGGCTGGCATCTCCTGATGTTTTGCCAGCAGCTTCTCCCCAAGTCAGATGCTCACTAGAAAGTTCCAGCAACATGCTACGATTTAGCCCCAGTATTTGCAGAGTGAATCTCATAGATACATGCAGCATTTCAACTGATAGGCAACGGACTTAGTGAAGCCAGATAAAACCAACAGCACAGCTCATGTCAGAACTCTCTATTCTATTGAATAAAAATGCTTTGGAAGAATCACAAGATATAATTACAAAGATTATCCTTTACTAATTCTTCTCACATCTCAGCAGTTAAACAACACGGTCCCAGTAGCTGCAGAAAGGAATCGGGTGTGCAAAGCTCTCTTTTGCAATATAAAAAAAATACAAGTGTCCCCAAATTATTTGCGTCCGTGAAGAGCTTCGTAATTACTGCCAGCATTAGCTGCTGCTCGCCCAGATCCATAGGCTGGAGGCTGTTTGGCCAACCCATAGGGAGAGGAACCCTGTGCAGCAGCAAAGGAAGACTGTGCCTGTGCTAGACCATAGGATGACAGTTGCTGTGTGTGTCCATACGCAGCTGGTGCCTGTGTTTGTCCGTATGATGGTAGCGCCTGAGCTGAGCCATAGGGATGTGCTGTTGCTGCGCCATAGGATGATGGAACGGACGCAGACGCATAAGATGGTGGCATCTGTACAGATCCGTAGGTGGATGCAGATTGTACCCATGCATATGGAGGCGGTGTTGTCTGATTGGATCCATAGGAACCAGCACTGCTCCCATGAGCCACAGTAGCTGCCGCCTGTCCTCCAATTGCAGGTGCCTTTGAAGCATCATACCCAGCACTCTTCAAAGAATCAAAGCCAGAGGCAACCCTTGATACATCATGGGTTCCAGATTTTGAAGAACTGAAACTGGCAACACGAGAAGCATCATACGTATTGCCTCTTGATGGATCAAATCCAGAATGAAGACCAGTTCCAGCTGGGCTTCCACTTAATGGGTCTACCAGACCAGTAGGAGTTGTCCTTGCCTGAATCAACATTAAAATAATATTGTTATCGCTAAATAAATATGGATCCAAGACACGGTAAGCTGAATACAGAAGATCAGGAGTGCTACTCAAGGTGAAAACAGGGGGCTTCCAGATCACTGATTCAATAGTACTACAGTACATAGCGCCCACACTAAAACAACTTGACATGGTGGCTATGTGCCATCATCAAACTAACTGGAATATTCTTTTTAGAATTCTATGAGTTCTCTCAAAATTTCTATACAAAAGAACACCAGTTTAGCGACACTGTAGACTGCATAGTTTGAGAGCATGATCCTAGAGCATAGTTCAGAACATCAGATTCCCCCAAAAAACATGCTAGTTCTATCAAACTTCCCCTTGTATATATAATAGTATACTAAAGAAATGATTCTTCCAACTGATTGCAAATCCAGCCAAATGCAAGACATGCAAACGACATGGCCATGCCATGTAAATTTTGGTGAATTGATAGATATATGACGACTGAAAATTACCATCATCTTTCATATAATTGTCTAAACCGAGCAAATAACTGCACATCAAGAAGATGAAAAAAGTCGGGAAGGAATAGCTGCCCAGTATATCGCCTGGAACACATGCTGATTAGGTACTAAAGGGTACACTGCCCACAGCAGATGGCGAAAGTGCTGATGTGGTGCCACATCGGGAGGCACTGGCGGCGGCGGCGGCCAGCAGGATGCCCAGGAGATGGCAGGGGAGGATCTAGGATTTAGGACGAATGCCTGAATGGGGAATGGGGTGGAGAAGACGAACAATGAAATGAGGCATCATGCTCAGACAGGACCACGCTCATGTGTTTGCATCGTCAGAGAACGACGGGGCTCAACGAGTGGGTGAGCGGCTAGGCTGAGAATGATCCCTCTCCAATTTATGCACCGAAGTGCGGATGACAACACCTTAGCTTCAATTTAAGCATTCATCATGACTTAAATTCATTAAATTTTGGTAGCAATCAATTATGAAAAAAAAATACTTACAACAAAAGGTTTCAACTTCCATTTAATGAACAGATATTTTTATGTTCAGGAAAGTTTATGCAAAAGCTGCTTCCTGAGTGGCATACACTTACAATCAAAACGATAAAACATACTGATGAAGACAACAAAACAATTCACTAGGTATAATGGCAATCGGCATCCCTAGTCAACTTTTAAGCTACACTCTAGAAGAACCAGAGATGCTCACCTGTGCTCTTCCATAACCATCATAAGCAATTTGTCCAACAGAAAGATGGCTAGATGTACCATCATCCTTTTGACCAGTAATGGGTTTGTAGAAAATACCTATACAAATATTGTTTCATGGTTAAATGCACGCAATTGAAAACCTCCTTTAGTAGTACAAGAAATAATCAAATAACTGATAAAACGCCATACCACTTTTGTCAAGATTAGCTGCATTCCTCATCTCGGCACGAAGTTTTTCCAGCTCTGTAACCATGGAGTCGTAATTCCTCTTCATAGCCTGCAGCGATTCAGAGTGATCCACCCTGAGTTTCCTTTCATACTCATACGTAGACCTGAAATACAAATAGCGCATGCAAAGATGTGGTCAATCACATATAGAGCAACATACATACTAAAGAATAAATGCAGCACCTGCCACAGACCTGAGGTGCTCATATTCTTGTCTTGCAGCATCCCGTTCAGCAACGAGCGCCGGAAGCTGCTGCGCCTCACCAAGGTTCCTCTGCAGGTCCTTGCTCAGCTTCTGAACATCCGCCGCCATGTTCTGCCTCACCGCCACAAGGTTCTGTGCCTCGGCGTGCGCCTGCTGCAGCTCCACTTTCACGGACTCGCAGGCTTTCAGTTCAGCCTCCATCTTCCCAACCTTGTCAAGGAGCCCCCTCATCTCCTGCTCCTCGGCGGCTTTCGCTGCCTCCCCTTGCGCCTGCAGCCTCTGCAGCTCCTGCTGCGCCGCCGCCAGCTCTTTCCTCAGCGACGAGTGGCTCACGGCGAGCCGGTCGTTCTCCACCGCCAGCTTCTGCATCTCCACGCGCTGTGCAGCGAGCTTCTGCTCCAGGACCTCCGGCGGCGGCAGCATGTCGTAGGGGAACGGCCCGGGCCCAGGCCCATGCCCCGGCGGCGGCAGGTGCATCCCCGGCCCGTACGGATCACGAACCTCCCGGTGCATCATCCCATGCGCCGTGGGAACTGGACCCTGACCGGGGCCAGGGCCGGGGCCGGGGAGCGCCCGGTGGTGGTAAGGGGGCATGCCGGCGGCAGGCTTAACGCGCGGCATAGGGTTCAGTTGAATCCCCAAATCGTCTGGAAAACAAATTCCGCGCAAACACCTAAGGCACCGCCGATTCTCCTACGGCGTAACCATGGTCCATGGATGGAAGAAAGGGTTGGATTGGTAGTCAGTAGGGCACAAATCCGCAAATGGCTGGATGCAGGGTGAGATTTGGATCGGATTGAAAACGAAACAACCTCCTAGAGCAAGGAATGCATCCGAGAAAAATCAGAGTTACTTACGAGCAAGAGGAAGAAGGGTACCCAACAGGAATGGAGCAAGTCCGGATGGATGCCCGCGCCACGGCGGTCCACTACCCGTAGAAGTGGGGAGGAGGATGAGGAGGGCGGATTCCGGCGAGGGGAGACTAGGTTTTGCTCTGCCCCGTCGCCGGCGGTAAAGCACACCTAATTTGGGGATAAATCAAAACAAAAGACTATCAGCGAGGACTAGTGATGAGAGAACGAATAGAAGGGGAAATTCTCAAAAAAATAAAATAGTCAAGCGAAAATGGGAATTTATTTGATCTTTGAGCCAATTTCATAAAGGTGTATATACGTGGATACGGCGTTAAAAATAGAGAAATGTCCGTTTTATTCTCTGAATTTGTCAATGAATCTGAAAAATAAATTCGAACTTAAAAACTAGAAATCTTGCGTATCTCAACTTTTAATACCAATCAATTTTACCTCCTGACCGTTTAAAAATGGTTTTCTATTATAGTTTTGCTTATATAGCAGTAGGGCCTACATAAGGCGATGGAACATAGGTGGCATCTCGCAATCTAGATTGAGCTCTTGATTTACATGTATGTTCATGTGTTTTTAGATTAATTTTGCGATGTTAGAAAGCTATGCTTCTCGTGACAACAAGAAGACATATCTTCTCATTTTGTTTGCTAATGTTATAACGTAAACATGGCTAGAAGATGGATGTGATATAACACCATCATTTTGCTATTGAGATGTTTCAATGTAGTTGGCGTTCTAATTTAGATCTTATATTAAAAAAATAGGGCTATAGAAATATGATGATCAGGAGAATAAATTTATAAACTTTACTAGATATACCACGGCAACACACCTCTATGATACAAGTATACAATAAATCCATTTGGTTCATATATCTTTTCGTATCAAAGTCGGTCACTTCATATTAGCTATGTCAAAAAGCCTGCTATTTGAGAAAAACTAAACCTACCATAAGCTTGACGAGTTAGAACCCCCAGGTGTGATGGGCTCTGATTCCTACCTATTGTTACTAACTTGCCGTCAAAAGAGGCGTGTCCAATCTTTACATGGTTCTGTGCGTTTTTATCTAGTTTGGTTATACATTTTGCTTGAATCAGAACCATATTATGTACTCTTATGATATTTCTTGGCATATGTCTTTTGGACGGATAATCGAAGCATAAATTTCTTGAGATGAAGATTTACATCATCCTGATGGTACCAACGTTTTTCCTCTTCCAATGTCATTGCTGGTTAAATAAACAACAAACGTTTGCTTGCGAAGTGTGCCTACGAAATTTTGGTGCTTCCAATAAATATTTTAGAGAAAGCAAACATGTACAGGTTTTATACCCCGATAGATGACTAAATTCTTTTAATTCTCGTTTTACAGTAGTCTTTCTTATTTTTATTTTCAAGATTCCCATGGATCATACTAAAATTTTTGACACATAAACATGCACACTACTATGATTTCTAAAGGTAAATGATTTAACATATTTTGTTGTTACTAGTAAAATAAATTCAAATTCTCAACAAATCGGTCAAGATAAGTTTAATGAATAAAGGATAATAGAACATAACAAATTTAACCCCTTTTGTCTCTGCATGCAACAAATTTGGAGACCTAGCACATACCAGCAGGCATGTCGCCATGCGGCTGGCCTTGCGCCCAGGAGGTAAGCAAAAATAGGTTTACGTGCAACAATGCTATTTTTTCCAGAGAAGTTGATTGTGTATAAAAAATAGTCACTTGAATTACGAACAAATCTTAAAGTTTTCATGATACAGGGTTCATCTCTTTTTGGCCCTTCCCTCTTAAAGTTAGGAATTTGTTGACACACGCCTCATTAGTGATAGGATGACATTGCAATAGTCCCCCCTCCCAATAAAATCTCTAGAGCATGCAAGCACATATACATCTTCTACCCTTTGGCTATAGTACTACATAACATCTTCTATCCTTTGGCTGCGCTTTCATCAACAATTGGATTTTTTGCGAACAATATCTCACTACATCAACTACACTTTTCTTAATAAGGCCAATGCATCTAAAAATTTGGTCGCATGAAAACTATATGTTTTTAATAATATCTTATAGTATTTCATCATATAAATTGACTAGTATATTTTGTTCTTCCTCTCAACGTTACAAACTAAATGCATTAAAGAACTGTAACAATCTTTTCTTAGCAAAGGGCATTTCCCTCATTAAAAAACTAAAAAACCAGTCCTAAAAAATTTGGATGCTTTCAATAAAATCTTGAAAGCAAGCAGTATCATATTTGTATTCTATCATTTGGCTATGATTCTTTAACTAATTGATTTGTTGGTATACAACTCAACATAACAATATGCTATTAAATTGATCATTATCTCGCGAAGTGTTCATTGCCTCAAGAGAAAGACGATCCCATCTTTCATGCTTCTTTATAGAATCACATGAGCATATCTCCACACAAATGAATACCATTTATTGGTTGTTCCAAATATGTTCGTGGTAGAATCAACAATACATTTCTTAAGAAGTTCGATGGATCCAAATATTATTGCATGAAAACTAGATATTTTTTATAAAATCTTGTCGTATTTCATCACATAAGTGAGTAGCCTCTTTTGGTTCTCCCGCTCTAAGCTAACTAAATGACATACACTTTATCAATGGTTGGAAACAATTGCAACAGTCTTTTCCAGCAAAGTGCATTTCTCTCAACAAAAGAGCAGCCCTAAAAACTTTAGATGTTTCAGATAAAATCTTGTGAGCAAGCAATATCATATTTCTCTTCTTTCTATGGAAGTGATTTAGTAAGTAACTAATTTTGTTGGTATGCAATGTAACAATGACGGTTCGCCAGCACACTGATCCCTATCTTATGAAGTGTTCAGTCTTAAGAGAGAGGTGATCCCAATTCCCATCCCCGCATGTTTTAGATAGAACCACGGAGCAAATCTCCATATAAATGATCACAACTCATTAATTCTTCCGGATCTGGAATCAGGATACTTCCTCCATTTTTATTTACATGTCTTATTAGGTTTGTTCTAAGTCGAAGTTAGCTAATTTTGATCAAATCTATAGAAAAATATATAGAAAAAATATAGCAACAACTATATTATCCAATATATGCATTGTCAACGTATACTTTATGGTAGATTTAATGAAACAAATTTAAATGTTATTATTTTTTCTATAAATTTGATCAAAGTTTGCCAAACTTAATTTAAGACAAACCTAATATGACATCTAAATAAATAAAAACAGAGAATGGCGGATTGATTAGTTCTCATTTCGACTTGCTGCTACCCGCAAGATACATACAGTCAAAATCTCTCAGAACCAGTCAAAGTGACGCCGCAAACTTGCAATTACACCCTTCCTTTTCCCCGAAAGCCCGGTGACGGTGAGCGCAGGACAACAAAACTCCGTCCAGCCCCTTGTTCCCCAGCACGACAAACCTGTGGACCCAGCCAAAACGAAAACTGTGGGCCCAGCAGGAACCAGAACACACAGGCGCGCCGCGCGGACGGACACGGACACGGCCCGTCCAGGCCCGGCGCCCGGACCCTCGGCATGCACCTCGCGTGCCTGCTCCGCGCCACTGCATCCCCGCCCGCCCCGGCCAAAAGCGCCCGCGCGAGTCACTGACGCCCGGCCCCGCACCAACCCCCCGCCCAGCCCCGGATCCGCTGCGCCCGCCCCGAACACGCACCGGCCTCGCGTTCGCGTCTCCAGGCAGGCAGGCGGGCACGGCACGCGCCGTGGCACCGTCCTTTCCCTTCCGTTTTCCCCTCGCGCTGGCCTGCGCTGCGCTCCCGTCCGAATCCCCACCCCTCCCTTAACCCCAGCCTCGCTTTGCTCGTGCGAGCTCTGCCCGTGTCGCCTTTCTCCAGCTGCTCGCTCGCTGCAAACGCCCCCGCTCCCCTCACGCTCCCCACCCAAACACCTCGAGGCCATGCCGGGGGGCCAAATCCTGGCGTGAGCGCGAGCCGGATCCCCATTCCGGCATGGATCGCCCGCCGCATCTCGACATCGACCTCAACGAGGCGCCGTCCCCGCCGCCGTTCGAGGCCACGACGCCGCGGGCCCCGTCGCCGCCGCGGGAGCTCGCTCCGCCCGCCTACGCCGCGGCCCCGCCCCCGCCGCCGCCGCCCCCGCCCCCGCCGCAGCCGCAGCCGCAGCCGCAGCTCCCTCCTCCTCCCCCTCTGCTGCCTCTGGTCGCGCCCAGCCAGCAGCAGCAGCTGAGGCTCCAGCAGGAGGCCCTCGAGGTGGTGCTGCGGTTCCACCGGCCGCCCGAGCTGAGGAACACCCCGTTTGGGCCCATAGGGAGCGTGCCCGCCGGGTTGCTCCCTGGCCTGGGGCTGCCGCTGCCGGCGCCGCACCCTGGGGAGGCGGGCTGGGGCTACCCGCCTGCCCCCTGCGCGTCCTGCGCCCGCCAGGAAAAGCTGGGGAAGACCTTCGTGTGCGACGCCTGCGACAGGGGGTTCCATTCCGACTGCGTCCGCGTCTGGCCGCCTCTCCTGCCCCCGCCCCCGCCGCCCGGGCCCCCTGGCGCGCGGCGGCCCCGCGCCGCGACCAACGAAGACTGGATCTGCCCCGAGTGCGAGATGCGTGGCGCTCGCTCCACCCGCTGGAAGCTGGGTCCAGTCCCGCTTGACATCAACGCTGCCCCGCCGGAGGAACCCGTCGTGGTCACCGCCCACGACATCAGCAGGCACTTCCTTGAGCTCCTTTTTACTTATACTCATATATGCTTGGCATCAGTAGGTTGCTGCTTGCAAAACGCTGGTACGGAGCAATCCGTGACCGTGATGGTAAGAAACAAAACAGGGGATAATGCTGTAAACCTTGTACTACTTATTATGTTTGACTCTTGTTTGGTTTGGTGCTTGCTATTGTTACAGTCTTATAGAGTTACACTTAGTTCGTTAATTGTTTTTGCGACATAGATTAGCTTAGTTAATGGTACCTTTTGAATTTCCCCTTTTGTTCCGACTGTATTGCATGAGTATGTATACCTTTATATTTACCATCTAGTGTAGAAGGTTTCTTGCATTTGTGTATGCCATCTCTTGTATATTAGCCCCATTGGGCACTCAAACATAGAGAATCTATGTTGCTTTTGCTCCAAACCTAAACCTTAGCCACCGCTAGCACGTCTTCAGCTTGTCGCAGTGAGTCACAATTGTGAAGGGTGGGTACCCTTTCATTGGAGAAATTTCGATATTTGACACTCAATTCGAGCGCCTCACTGTTTTTAACACCCGATTAGATCGACCTTCAAAATTTGACACCGAACTCATGAATTTCTTCAATCCAGGGGTTCTCTCCATTTTCCATCTTTTCCTTTTCTTTTCTTATTTCTTATTGCTTATTTCTCATGTTAGTGGACAGATTTGCCCCTGGACCTTATCTCTTCTTCCTATGAATACGAGCAGGCAAGACCCAGTTCTCCCTTCTCCCTCTCTCTCGTGTTCTCTCCCTTGCTCAGGAACAGGCCCCCGGCCCTGCCGCGGCCGCTCGCCGTCGAGAGGAAGACGACCGCCGGACAGCTGAATTGGCCGGGGAGAGGCGTGTGGCGCCGTTCCCGTGGCCGGCAATGTCCGCCGGTTGCAAGAAGCACCGCGGGGGCGGTGGTGGGGCCGAGGCGAGCTGGGATTGGAGGCGGCAGGAGGCCGCGGCGACAATGGCGCGCCGGCTCCCGTGGAGGACCGGCCCTCGTTGGTGAGGGCGGCAATGCTCTGGGTTGCCGGCGGGAGGCAGGGAAGCCATTCGTGATCTGCATTTGGTTGGCACGTTGGTTGAACACACACAAGGTTGTCTTTTTCTCCATTGATCTCTTCTCACCTTTTGTTTTGTTTCTTAGATTTATTATAGTGATTGCAAAGAAAGAAAGAAACTGTAAAGAGGAAAATGTGTTGCAGGAATTGCATTCATTTGATTTTGCCAGCTACAAACTGATGAGTTTGCTTTAGAAGTTCGGCACAGTCATTGGCTTTTTTTGCTTTACAAGGTCTTCGGTGTTTTGCTTTATAAGTTCAGCAGAGCTGGAGGAACTTGGAAGCGATGGCAAGCGGCGACCAACGCCTAGCGATGGTGGCAGGGCCAGGGGCCTGTTCTTGAGCGAGAGAGAGAACATGAGAGAGAGGGAGAAGGGAGAATTGGGTCTTGCCTGCTCGTATTCACAGGAGCACAAAGAATAAGGTCCAGGGGCAAATCTGTCCACTAACATGAGAAAGAAGTAATTAGAAATAATAAAAGAAAAGGAAAAGATGGAAAATGAAGAGAAACCCCTGGATTGAAGAAATTCGTGGGTTCGGTGTCAAATTTTGAAAGTCGGTCAAATCGGGTGTTAAAAACAGTGAGGCGCTCGAATTGAGTGTCAAATATCGAAATTTCTCCTTTCATTGTCATTATTCGTTCCTCCAACTAAATAATGCCGTTCTCAATGATGAGCTTCTTAATGGAGGTCGTCTTGCAATGACCTCGAACATATTGGCTCTTCATGCTCCTTTGTTAGGTTGAAGTGCATCTTGTCACTTGGGCATGTTTCAATCTCAATTCCACAATGTTCCTCTTCTAACTTCTCCTTGTGAAATTTTCTTCTTTTGTTTGTTAATTGCATGATGCTCACAATTGATGATTTGGATTCTCTTCGGCGCTTCCTTCGGCGTTGGCAACTCGGCAATTGGCATGAGCCACATGACTACATGAGTCACCGTGTCAGCTCCTTGGCACTTGGCAGCAGGGTGTGTCGTTACGCCATCACGTAGCAAGTGTGGCCACTGGCTAGTGACAAGGCAGGGTATGACATCTAGGAGATGAACAAGCGGACGTCAGCGTCAGAATAGCACAAAGCCATGAACCTAATTGGCCCCCTGTAATCACTAATCATGTTCACGTATTGGGCAGCTTTGTGGGGCTTTTCTTTTTCTCTGATTAAGTATATACTTAAGTAAGTTAATTAGGATATAGGGACCTTGTGCGAGTGCCACCCAGCCCCTGCCACTCGATGGGCTTGATTTAATCTACACCTTCTCTCATGTACGCCTTAGTCAACAAGTTCTTGTGTCGATGGGGTTGAGGAACATGATCGAGGAACACAATATGCTACTTGAGAGAGGTTTTGGCAAGGTGGGGACGATAATGTCCTTATATTCTTGGGTCGAGAAACGTGGCATGGTTCCACATCCTTTGTGACACTACTTACGCCTCAAATGTGCCTCTCCATCTTGCATGCTGCTTCTCAAACAAGTTCACCTTCTTGAAAACAAGCAAGAACTCCCATCAACGAGCATATGTGGCCTCAAGTGGCCATTGTGGTAACGACATAACCCTAGTACCTATTGCACTTGAGCTCATTAAGCTCAACTACGCCAAGTGGCACATGCTCTTGAGGCCACCTCCGGCAAGTATTCTCTTGAGGATCACCTCATGCAAAATACTCGCCACTCTCGATTTTCCATAGCCTGGGTAGATTGCCTATCGAAGGCGCACCATTGCCTTTGCCTCTTTGACATCACAGATTATTGTGTGATTGATCTATCTACATATGAATGATCCTCATGATTGTTGCATATTCTTGTTGAAACATGTTCTCTGATGCATCAAGGGCATCCTTTCTTCCATCTTATGGATCACGGGTTCCTTAGCGGCCTCCCTTACCACATAGGTATGGTGATTCTATGAGTTCACTTGATATTTGTTCTCCATGTATGGATATTGTCTCTACCTTAGAGACAACTTAGTGTTGCAGTCCTCTAAATGCTAGATGATTTTCTCGCCTAGTTGTGGAGGTGTGCTATCACCTTTTGCCAACTTGGCTATAGCAGCTTCTCCATGAACTCAACCATCCTCCGTTGAAGGCGGCCATCCTCATTTGCAACAACATTGGTGCTATTTACATGTCCACAAACCTAATCGCAAACTTATCAAGATAGGGCTCTGCATTTAATGCAACAAGATTTCTTTGGGCGAAGTTCTTGTTTGGCATGTTTCTGTTGTCTTGGTTCGTTGCTGTCTTCTTTGTAGGACAGCCATTGCCATTCCTCAACGCCCATGGCAGTTGCTACATTTGCAATGTTGCCGATGTAATTATGGATGTAATTATGCGTGGGCATTAATGTTTCCCTAGATTGCCAAACATGTCATGGCATGCTCAACACATACATGCACAAAGTCGAAGCCCCTTGCAGTTGTGGCAAGGTTTGCACTTATCGTGTCAAGTAAGCTTGTAGCGAGATGTGTTGTGTAGTACAATATGTGGGACAGGTATGGCGTATGCTATGAAGATCATTGCAACTAGGCTCGATCATGTTGAAAATGATCATTGTGACAAAAATGTAGGCCGTCCAACTTAGTCAAGGGACTATGACCTTCCTCCTATGTGTCCATGCATTGAACTAACCTAATGAATCTTGATGGACAGCTCTTAGTTCCTTTTTGACCTAAGCGAAGCTTTTTGCAAATCGCTTGGTTAGCCCAACAATCATGGCTTCAAGCAGTATCCTCCATGTCTACTCTAGAGCCAATGACCACACTAGAAGCCACATGGTCGTCAGTTCTAGTATGACTAAGTAGTAAAGAACCATGTAAACATTTGAAACACGCAATATGTGAACTAACTAGGAAATTGATGGTACCTTTTTTTTTGCTTGATTCACATATATTACTCCATGATATTGAACGATGCTGCAGAATTATTGTTTGCAGACATTGAAAACAGGATCTCTTTGAAATATGGGGCTGTTTGGAGTAGCGCCTAACCCGCCACAGCGTGCCTAACTTGTGGCGCTCAAAACGGCCGCCACACCTGTGGCGGAAAAAGTGTGGCGCGCCGTGGCGGGTTAGGCGGCACTCCAAACAGCCCCTATATCTTTCACGAGTTGTCATGGTGTGGGCCGTGCAACAATACTAGAGCACCTTTAGCCATCCAGGATCAAGTTCCTTTCCATTCTGGTCATAATTCCACTTCCATTCTCTATTCCATTTGGATTCTGGCCCCTCCAATTATCAATTAACAAGGACAATTATGTCTCCTGCAAAGGAGCTTAGATGTCTACTTTCCATATTAAGATTTCTATTAGAAGAATACAATACTTGTATATTTTCAACAAACTTGTGAGTATGCGTTTTCCCATTTATATGGCATATTGTGAAATTATAAATTGTTTTACAACAACTGGAATTGGTACGCTTGATTACTGGTATGACCCAGTGCTGAAATATTCTGTTCCAGTAAGCAAAACGCAATAGCCATGGGAATGGAACTAACAACTATGGTGCTGACAGTTACTGACATATCTTTGTGTAGGCGTCAGTCATGTGCATGCCGGCTCAAAGTAGTGTGGATCCATGGGGGCTTACAATTTTGAATTTTTTAACTGTGCCAGTTGGGTGGTTCATAAAACCGTATTTGCTTGATTGATTTGAACTATTATTTTTTAATCTGGTTCATGCCTGATTTTTCTGTTCCGCATTCTGATTTTGTAAGGTCCCGTCCTTGCAGTTATTTCCGTTCTCGGGTCTTTTGTGCGGGTTGGAATTGGGTGGGATCAAGAACCAATGCGCTTATCGATGGACGAGCTGACATGTCACTGAATCTAGGCCTACGCCGAGGTCCCTTGTCTGAGTGTGAGGGGAAATGTTTTGCTTCTCCAGTGATTATTATTTTCTTATCTGCCGTTTATGTTTGATGATATTCTTGGGAAGCTACCACATTTGTGCTATATTAGATGGAAATAGTAAAAAATGGAAATACATGAAAGCATGGCGAGCATACTATAGTTGCTAATCGGTAGTGTTATGAACATTTTATTACAGAAAATGTCCAATCATCCAACCTTTTTTTTTCTAAAACTACACCTCTTCCGTGGTCACAAGTTTTTTTCCCATGATTAGTTCGTGCACATTTCTTTACCCTTTTGCTGTCCAACTATCTTAACAATGTCTTTATCCTGAGCATGACTACTAGGACCACAGTAATATGTAGCATATATGGTGGACAGCAATATTGTTTTTCTGTTTGAAGGATCATTATTAGTGCAATTACCCCTTAGATATGCTTTTTTTAATGTGAAGTTCTTTATCAAATAAAATAGTTACATCTCCTTTAAGACCAGCTCAGGTCTATGTGCACAGAGTTTTTTTTCTTTTTTGGAGAAACACAATTTGTATGCTCTGGATTCTGATCTGACTTAAAAGTTCAAACTTGACTGTGACATAATTGTTCAACCAGGTGTCCTAACATTAAAATTGTTCTAATGTTGTACGGAAAAATGGTCCCTACCTTTCCGTGGTTTCAAGTTGTTCAATTAGCTGTCGTGTCGATGTTCAAATTGTTCAACTAGATCCTTGTAAGTCATTTTTTTCGCCCAACCAGGCCTCGTCGGATATACTTGCTTGAATGATGACGTGTAATTTGTCAATAAATATTATTTAATTAAACCACACTTTCTTGCTTTATATAGAGCTGGTAGACTGACTCTACAGACCACCTTTCCCCTTTATATATACCCTATAACCTGTCTCCTCAGTATAAAGGAAATGAAAACATTCGGTAGAATCCCCAAGTATCCCTTGTGCTCCTGAACCCTATCAGCACAGAAATCTTGCTTCATGCAACAGGAGAGTTATAGATTGGCATATCTGTGCATCTTGAGGTATGGATCTAAGCATAACTTTGTTTTTTTGTCAGATCTGGGGTGCGACGGTGGGAAACAAGGTTCTGTAGTTTGAGATGCGTATCTAGGGTTCAAACTATATGCAGATTTGCTATCTTCTGAGTTGTGAAGTAACTTGCATCAGATTATTGGTATTACAGAATTACTAAGATTGTCATCTTGAGAGAGGGGTTTCCGTGGATCTGATTGATGTCAAAGTTTTGCTTACTCTGCTTGTTCTAGTGGGTAAATCTCGTCCACAGTGGAGTTCTGGATGGGATGAGTTGGATTTTAAGCGTCTATTGGGGGATTTAGGGTCTCCTCCACAGTGGAGTCCCGTGATAGGATGAGTTGGATTGCAACCATCTATTGGGGAATTTAGGGTTTCCAGAAAGGAAATTGCTGTGTTCAATCTTTGGTTGCCTGGTGCATGAGCCTCACAGTTGCTCAGCTCTAGTACATGCATGAGTTAGCAGCATAGTTCCGGAAGATAACCTATTTAGAGTGGCCTGTCCGCAAACCAATATTAAATATTGATTTGCTCCAAATAATAAACTGCTGCAGCCTAATGGTGAGGACAACCATATCGTCATCACTGTTAGCTGCTAACTTGAAGAACTTGACACGATCAGAGACCTGGCCTTTGTCTTTCCTAATATTTAACTATAAGTGAATGTCATGTTCCTAATTATTGTTAAGGTGTCTGGACAGAAAAACATGAAACAAATTGATATCCAGAAATGACAGGATTGCATTTGCCACAGTAGCTTCTATTGTTATTACTTTCATTACTATTATGGAGCACTCCTTGTTGCCATGTTTGCTGTCTTTCTTGTCAGTTTGGTCTGTGCTTTGATCATTATTCACTTGAAAGTTCCAATCCAAGAAGACACTTCTGATTCATTGAAGTTCAAATTGCTATCTTGAGCTGTAACTTCTTTGAACTTTAGGTGGCTACCTTCTTACCAAACTAGCGGAATGTCTTTTTTGGTTGCTTTGACAGTAACAATGTCTGTGAATTCATGATAGGTTTTCTATTTTTCTCATACAGAAACTGTTATCATAAGGTAGCTAACATGTTCTTGGGACTCCTGCAGAACAAATATCTCTGGTGGAGCTCAGCTGAGTGTTGCCAGGTTACCACATTTTGAGGGGGTTTGCTTGAACAATACTGCTCTTTATGGTAAGGATGACGGATCATTCATTTACTCATATTTACTGCAAATGAGATGTGTTGGTTCTTTTGCTTAGAGTTTAATGTGACTTTTTAGTTCTTAAATTTTTTAGATTAATGGTTCTTAGCTTTTAGACAGCAATATCCATCTCTATTTGAAAGGATCTCTGGTTTTTTTTAGAAAAGAGGCTTTTAGACAGGGATTTTCGTGCTAACTGTCAAGCTAAAATCCTCTGTCAGTATGCTCTGTGCATAGCAATTGTGTGCTCCCTCCTGTATGGTGATTCTGGCCCTCAAAAATATTCAGCATCTTACTAACATTTTAAGTCTATTGCGTGTTGTTCAGAGCTGCATGTATAATAAACATGTGGTTTCAAATGCGATTATTAGCTATTAGTGGTGCAGTTTATACTAATGATATCTATGGTTGTCTTGTTGTAGATGGGATGCAGTTTATGCCACAATTTGATCTTGCTCATTGTCTTGGCATGAGACAGAAATTTGCTTCGATGGACCGAGATTTAAATGCTGATGAAAATGTACCACAAAGGTCAATTCATTTACGCAGAAGAAGAGATCTTCCACAAACATCAACATTACCCATGGTTGCTGAGAACCATGAGTTCGGAAATCCCGGGATTTTTATGGATCCATCCTTTATTACCAAGGCAATGGAACAAAGTACTACTGAAAATGGAAGTTCGCTAAAGCCTCCAAAATTTCTTGTGGAGAAAAGTAATCATCAGCCACATCATCGTACAGTGAGTATTTTGCTTTGTCTATTGCAGATTCTGATTCTTTATCCAATGCTCACTTTTTATGTCCCCATTTTCCAACAGTGCAACTTTTTTTTTGAGACCCAGAATGAAGCGAGTTTCTTTTATCTTATGTTTCTTTTGATACTGATTTCAACTGCATTACTTTGTTGTGGTGAAACTCTAGGTTGCGCTACCTGTTCAATATAGTGATTTCTTTATTACCAGCTTGGGAGAAATTGACAATCGGACAAGCTACCATAATTCCTACCAGATATGGCCTGTTGGGTTTACATCTTACTGGCATGATAGAGTTACTGGTTCACTGTTTGAGTGTGAGGTATGTGATGGAGGGAATTTTGGACCTTTATTTAAGATGAGAAGATTACCGTGTTCGGTATTCCAACTTCCGGAGGCATCAACCACAGTGTGCCCAAATGTTGTGAGAAAGGCTGATACAATAGAAACAAAGGAAAGTAGTGGTGTTGTTGAAGATACTGCTAATGATACTGATGATAATATTTCCATGCTCCTATCGAATTTCTCTGAGACAAACCAAGATTTCATGTCATGTCTCAGTAACAATGTGGGTAAAGAGAGTTTAGGGTGCAGTAATTTACAAACTTTAAATATGACAGTGCCAGCTGTACTGTCAGACTCTGGATCTTTCAGTTGGGCACCGACTAAAGATGCAAATTTGCATGACAAAATCGGTGACTTTACATTTGAAGGAACATCACCTTCCTCAGTCTGGAGGATGATTTATTGTGCTACGATGGAAGCTTGTGAAAAAATGTACAAGGAACATGGCCATTTGGTATTGTTCTGCACACACAGTAGTGAAAAAACTTCATTTGACTATGGGAGCGGATCTCAGAACACTGACAGTCCTTGCAATCTATTGACTAGATTTTGCTCATCAAACGGGCCCAAGATACCACGATTTATAGAAAAGGAGAATGACGTGGAATCAACTTGTGCATTACTTAGAGAATGGTTGTATCAGGACAGAATTGGATTGGATTTGGAATTTGTTCAAGAAATTGTGGAATCTCTTCCTAAATCCAGGGCTTGTTCAAACTATCAGTTCTTGCGTAACAGGACTGGTTTTAACTCTTCACTGACGATCGCAAGTGGCGCACTGTTAGCTGTTAATAAAAGTAGTCCAAGCAATGGGGATGTCATGTCATATGGTAGACATGGATCTATGGTGACTGGGCCACAGGATCATGCTCAGCCTAGCTCTTTTAGCATCCGCGAGCTTCCTCCGGGAAATCCTTTTAGCCGCAAGCTTCCACCAGAATTGGCAGGAGATGTTTTCCAGGTAGTGTTTCTTTCACTTGTTCCACTGTTCAAAAGGAAGACCTCTTTATTTGTTCATTTCTTGTTCTGAGTCTTGCTACTGGGTTATCCTTGCAATGTTCTTGTAGGTATTGGAGTTTCTTGGACGATTTGCTGAAATTATTGGCCTCAAAGAACTTCCTTCAGTTGAGCAAGTAGAAGATGAACTTATTGACCCATGGCCAATTTGTGCAAATCAAAAGGACATTCAAAACCACAGGGATCATACTCCACCAATGAATTCACCTGCAAATGTTTCTACATCATATTCAAATGGTGAATCAGGTCTAACTACTAATGAAGAAACAGCATCTGTGTTTATTCCTGTTGAAACTTCTTCAACAAGTGAAGCTGTTCAAGATAAGTTGGCTGCTGAAACACTTGGAAGATGTAGTGGTGTAGTGTTGCCTGAGATTCACCTTGCACTCTTGAAGGTTCTTTTTACTGAGCTAGTACCGAGAGTTGCAATTTTTGTGGATCCAAGAATTGATTCGAAGGAATCAAAATCCAAACGGGGAAGAAAGAGGGACACTGATACTCTAACAAGAGAATTAAAGATTGATATGCTGACTGCTAACAAATTAACTTGGCCAGAGTTGGCTAGAAGGTATCTTGTAGCTGTTTCTTCCCTGAGTGGCTGCATGGATTTGTCTGATATTTCTAGTCGAGAAGGAGTGAAGTTGTTCCGCTGCCTACAAGGTGATGGTGGTATCCTGTGTGGAGCACTACCTGGGGTTGTTGGCATGGAGAAGGATGCATCGGTAAGGAGTTTGCCTCGTATTGGCTTTAGTTGCAATTCTGATTTATTTGTCACAGAAGGTACATAATTTCCAGTTTGTCCTGTCTCTCTTGTCTTCAAATTTAGACATAAGAGTTTCAATTATTGTAGTTGTATGGTACTGTTGTAGCAATCTTGGTTTGGTCATACTTGTATGTTATGCTCTGTATTTTTCCTGCATCCATCTTCAACTTCTTTGTTTTATGTATCCAGTTTTATAATCAGCAGGCTAAATCCTATTATGTATGTAGTATGTTACATATTACATACTAGGACATTATGGGGTAACGATGAACCCTTGTTGATGGATGTGATTATTTCTTACATGCATTTTGCACTATTTTTTTATACTACTGCTGGGGAAAAAATTGCTAGAAAACAAGCTATGTCTTGTCCAGCTGTGTCGTATATTTTAATTTTTATATCATATGAACCTTTAATGGTGTTGTTTACTTTGAGCCATATTATCTATCAGTCTTTGTTTATAGTTCATCTCCTCCTATTATGCTGAGAAAAAAATACTATGAATGTCTAATTAATTGGAAAATTTATAGTTTTGACAGTTATGTGTGCATACCATTAGCAATAATCTTCTTGTATTTCAGCTGCTTGCGGAGGCTGAAACATTGATATGCAATTCTTCAGCGAATGAAGGGAATAAGGTCTTTATGATGGATTATAAGGATAGTGACATTGTAGACTCCCCTGAGGAGCCTGCTTGTGATACTGCATTACCAGATTGGGTGAAATCTCTGGAGCCTGTGAGAAAATTGCCTACTAATGTAGGAACAAGAATAAGAAAGTGTGTTTATGAAGCTTTGGAGAGGAAACCTCCAGAATGGGCAAGGGAAATTTTGGAGCATTCAATCAGTAAAGAGGTCTACAAGGGTAATGCATCTGGACCGACCAAGGTTTGTCAAGTTCCTGCTGCTACTAAGTGATATAATTGAGTTATTTTTGTGTGTGCTTTCTTACATTCTGTGTTTTTAATCTTTTTGGCGAATATAGGCCAGAGTATCTGATTATCATATCTATTCCGCTATGTCTTTACTCAAATAGTGAACCTCACTACATGTTTGTTCTTTTAATATGTTATATGCTATGAACTATTGGCAGATTCCTTGCAAAAAATAAAAATAAAAATAAAAATTTGGTAGGTCAAAGTGGTAGGGTAGGCCTAGGATAGCAAGCTAGGTATCATTTGTATCTTTGATGGAGGATTGAGCAACCCAATTTTCTTCTGATTTTTATCTTGTTATTAGCTGGTTTACTACCTTGTAGAGATGCAAATTCTGTTCCCCTCAGATGCTCTTCTAACATGCTTTTGCTTCTGTAGCTTATCTGATCAGAAATTTTTCGTTAAATTTTAATCTGAATTTACTGCCGTTGTCCCAGTTTCATGAAAATTGGGTATATAGCTGCAAGAAGAGGAAAGGCACCGGGTTGGACGGCCATTATACATGCATCTAAACTATGCTCAATATGTTACATCTATATTTTACCGTCGTAATATTCTTTTACTTTATTTTGTAAATATAGCACAACAGAAATTAATGGTCAAATCAGCGTTTTTGAGATTTGTTGGTGTCTGAAACATCACTTTTACTTAAGCATCGAACTAGACTAAATCTTCACCTTTGGTGTTTACTGTGTATCCTTTACTCCCAGGAAATTTGGACTAGGGTATCATTTATAAAATGTACTTAAATGTGCTTTTTTTTCAGAAAGCTGTCTTGTCTGTCTTGGCGGAGGCCTGTCGTAAAAAAATACCCCAGAATCCAGAAAAACCAAGAAAAGAGAGAAATATTATCTCCATCTCAGAGGCTATATTGAAAAAGTGCCGTATTGTCCTGCGACGTGCTATTTCCTCCGATGAATCAAAGCCTTTTGGCAATTTGCTTGGAACAACTCTAACAAATTCCAATGAGAATGAGGATGAGGGCATTCTTGGATTTCCTGGTATGGTATCTCGCCCTTTGGATTTCCGCACAATTGATATAAGGTTGGCTATGGGAGCTTATCGTGGATCCTTGGAGGCTTTTCTTGATGATGTACAAGAAGTATGTTTTCTTTGACACCTTGTTCTATATTATTCAGTGTTGATGCATGTGATCTTTTTCTTGTATTTATCATATATGGATAGTTCATGTGCCTTCAAGGAATCTCCTTGCACTTTTGTGATAGCTTGAAATGATTTGTTATTTGGTACTATATCCTCCATCTGCCATTTTCCATGAAAACTAGATATGTCACAGTACCTATGGCTGTACTTCAACTTCTATCATTTTGACTTCCATTTTCTTTTGGTCATCATGTCATGCCAGTTTACTGCTATTACAGTATATGCTTCTGTAGTTCAGAACCTGGATTGCATATTCAGGAATTATTTGTTATGCCTGCTTTAGTCCCTGGGCTGCTTGTTTTATGAATTAATAAGAAACAAGACCCTATTGTTGAGTGTAATTCTTGTCATTTATTTTGGTAATGCAGTGATATCTGATATCCATGCACCACTTTTATTTTTTTCGGTTGAAATGCAATGGTTTAGTGTTCACACTTCTTCTGAGTCACTCTTTCCTCTCTACTGAAAAAGTATTTTTTTTTATAAAAAAACTACTATGTATAGCTTATGAAGCAAGAATAGCCCATACCTTCATGACTCCTTTTTTCTCACCATAAGTTCTGTAGAATGAGTAAGCTTTACTATGCTGATGAGGTTCAGTTGTCTTAAGATGAAGCTGAACTATCCAGCAAAGAAACTAAGATACAATAAGTCTAGAACAATGTATTTAGTTTAGTATTGAAATTGTTATCATTTTTATAGAAATGTTCATTATATGAGCTCAGTTCAAGATATGCAGCCAAAAAGCTGTTATAATTTGTAGACCACCTTTACTAATATGTGTGGCTAACCGAGCAATGGAAAACACATTTTAAAATGTATTTATTTTTGTCATATTTTAGAGAACTGAGCAATAACTTTGTTGGTAGAATCTCTAGTTGAGAAGCCACACCCACCTAGGCTTCAACCTTGGGGCTCACAGGTCATGTGAATACCTCCCTAAAGGGTTCAGTACTCTCCCCTCTCTTAAGACGAAACCAAGGAAATGGCTTCTTTTCTGCACACCGCACACACACATATGCATTGTATTTTGGTGGATGTGCTCTTTTCACCACTTCTACTCTACCTCTGTTATTCCATGGTCAAAATTCAAATCATGGTGTCCTTTTGTTTACCTGCAGGTAATCCATAATCTGCAAACTGCATTTGGGGATCGACCTGAAGTGCTGGTAATGGTTGCTGCGCTGTCTCAGAGTTTTGAGTCATTGTATAAGGCAGAGGTTCGTTATTCCTGTCTGCCCCTTTAGGATCTTGCTTTTTATGTTCAGGGATGTATAATTTTAGCTCTTACCATATTAATACTAATAACCTTCCATTATGGTAGTGTTAATTTGCCTAAGAGCTTGATTTTCCAATAACTACTAGCTCACCTCTCTGAGTTCTCTGAAGTGATTGCAAATTGTGAGCAAACTTCAACAGTTCCTTTTGTTTTGGAAATTGTATTTTAGCAGTTGCGCTTGTAAATATTGATTTGTGCTTGCCAGTGACAATGCTTAGATACCAGCTTTATACATTGGCATTACCGTGAACATTTCTGTATATTAAATAATATAATCGTGATTTGGTACCAAACTTTTCTCAATGTTTTTTACTTGACTGGTGCAGGTACAAGACCTTATTCAAAAATTTGACAAGTATCTAAGCAACGGGAATGGTAATTCTGAAATCCATGACGAATTACAAGATGTTCTCATGGCAGCAAACAACAAGCTGCCCAAAGCTCCATGGGAAGATGGTGTCTGCAAAGTCTGCGGCATCGATCGAGATGATGAAAGTGTCCTTCTGTGCGATAATTGTGACTCCGAATACCACACTTATTGCCTGAACCCACCACTGGCACGCATACCAATTGGAAACTGGTATTGCCCGTCATGTTTGTCAGGACAAAAGGAACCGAATGTTGATCACAATACTCATGTTTTAATGCAAGAAGAAGGCAAGTGTGTTGGGGAGGAAGCTCGTGTTTTTCTTGAGAGACTCAACAAGTTAGCTATGGCCATGGACGAGAAGGAGTACTGGGAGCTTAGCGTACCAGAGGTCTGTCTTTATCTTTGAATTGAAGTAAAATTATCAGCTTGTTACTCTTTGAAAGCTTTTCATGTATTTTATGTACCATTTACTTAGAAGTCTTTGTGTTCCTTAATCCCAGGTAAAGAAAGTGTGTGAACAACTGAACGTGCAAATTATCCTTTTAAAGTTTTTTGAAGCTGTTCTAAGATTCAGCATAAAACAGTTTCTAGACGTGCTCGTCTAGGTTGGTATGGATTTATTTCCCCGTTGGATAGCTTGTGTTGTCAGCATATATAAACGCTTAGGAAAGGTGATGAAGTAAGGATCGAAGAGAGGAAATGTCCATAAACGTAATGTACATGCAAACTTTATAATCTGTAATAAGATTACAAAGCAAATAGGCCTTCGAATGAGCAGGGGTTGTGTTACCTTAATGTTATTTTTATGCTGTTTTCTATAACAGATAAGTGACAACCTTCTGATATATTATTTTGATCTTCAAATTGCAGAGGATATATTTACTGAAATTTTTATGTGATGAATTGCTCAACACAGCTCTAATCAGGGAACATCTAGATCAATGTTCGGACAAATCAAATGATCTCCAGCAGAAGTTACGTTATCTGAATTATGAACTGAAAGAGTTGAAGTATCAGTTAGAAATAAGAACTTCATATGCTACACAAAGTAGATGGATGAAAAATGATCATGTAAGCAATAGCTCAGGACTAGTGGAGAATCAGCAGCGTGCTATGCCCACAGCATCAGAGCATCTTGAAGAGGCTGAACGGGTTAATGTTGGAGTTAACCTAAACACCCCTGCTGAAGGGTCTCCTACTGGGCAATTGAATGTGGGTAAACCTCACAGTGCTGATGACATATCCAGTACATCTGTTATTGAAGGAAATAAATCTTCGGGACTTTCAAAACAAACATCAGAGATGGTTATTGACCGGATTGATGGGGGCTCTATTGGTGAAGTGTCCCAAAGTTTTGAGAAATCAGTAGGTGATATCAATATGGGAGAGGCTCATTCTGCTACAGTTGTCAATGCACCAAATGGAGAGTTGCCTGATGAAAATGCTGGGACACCATCCCAAGATAACCTTGAAGCGTCGACAACTAAATTGGCCGACCATGATAACCTTGAAGCGTCGACAACTAAATTGGCCGACCATGATGCTGATAACAACGAAACAAATAACTTATTGGATAGGATTTCACAGTTGCAGGATTCCATTAGCACAGCAGAGTTACAGCTCAGTATGGCATCCTTGAGAAGAGAGTGCCTTGGAAGGGATTCTGTGGGTCGATTGTACTGGGTTACAGGAAGACCTGGTAAACGTCCTCGACTGGTCGCTGATGGAAGCATGCTCATAGCCAAGGACAGAGACATCAGCATGGTTACCAGTTATCCTCAGTCTACATTTGATTCTAGAGGTTGGAATTCAGCATCAATTGTTGTATATGAATCTGATGAAGAAATCAAGTGTCTTGTTGACTGGCTAAGGGACACTGATCCAAGGGAGAAGGACCTGAAAGACTCTATCTTGCACTGGCAAAAGTCTCTTTATCACCAAGCTAGTTTTCCTGTCAGTGATCCTCCAGTGTCCAACTCTTCAAAGAGTGAACCACTTAGGGACCTTCCAGACACCAAGGCTTTTATAGTTCTGGAGGAAAAATATGGCATGCAATTAGATCAAGACACTAGTGAACTATCCAAAAGGATAGGAAGGAAGACAAAGTCGGGTTCTGAAGAAAGAATATATCGCTGTGACTGTTTAGAACCTGTATGGCCTTCTCGACACCATTGTTTAACTTGTCATGAGACTTATCTCACATTGGCAGAATATGAAGGGCATAATGGTGGAAAATGCAACAGCAGTAATGACTCTCCTAATGAAAGCAAAGAAAATGATGAGCCAAAACTGAAGGGTACCAAGTCTGATATAAAGGAAAAAGATCCTGTAGATCATAGTTGTTCCGCTGAGCCATCTAACAATGGAAAATTGGACCCATGCCCTTTTGACTTCGACGAAATTTGTAGAAAGTTCATCACAAATGATTCAAACAAGGAGACGGTGAAGGAGATTGGACTCCTTGGATCAAATGGAGTTCCATCTTTTGTCCCTTCACCTGCATTTTTCGTTGACCCTCCAGCTCTGCTAAGTGAAAATAAAAGAAAGGATGATGATATCCCAAATGATTGGACTTCCTCTTTGGAGGAATGCCAGGCAATGTCCGCCAAAAAGTCTGGGCAAGAGGGATCCCAAGCTGGTCAAGATTGTCCTGGCAACGCAGGTGATGAGCAGATGACAAAATCTAAAAAGCCTTTTAGGGATTCTACTTCAGCCAAGGAAGCATCTTCTTCAACAGACAAACCAACAAGATTACTAACTATCAATGGGGGCTTGGTTCCAGAGTCATCATTGATGCCTGTGATAGGCAGGAACTTTCATATCCTTAAGCAGCTAAAGATAAACTTGCTTGATGTAGAAGCAGCTTTGCCTGAGGAAGCATTGAGAGCCTCGAAGTCTCAGCAAATAAGAAGACGTTCATGGCGTGCTTTTGTGAAGAGTGCAGAATCAATATCTCATGTACGTTAGCCTATTTATTTATTTACTTTAATCTACTGACAAAACCTATTTAACTAGTGCTAGTTGCTTTTTTCAGTGAGTTTCCAGGCACTATTTTTGCTTACGAAGAAACTAATCTCTGCTTCTATCTCTATTTTCCTAAGAAATCTCAACATTTATTTGACTTACATTACTCCTGATCTTACTTCCCACTCTCAAACTACCTCACATCCGATGCTGCATTGATTTTAGCTGCTATCTCTGTTTGAGCCAAAATGACTACTGCATGGTGCCATGGTCTATTGTAGCCAGACTGAGAAATAAGGCCAATAACAAATCTTAGAATTTAGGGCGTAATTAACCTGTTGGCGGTGTGACCAATCCAAATGGTCGTGTTTGTTCTTTCCAACTAGTCTGCGAAATTGCAGTTTCAGTTATGCTAGAATTCGTTTCAGCATTATTCAGTTACTAATTTATCATGGCTGTGCCTCTTTTAGGTGGTATTGGCAACCAACTTCTTGCAGAGCATGATAAAAGCCGAGTTCCTGAAGAAAGATTGGTGGTACTGGTCCTCCTTCACAGCAGCTATCAAGACAACGACCGTAACAGCACTCGCTCTCAGGATCTACACCCTCGATGACTGTATCATGTACACAAAAGATCCTGCTCCAAACCCCGAGCCAGCTGACAATGCAAGATCTGGAAACAAGGGGAAGAGAAAGAGAGATGCTGATTCATGAGCATCATGATGGAGGGAGGGTGCTCCTGTCTCCACTGTAGATTCTAAATTTAGAAGCTTCTCAGTTCTCGGCAGCATAACAATGCGTTCAGGTAGATTTGAGGTATAGATGATAGAGATACAAGTCATCTTGGTTACCTTAGGTTGTGGTGTCCCAGCAAGGGTGCAGCCTTGTTTACCCGTTTCGGTCTCGTCATATTTACCTGCCCACCACCGTGCGACTTCTGTTGTTAAGGGTCAGAATAATCTGTAAATTCTGTTCAAGGGATGGCACCGGTAAGTGCTGGCGTTTAAACTTATCCGGCAGGAGCATCGGCGAAAATTTGCCTGTTCTGGGGGTTTAGATGAGGTATTGCTAGGTCGATAGGATTGATCTCCCATTTCTACCCTGCTTGATTTATTTTAGTGGCAGCAGTGGGTAGTTCTCATGTTTTTTTTTCTTTTTGGTGCCGGGCATTGTGTTCAGGATGTCCCTGCAGCACCTGACTGCGTTAGGGCATTGACACATGACGAGTGTAATATTTTTTTTGACATAGAAGTTGTAACTAAACCGAAACAAATAATGAAGAATGAAAATGAATCCCTATCCTGTTTCCCCGTTTCTTCATGTCGTAAGAGTTGTTGTCTCTTCTGCCACTCAAACTCGGGTGGACTGTCGCTAGGTCACTGCCCTGTTTCTTGGTTTTGATTTGGGACTTGGGGCAAGATGTACAGAGAAGAAGAATGAGTTGGTGAAGATAGGTTTGGTAGGGAAACCATCATTTTGCCTAATAATGAAGAATGATTTTGATCAATTTGATCTTGAGTTGTATATAGCTCGATTATAATCATGTATGTACGCCATTTGATACATTGAACCATCCGATTGATTGACGGGTGTCGGTACAAGTGATTTTGAATCATTTGATCTTTAGTTGTAGACAAATGGTTTGCCTATGTAGCAGTTCACTGTTTGATACAAGGGTTTGGGACGGACTAAGATAATGTCCCAGGAAAGTGCAGCCTTGGAGCCAAGTTCAGTGTTCTGGCATGGCAACGTACATTTCCTACTTTGCGAGCCGATTTCATTGAACTGTGTAGATTGGAAGTTCAGAACAGAACTATAGTACTTCTAGGTCCATGGTAGGATTGTAGGATAGGTGGTGAGTGTTACCAACTTCAATTTTATCATGGACGTCCAAGTTCCAACAGAAACTGTTGCACTTGGAGCAATTCTGTAACAGGTAAAAGTTGCACAGTACTTCCTTGGGGATCAAAACGTCATGCCTAACAGGTTCCATACTGTTGTACTAGACGATGCGTTTACTTCACACGGTTACGCATTCAGAACGCAGGCAAGCTGCAAAAATGACCTGCTTCCCATCGGTAAACATCCAGAACACACACAGGATGATTTTGAGCCTCAAACCATGTAGCAAATAGTTTCAAAAAATTAGTGTTTGAATTAATAATTACCGAAACGCGCAGGGTGTTGCATAGGTGATGGGTGCGGGTGGGCACTCGGGGTTACACGTGGGGCAGCGGGCCTGGCACGCGGCCCACGTCGGATAACACTTCCTCCTATACAGACAGCAGTAGCAGAGGTTGTGGTTGCAAAAATCCGAGACGCAAAATTTGAGGGTGAGCTTCCTCTCATCTGCTGACGTGTTCTTGGCCATGGGAGCATTTGAACTTGAGCTTGAGTTGGTAAGACTGTTTGGGTAGCTCCTCCATGCTCTTCCAGCCTTCTGAGTATGACCTATTGGAACATTTTGTTCTCACCTAATTAGTAGGTAATTAATACACATCTCTATTCATCAGGAATTTAGTAACAAGGTACACTGCAAAAAAAGAGGAAAAAAAACAAGACATGACGAGGCGTATACATACAATGCCCGGGTAGTGCTAGGCACCCAAGAATCATAACGAAGAAAGCCACCACATGCACCTGCAGCAGGCCGCTGACGCGGCTGCCCCTCATATCGGATCTGTTACTATTCATCATCGCTGGATTGGACTGTCGCTGCATACGCACACGCACAGGGTACCTACTGCTAGGGTGTCCACCTCCAAACCCTTAGCATGCCGCTGCCGCCTCACACGTAAGGGCGCGATGGTGTCCGGCTTCGGCGTGTGCGCCAAGCGCATTGTGGTGGACGTGCGCCACCACATGATCGGCCGCCTTTCCTTGATCATCGCCAAGGAGCTGCTCAACAACCAGAAGGTCGTGGTAGTCCGCTGCGAGGAGATCTGCCTCTCCGTAGGCCTCGTCTGTCAGTAAGTCGTCTGACAGAGTGTCCAACCAGATGGGCGCAAGGTTATCCGTGACCTTGCTCCTGGCCTTTGGGTAATGAGACGTATGGCCCGGTCCTGACAGCTGGAATCATGGTCTCCGAACCTCCCCGTATGCTCTTATAGGTCCGGCGTCTCCACGTACCCACAAGGGCAGGGTGCTCTGGAATGGCCTCCACGGGCCCGGACCCCCCAGGGGGGTCCGGCGCCGCCACGTGTGGGAGCCAGACCACTATGGACCTATCCACCCGGAATGGCCTCGGGGGCCCGGACCTCCCCTTTCCTCGGGAAGGGATCTGGTGCCGCCACGTGCCTCCTCAAGCTGCTAAGGAGGCGACTGCAGGGCCGACCCTGCCACGTGCCCGTGGCAGAAGGCCCTCCGTGGGACGCCAGCCCAACTACCACATTAAATACGGGTAGGTGGGCTACGCGCGCCCAAGACAGGGCATGACCTGCCCGCTGACACACTGGGCAGGTATGCTGACACCACGGTAAGCCCGCCTATTTCCAAGGCGGCGCGTCGCATCACTGCGCACTGTGCGCGGGCAGGCGGCGTACAGTCAACTCACAGCACCGCGCGCGTGAGCAAGGGGTGATGATGGTCTGCTGCAAGAGAGCTGTGGCGTGCGCTGCCACAGTGTGCGCGGAGGCGACGGCGCGGCGGATTAGCGCAGCCCCTTCGGCTGTCAGAGGGTACTGACCCAACAGTGACAGCACGTCTTCCACTGTGCGTAACACTGACAGCAGGTACTGTGCCGGTAAGGTGGCACATGGCCATATCCTGGCTGTAGATACGCACGTCAACTTCTCGATCGAGAGGACTATAAAAAGGAGCAGGAGAGGAAGATCTCTGTATCTCTCACGTTACAGGCTCCAGTCGGTGCGTTATTTAATATATAGCCGGGCCCATCTGTCGGGGACCCGCTCAGTGCATGCACTCCTCTTAGTCTATAAAACGGAGAGTGCGCTCGTTAGAACACAAGCTCTCGGAAGTTCCAGACACAGACAAGTTCTCTTGGACTCACAGGGTTCACAAGTTTTCTCAAGCAATACAACACACAAGTGGATGTAGGGTATTACGCTCCGGCGGCTCGAACCACTCTAAATCCCTTATGCCTTTTCCATGTTCATCCGCCCTTTGATCAAACGTTCCTAAGTCTCCCCCAAACTCATTCTAAACTAGGATTAGGCGGATGCATTCCGCCACCCGGCTGGAGATTTCCTCCGACATGGACCGTATGAGAGACAGATTGAACTTGAGCAATGGCCATGGTTTTTAACGCGCCACGATATATATATAGAGCATATGAAGTAGGCATCTCATGGCAAATTATTACTACTAATATAGGAAGATAGAGTTATGGCAGATAATTTTTTTTCTGCCAACAAGATTGAGAAAGGCTATGCTATAAGGCTCCGTTTGGATCTACCCAACTAAAGTTTAGTCCCCCTATTTTAGTTCATTTTTTAGTCCCTAGGGAGCCAAACATAAGGACTAAAAGAGGGACTAATGGCTTTAGTCCATTAGTCCCCAAGAGGTGGCTAAAGGGGACTAAAAGCCCCCCCTCCCTCTCATTGTGCAGCTGCATTAGTCTTCAAAAAAAATGATCTTTAGTCCCTCCATCCAAAGAGGGTAGGGACAAAGTTTAGTTCACTTTATTCCAGGAACTAAAGGGATTCAAAGAGGGTCTAAATTGATTCATAGGCATATACCATCCTAAAAGGATCCTTCACTTTATGGCAACGAATTGTTTTTGGCAACGCCATAATAAAGTCTCTGCCTATTTATATATATACACAGTTCATCTAAGGAACTCATGAGACCATTCATGACCCGCATTCTTCTAAACGATCTTGTAGAAAACTCCCACTTATGTCTCGCATTCTTCGATAATGATGTAAAACTACCACAAGTACATTTAGCAGTCGTTGGGCAGCATGCATTTGATACACTGTGTTCAGAAACGGATACCCACATGCCGGTTGTGTCAAACAGTCAAACTTGGTACGAACTACACCGTCATGCTTAGGGACATTAAGCTATTCGTAACTAAGCAACGAATCTAACTGCCAATTCAGGAAAAAGCTTGCACGGCACTGATTCAAAATATTATCAGAAGCATGAGGCTTGTTGGAAATGCACATTGGTTGGTTAAATGTCTTGACCTACAAATAGGTTGGGAGAGTCGGACAGCGCTGTTAGCTGCACCACTATTATCTGAACATGTTCAGTTGTGGATTCGTTTTGGAACTGAAGAACTACACATGTATGCCAGATTCATGGAAGCTTCAACATGTGCAACGAGACATGTCAACTGTACTGAAGCAATTGTGAAGCAGCGTCACTATGTTCAGAAAATAAAAAGGCTACTGTGATGCATTAAAGTTCAGAGAGTGCAGGAACCGCGTAATCTGAATCTAATGTTAGAAGAAATGGATTGGAGCAACACGGTAGCTGACAGCACTAGATCAAAGCTGATCCTTCAGAAATGTCATATATGCTTCGTCAGAAACAAACAGCACAAACGGAGAGAGCAGTGAGACTACTCGGACAAGAAAATTCTGCAATGAATTTAAGCTTCTCTTTCACAGAGTAAAACAGACCAAGATTGATGAGATGAAAGTTTGGCTGGCTCTACACTGCTAATCTCCGACTCAGTATAGATGGTTCCTAGCTTAGTGGTTCTTCTTTTAGGCTTTCTTTTTCTTCTTGTTGCTGTTGTTCTTGTCTTTCTACTCTTGAACTCTTGTTCTTTTTTATATATATATCCAGTAGGGGATTCTCCCCTCCTGTTTCCTCAAAAAAAAAAAAGGATCAGCATAGCTACGGACATGCTGTTGCGTAAGATCACAGGATAGGGCGAAGGTGCGGTATCTGCTAACCTGCCATGGCGTGCAGCGCGCGGGGCGCTGCTCGCCGGCTCCGATGGCCGCCATGCCCATGTCCGGGACTTGCTGTGGAGGCCTGGGATCCTAGAGATTGATGCTTCGGATGGATGGCCATGGGTTGATCCTAGAGATTGCTACTGGATATCCATGTCCAAGGTGGGGTGGGTCGGCCATGGCGAGGGTCGTCGGCGGATGAAGGAGGGATAGAGCCGCTTCGAGATCGAAACAAGGGGCAAACTGCAAAATATTCGGATCGCGATTATTAATGGCGATCCAAAATAGGGGTAATATGTAAATATTAGGGGGTTATTTGTAAATATTTGGATCGCGATCAGTAGTCGCGATCCAAACTAGGGTCTATATGTAAATATGAGGAGGTATTATGAAATAAATACCTCGGGTCGGGGACATGGCCGCCGGCGAGATTGCCCTCCCGGTGGCGAGCACCGACTGCCTTCCCCTGAGAGCATGATGAGCAACCTCCTCTGACAGCATGATGAGCATGCGTTACAGAGCAGCCGCTGCCATCCTTGTCTCCTCGTGCCTGCAGTAGAGCCACAGGATGATCAAAAGTTATAGGTTATGCAAAACAACGGAGGTGTCATGCCTGCTGCAGTGTCTGCTCACTAAGGACAGCTGCATGGATGAGATGAGATGCTCACCAAGGATTGATTCTTCAGAAATTGGCACTTATAGTGTTCTGCCTGCTTATCACTTGGTGTTGTGAGTGGAGACATTCAGATCACCGTTGTCACCTGTTCATGGCACCGGAGTGAAGGGCAGGCTTCTTCTCCTGATAAATTGTTGTAGAAGCTTCTCTTCTAAAGATACCTGTGCACCTATGCGACCTGAAAGAGAAACGCTATGTCCACTGTCACCTGAAGAATCACTTGTTTCTGTTTCTACACAGACACGAGGAGTAGCACACAAGTGTGCCTTATTCAAGCCAATTTCAGTTTGTGGAGCAAAACAAATATCAACAACTTTACATTTTGATATCACTGGTTGTTGATCCATGAGATCAACAGCATGCCGGTTGTCTCCAAGTTGTGGCATGGAGACATCATCATGCTTAGGGACAAAACCATTCATAGCCAAGGATGGATCCTTCGTTCCCTATCAAAAGGACGTACACCTGTTGGTTACAACTGCAATGCTCTGGTCTGAGCCCTTTCAGATGTTCAATTGTGGATTCAGTCGATCTGAATGTGAAGGATTGGAAAAGTATGTCAGCTTCAGCGCAGATTCAGCTTGTCCAGCGAAAGAAATAGGAACCATTTTGTTGCAGTTGCGAGGCAGCGTACAGCCGTGCGTAGAATTCGATCGACTGTGTTCAGAAATCAGAAGATCAGAAACCCGTTTTGATGCCAGAATTCAGAACACTAGGAAGATTTGTCAATGTTTGATGTGACGGAGGTAATTGTTACGAAAACAACAGGCGAATAACGAAGACGATCAACCAATAACGCAGAACACAAAATGCAAATTTTACGTGGAAAACCCTTCAAGGCGAAGGGAAAAACCACGGGCACCAGCCAGCCACGACTTCACTATTTCTGAAGTGTTTTTACAGGTCGCACTGATGGCGGCGGCTTACAAGATAATAATCTATCCAAAACCCTAATCACGGTATTTATATCATATACGGTACCACTCCCGTACCCACCCAGGCGACGGGCCTCCGCTACACTCCCAACCCGGCCACCTCGAACTGGATTTGGATCACAATTCAACAGTAATGCAGTTGCTACTTATGCATGGCGATAGGATACAAAGAGCAATGGGCCTGCATAAACCGGACAGATGCCCCTGCAGATAGAGAATAATAACAAGAGATACGACGATCGAGTAGCTATCCAGGACGATGCCTTCCGCCGCCTAACATGTTGTATCTCGATCTTGTTCTTGTATCTAGCGGCAGCCGTAGCCGCAAGGAAAAGCGCGTGCCTCCAGGTAGTACATTGCTTGATTTCTTGCATTCAGATCCATGGACGATCCATCCATAGCCAGCAACATGGAGTGATGGAGGACGATCCATGGAAGCTAACTGAACTAGTATGTGTTCGATCAGCATATGTAGCCGTGACAGTGAACATGCTTGATCTTGACGTACAATTCAACAGATTTTTTTTTGAGGCGAATGCCAAATCTCATGATTAATGTATGACAGTGTGACATGTGTGTGCATTTTGAATTTCTGCATCTCACCTTGCTGTGGTTTGAGGACCGTTCTGCAGGTTACGAGGCAGGGTATCTCAGGTTCAGGATTCATGAAAAAAGCCACAAAGGAATAAAGAAGAGATGCTGAGGCAAACTGCAACTCCTTTCGGAACTGACTCTGCAGCTGTGTCTACCGATCTAAGAAAACAGAAGCGAATTGAATGGGCCGGGTATGAACCTTGAACGGCTCTGGTATAGACAGACTTCAACTGCGAATGTGAATTGTGAAAGAGCCTTGGTAATCTTAAGTGCGGACTACAGAGATTCAGTCGGACAAGTTCAGTTCCCTCTCTCGGATCGACACCATGCTATTGCACACGGCGGCGCGCGCCGCCGGCAATGGCTAGCTTCGCAGCTCGCGCCGCCGCCGCTGCTATTGCCCTACGTGTTGGACGGGACGACCGTCCTCACGATCCGCCGGCCGCCGCGTCCAATGTCTCCACGCGGCAAACGTCGTTCGTCCCGCGCGGCCTCTCGCCGCCATTCTTGCATCCGTCTTAACTTGCCCGACAGATCAAAGGCACCCGTGGTTGGGCGACGGGCTTCCGCGAGGCATCCGAGGGGAAGTGCGAAGGAGTTCCCGGCCGGGGACCCCCAGGGGGTGGTCGAGATACCGACCGGGTGGACGGCAATACCGTCCACCCCTTGGTACCTGGCGCCGTCCGATCCGAGTTCTGCGGTCCAGATTAGACGAATCAGAGGAGGCGCAACTCCTCGCCAGCCGCGGCGCGGGAGCCGGCGACGCGCGGATGGCTTCTCCCTCCGCTAGTCCGCCGGCGACGGTCGCCGGATGACGGTGCGACTGGCCTCCGGTGCCGGCCGACAGCCCACCTCGCGCGGCCTGCGTCCGACGACCTTTGGGCTTTGGTCGATGCTATGGCGTCCTACGTTTCCTTGCCGCCTCCAAGTAACAACAAAGGCCGGCCGGCCATTATGGAGACGACAAGGAGCTCGGTCGGTGGCCACGGTATGAAGGAAGCATCCGCCATGGCTGGCTTGTGGAGGTGCCGGGGCCCAGGGTGCAGCGACCGCCGACCTGAATACCTGATTCGAACAGCCGATCATTGCATCACACTGATCGAAGCACTGTGTCTGGCATGCGACTCTGAAGCCGCCATGAGTTTGCCGGACGGCGCATGCAGAGGGCTCCGAGTTGCAGCCGCTTCCACTCATCTCTGGCATTCGTTCCTCCATCAAAGTCCTGTGATGGGGGCTTCACTAGAAGTGTAGAGAACTCGAAGCCTAACCCTCTAGCTCCTCTAGATATACAAAACACGTTCCAAAAGACTTTTTATATCTTTACGAATAGATATTTTAGTTAAAAATTACCCTCAAGCAACTTTTTCAATTGGATATCTAAATATAAACCTTCTCTATTCCGAACTTCTCGCTAACCAAAGATGGAGAGCGAGAATTGCTCTCTAGACTACGAATAAGATATAGAAAAAGACTAAACACAGGATATAGAAAAGCTGTTGGAGGGTACGGAGAGTACAAAAATATAGAAAATGATTTTTACTCAAGCGACTCTAAATGATGATATAGAGTAGATTTTAGAAAGGCTTGTGGAGATGCTCAAGCTGAAAGGCACCGAGTAGTATTACACTGTATGACATGAGAAGACACTACAATAGGGGACTATATTCAGCACGTGTCAAATGTAGCGTCGTACAAGAGAAGGATGAACACTTGATGTTTCTCAACACATGTCTGAACCTCTTTTTCTGTATGTTACTAGTACATTGGAAGCAGCCATCCTGCGCCCCCTAAAACTCAGTACATACTTGCTATAATATATAAGCAAAAACGCCACAACATTTTCTGCCCATACGGCACCAATATCTAAATTTTCCTGCAGTGGTCTTGCAACACTGCATTTCCTATTTTACAGTAGCACATACGATGGAAGGCTACATGGCCGGTCCCCAAAAAGACGATGGAAGAGAGGACCTTATGATCTTTACTTCAAACTGGTTATCCACTACGAAACTTGCTGAAGACGATGCGAAAGCCGAAGGCGGATGAACTGAACACTTCTGTTACGACTGCGGGACGATTGTGCCAACGTAGCCAAAACCGATAATGAAGAAAGCTATGGACTGGAAGAAGAGGTATATGTAAAAATGGTCCCTCCCATACGCAAGATCATACCATCCGCAGGAGAAGAGGAAGGTTCCCACACCGAGCTCCGTAATGTGCAACCTGAATTTTGTTACTGAACATTAGTGGCAGGACTTGAAAGAACACCGGGGAAAAATAGTAGATGTAATCGCTCCATACCTCTCCCATATCCTCATGAACTGTTTCTTGAGTCCTGCTTTATTAGATGATTTCATCTTCATAGCGCTGCCGAGCTTTGCTGTCACGACCCATTCGTTGGCCCTGCCAGCCTCTAACAAGCCGATCAATGTGGCTTTTGTTCTGTGCAGGGACATGACGTTCTCAAAGGCGACCCAGAAGAAAAGCAAGTGAAAAGACCTGCAAAATTTGATGTCCTCAGGTTAGGTAATCATGCGGTTTGATCACCAAGAATCATTAACTGATTGGTATATTTCATTGGCGTTGTGATGTTCACTAAAAGATATTCACCTGGGAGTGCCAACAGAATTGAGAAGGGTGATGGCACAGGGAATGTATACACAGCCCCACTTCGGTATGCGGACCTCTGGGACGAAGATTGTTGCTGGGATGACAAGGCAGTAGAATGAAAAGGTTATAATATGCGCCACGATCTTGCGTATCAAGAAAAAGTTGTAGATGACATGGATCTTCTTCCAGATCGTCACTTTCTGCATCATAATCAATAGCATGTGAGTTAGCAACACGTTCTACTCGCTGTAAATTTCCTATTTCAATCAGCTGAACTGTGTTTTCAGCATCTAAACTTCTGAATTTATGTTTAGACAGACCTTATTTGTCACAATCTCCATGAGCATTTTCCTGAACAGGTTGGCGGGCCCGCAGGACCACCTGTGCTGCTGGAACCGGAACGCCTTGAAGGTGCTCGGCAGCTCACTTTTCACCTGAAAATTGCACCGCATCATGGTTTTAGCTTCACTTTCCTCTTGGGCAATCTGAATGTACTATTGACTCGAAAAGAAGAAAAGGCTGCAATGCAATGATAGTAAGGCGGAAAGATGCATTGGATGGTATCTGAAATTGTTGGAGGCCATGATTGGTATGAACTGTACCTGAACATCACCGAGGTAGACAAACTTCCAGCCCTTGAGGCTCGCCCGAATAGCAAGGTCCATGTCCTCCACCGTGGTCCTGTCCTTCCACCCTCCGGCCTCATTAACCGCGGAAATGCGCCACACGCCAGCGGTTCCTGGATGAAAAAAACGAGTCAGATGCTGAAAAAATGTGGAATTACAGCGGTAACTGGAGAGAGCATTGGATGTGAGCTTATTAGTAGTTACCGTTGAAGCCGAAGAAAGCGCAGACGGAGGAGCTCACCTCCTGCTCCACCGTGAAGTGGTAGTCCAGGGACATCTCCTGCATCCTCGTCATCAGGCACTCGTCCGCATTCACTGATGATCACCACAGGGGACATCAATCAGATACAATCATCAATTACGCATCATCATTTGCATGGTCACAATCACGAGCAAAACAAGTGACAACGAAGAGAAGAAAAAAATACAGACCTCAAAATAATAGCTAAAAAAAACATGGGCATTTCTTTTGCATGCTCTTCGGTTGACCAGACAAATAGTTTACTGCTGCATCGGACCAGAACTGCCGTGGATACATGTGCAAGCTACTCTGAATTTCTTTCTCAGTTCTTTCTGTTCTGTCACTTATAGGTCGATCAGTGACCAATTGGACCAGCAGACCAAGCAATGTGCCTGTGGTCAGGCTGGGAAAGGAAACTAGCATCACAATCAACAGCATGTGAGTACTAGCCCTGTAGCTCAGTAGCTCCTACCAAGTTACAGGGAAAGGCATCTAAACAAGAAGTTGCAGTCCACCCTCTGGAAAAACCCAAAAGTTGCAGAGAAAGGATCAAGCTCATCCATCCTTACTGCAGCTCAGTTCAGTTCAGTCCACGCATACCCTACTGCACTAACATCTCCCAAAACAAACCCAGCATGCTTCGTCCGGTTCTGGACGCGTCTCCATGCCACACCACATCATATGACATGGGCTCCGATGCCACTACTAATTGCAGCTTGATGGCCGTGTTCTTTATGGAGGCCCAAGAAGGCTTTAGTTTAGTGCAGGGGGGGTCGTGCCCGTACCTGCCCCGCACCAAAGCAGAGACACGGCGGGTCCCGGCAGCGGTCAATTGACGCGCGCTCACGCCTGCGTCCCGGGATCACCGACGGCCGGCCCCGCCGGACCGCGCCACATGGCCGCGGAAAACCTGTCCGGCCGGCGGCAGCGGCGGACCGGACGGGCGGGGCCGGGCCGTTGTCAGTGGAGCCTGGGCCCCGCCGGGGACACGTACGCGCAGTTCGCGTACTAGTTCCGGATAGAGACTCGACACTGGGGATACAGGGAGAGTGCCTCCGCTTGTCTGGGCACAGATGGAGTGGGTGACCGGGTGAGTGAGCTTGGTGATTTGAAGCTGAAGCAGCTTGAGTGAGCTTGGTGAGTGAGGCAGCTCCACTGAACCCTTTCGCCGTGCTCCATTCCGGAGGCGTTGCACGCACACACAAAAAGAAAATGTCTCTCGGGTTCGGGAGCGTGTAGTGCAGCGCCAGTCCCACGTGGCATCAGTTGGTACAATAATCTGACGTGGGGGTGGTGGTAAAACCTCCTCTGCGCGGCACGAGCGAATATGCTGCTGCCGGGTCCCTGACAGGAGGCGCGCCCGAATAGTAAACGGC
Organism: Panicum hallii; assembly: GCF_002211085.1. Taxonomy (NCBI): domain Eukaryota; kingdom Viridiplantae; phylum Streptophyta; class Magnoliopsida; order Poales; family Poaceae; genus Panicum; species Panicum hallii. The sequence continues at coordinate 4,752,352 of NC_038042.1, forward strand.
CTGCAGATGCATCGCCAGCGCCAAATTAACTGCGGCCGCAGCAGATCGGTCACCGACGCCGGGCCGACGGCGACAGCGCGGGGGCCGAGACCCTGCCGACGAGACAAGGACGGCGGGGAGAGCCCGGCCGGCCGCGCTCTGTGAAGATCGGCCGTGCAGACGAGCGAGGGCCCGGCGCGCGGTCCCGGCGGGGGGGACGAGGAATCCGTAGGATCCCAACGGAATCACGCGCCCCGTCAGGAGATCCGGGGTACCCCCGTACGCCGACGCCCGTGATACACAGGCCGCGCGGCGTGGCAGCCCCACGAGCGGGGCGTCATCACATGCCGCGCGGCCGGGCCAGGCCAGTGGCCAGGACGACCCGGTCGGCGGTCTGCCACCACGCGCGCGCCCCCGCCACTTGATCAACCACCGACGGCGGAGATGCGATCGCGATCAGTCCGAGTGCGTCGCACGGTGCAGGTGCGCGCGCGCGAGACCGTCGGTGGCGTTGGCGTCCGATGCACTGGACCGCCCGCAAAATAACCCGACGTCACAAGGCTCCTCCACCACCACATCCCAGGCCCGAAAGTCAAGGCCGTCCGACACGTGCCCCGGGCCCCGCAAGTCAATCGCAAACCCCGGTTTCCAGCTCTAGCACAGCGGCGGCACACTCAACCCCGTACTTACGCATCCCAATCAACCCCGGATCACAGCACTTAGCCCCTACTGCTAGCCTAAACCTTACGCTACCGCCGACAAAAAACGAGACCAGAGGTGCTCACTCACCGAACCTCCAGCGCGCCTGGACGAGGGCGATCTCCGGGTTGTGGACGAGGTAGGGGATGGTGCGCTTGAGGAAGTCCGGGTCGGGCTGGAAGTCGGCGTCGAAGATGGCCACGTACTCGCACGCGCGCACGTACGCGTGCTTCATCCCGGCCTTGAGCGCCCCGGCCTTGTACCCCTTGCGGTCGTCCCGGATCTGGTACGTGATGTTGATGCCCTTGCGCGCCCACCGCTCGCACTCCAGCCGCACCATTTCCTGCACCACCTCGGTTAATTTTCTCATCAACTGCTACCTCACCTCCAGATGGTAATTAGAAAGCATTTTTTTACCACAACTAGTACAATACCACTGGAAGAATTAGCATGTACTGGAAGTGTATTTTTCCCGTACTGCAGCTGCACGTATGTGGCTGCCGCATGGCATCAGGCACAGGGCCCGCTCGTCCTCTAAAGCATGGGGAGGAGGGTGACCGGATCCAATGCGAGCCAACTACCCGGCCGAGCTCGGGCGGTCAACCCCCGGCACGGCCTCTGCACGTGCCTAGGAGTTAAGCGCTGGTGGGATACCGGGATCCTTTGCGCGGGGGATCCGGTATAGTTGCTCGAGTCGCTTAATTAGCGGGCCATTAATGCTCTAGGAGCGGTGGTGGCGCCACGCAGCAAATCCGGTGTGCCGTGGGATCTCCTTTTCGTTGCGGTTGCGCTGCCGGAGATATTTTTATTACCATATACATTATAATTAGTACGGTAAAAGTTAATGTGCCCGCCCAGAAACTAGAAATGAAGGGAACGCCTACCCACCAAAAATGGAGAAACGAGTGCCCTATTTTTCGAGCTGCCAAGCAATTCCCTACGCTGAAGTGTAAACCTAACAGCAGAATTCTACCACGCTTGCAACGGTAATGTTTTTTCTCTCTCTCTCGTTCTCATGGAAACGATCTACTAAACTGGTCTCCAGCGGCCATGTGTATTGCAGCTGGTAGGTACTCCAGCAGCGAGGGTACATGTGAGTTTCCACTTTCTCATTGCAAGCGCTGGTGCAGCAGTAAACCTAGCTCAGCCACAGCGCGGCCGGGGGCCGTAGCATGACGCGACATGTGTAGCGTGAGTAAAGAGGACAAGCTAGCGTGGTCGGGGCCAGGCCAGGCCTGGCCCTGGCAGGATGCCCGGCCGCGGCGGCCTCTTTCAATTGGGGACAAGAAAGTAAAAAGGCCAGGCAAAGCCCCTTCCCCTCGGCACCACCCCAGTGCCCCACCTTCTTTCCCCTTTTTTTACTGTGCCTATTCTACCCCCTCTACTCCACAGCCCCCGTATGAATGGGCCACCCACCACCGACAGGTCGGAGATGGCGCTGCTGATGCATGATGGCAGCAGTAACCACATGATTAAGAGCTCGCGCTAATGCTAATCAACCTTAGGTCTGGCGTGAGCTTTAGCTCTACCTTAATCACTTCGTCCGTGGAGTCGTCGAGCACCTGCACCACCAGCCGGTCCGACGGCCACGACAGCCCGCACGCCGCGCCGATTGACAGCTGGTACACCTGCAGCAGCACCCGAGGTTAACCGGAATCCAACCATTCGGCCGCCACGGGAGGCCCCCAGCAATGGCGGGCGCGCAATGCGGGCGGAGATGATAAGATAGCTAGCGGGCAGCAGATGCGTGCGTACCTCGCGCTCGTTGAACATGGGGATCTGGACGAGCACGGAGGGGAACGCCTCGGAGCCGAGCTCCGGGTCGTCCTCGGGGATGGGGTCGCAGCGGTAGCGGCGCTCGGGGCGGAGCCGCAGCAGGCGCACCCCGGCGATGACGACGGCCATGTACATCCGCTCCAGGAAGAGCAGCACGGACATGGTGAGGCACACGGCCACCGCCAGCCGCAGCAGCGGCACGATCACCGGCGCGCGCACCTGCGACCACGCCTCCGGCAGCGCCGCCGCCGTCCCCGCCGCCGCGTCCATCGCTCGCTCGGTCCGGGGGCAGGGCAATGCGGCCGCCGGCGGGGTGCTGGCTGTGCTGGGGGTGCGGGTAGGGGGCGGTGTGTTGGGGCGCGGGCGGGCTGCGGAGTGGGAGTGCGCGAGAGCGAGGGGGGTTTATAGAGGCCGGGCACGTGCTTAGCGCGGCATCAGGGGGGCGTAGGGTTTTGTACCCCCTGCAGCTCACACTGTGTGTCTAGTACACTCCTACTAGGCTCCTCCTAGCTCTCACTTCACTTGTTTCTTTTCTTAAAAAGAAAAAGAAAAGAAAAAAAATGCATTTCCAGAAGAACTTTTTTTAAAACTCTAAACTCGGAATATTTTAGAGTGGACTCGAGAGATAAGATATTTGCAGGTGCAACTGGCGCCAAAAACGCAGATCCATGGGGTGGCCCGAATAAGAAATGGCGGGAGCGTTGGCGACTCGCTCAAGCCTGCCGGCAAGAATGAGCCTCACACCGACGGTCTCTCGCCCGCTCGCCGTACCCAGCACATTCACTAATCACTACCAGCGCCGTTCCAGCTCGCCAGGGGGAATTTTTTACGCAGCCTCTGGCCTCCGCGCTGTTGACCTGTCAAACGGGGTGAGTGGGGTCTGGGATCCAAGGCATGTGGTGCTCGCCGTGACAGTAAAAACTAAAAAGAGGTAAGAAAAAGGGGAAACGACTGCATGATTGCCGCAGGAGGCGACGGTAAACAAGCACGGCATGGATGAGATGAGATGAGATGAGACGGAGGGGGTAACAGTAAAAAGCGTGGACGGATGGGGTGGATGACGGAGCCGATTAGGCCATCATTGTCGCGGTGGGGGCGAACGGGGCCAGCGGGGGGTGTCGGTGGCGCGGCTGGAGATGAGATGGGGATCAGATGGCTCGGCTAGCTGGTGCAGGCACGGGCTCATGGGGCGTCAGTTGTGCCGGTTCCTCCTGCTGCCGTCTGCTAGCAGCTGATGAAGACGGGACGGGTTGGTTGGTTGGGAATCACGGAATCAGTTACTCGCCGGTGGTAGTTTTTTCTGCGTGAGTGCACTTTTGGGGCATTGGGATCGGCTTCGACATCCAGGCAAGCAAAAGGAGGGCAGCCGGCAGGCTAGGAAAACAAAAGGCACAAATCCGAAAGGGATCAGACGGTGTGTCATCAAGTTCCCATGTAGCAATGCAGGTAGGGCCATGTCCGCTTCCGCTCCCCTGATTTTTCTCGCAGTGGAGGAACAACAGGAGCTTCTTTTTCTCCCCCTGATTTCGCCGAATTCCGGGAGAAACCAAACCAAAGACGAGCGAGCTATCAGCTTCTTTTCTTCTCAGCACCGAAGAGAGAGAGAGGAGAGGAGGAGGAGAGCGCCCCACCACTTGGGCACTTGGCCCGTGCTTTCCGACGGCGAGCGCAGCGTCCGCGAGACAGGGCACCAAGGCGGGGGTTATGTTTCCTCCCGGCGCGGCCACATGCTTCCCTCACGCCGCGCCACAACACGCGCAGCGTAATCGGGCGGGGGCAAATCATTATTCAAACAGGGCTCGCGCGCGGCTCGCTAGGGGCCCCTTTTGCCGAAAAGCGCGAGCCGTCCATGTTCATCAACGAGAGGGAGGGAGGGATCGGCGGCCACCAGCCCCACCGGTAGATCGACCATTTCCGTCGGCGCCGGGCCTGCTGAGTCAGTCAGTGTTCACGCAGGTGACCTTTCTTTCTTTTCTTCCCCCTCTGTAAAATGCATGCGTGGCGTGGCGTGGTAGACTGGCAAAACCGGGCGGTGATGATCTTGCTACGCCCGGCGATGGCGGCGTGGCGCGTGAAGCGGGATAGGCACGGCATGCAACGTGTGCTGCGAGCTGCGGCCTGCCCACGTCACCCTGCGGGTTAAAAAACCTCGAGATGGTTGTTCAAGCCCGGCCCTGGCAAGGCCAGCAGGTCTATCCAAACGATGTTTAGGGGCGTGTTCGGTTCCCTCCGCACAAATCCAACCCAAGAATCTGGTCCATCATCGAAACGTAGCCGACGTGGCTTAAATGATGGGTTTAATGTACTCACCTGACATGCAAAACGGGTTACAAATCAAGCGCGAGATTTGAAGGAAAATTACTGTGAATTCAATAAGATTTATCAAGCTATTAAAAGCGTCCAGGGCACCCGATCTCCAGATGCCAACTCAACACTGCATGGGCGCGTTGCCAAGCCAAGCCCCCCACGCCCGGCCATTTTGCCAGGGGCAAAGACATGGGCTGCCCGAAATTTACCAGAATTCGGCCTCAAGCCAAGTGAAAGTAAGCCAATTTTTGTCTTACCGAGCCCTAGAACCAGACGTGCCCTGCAAAATTTTTGCTTGGCTGATCACGGCCTGGAAGGCTGGAACCAACACACAGTAGCAGCCTATACAGAGTTTGGCCGGTCGTGCTCGGTAATTCCACGGGGATTTCCGCACAAATCGTGGCGCGGAGCGAGACGCGCAGCGGGAGGAGCCCGTCAGCCATGTGCCGAGCGCCCGAGCCCGGGCGCGATCGGGATCCATGCCGGCGCCCGCGCGCGGGCGGACGTACGCAGCCGGCGACGTAGCCTTGTCTGGCCTGGCGCGGGGTTTGTACCTGACTGCTGCATCCCAGATTGCATCCGGCGGCTGTGCGGAGGAGACCTGCAGGCAAGGGATCTCAGATCTTACTGCTCCTCCTCTGCCAGTACGCCGGGGGCGGCCTTGACAAGCGGCGGCCGCGCCATGTGAAGGTCGTTTGGTGAGCTCTGAAACGGACGTTCTTGTGTTTTGAAAAAAATGGATGGATGTGTTCTCGACCGGCGGCAGCAGATGTTTCCAAGGTAGCCTAGCCTCTCACGAGGCACTGATTACGCTAACAGAGGACGGGGAGAGAGGATGACATGCAGCCAACGGAGAGGCCACAGCCTCCCTTTTCTTCTTGCCTAACATTTGCTAGGATGCCAAGTAGTGCTAGTGGTATACGTTGACGCTCCTTGCTGGTCTGTTCTGACAGATGCGGAAGCGAGAAAGGCTTCCTGCCCAGTAAAATTGCTTGCTTGCTCTGGAGAGTCACCGATTGGTTGGAGGGAGAGAGGAAACTGGCGACGATCCTCTCTCTGTTCCCGGATTCGGCATGAGGCAGCGACATCCACAGAGAAGAAGATGTGGCTACAATGCTATGCCAATCGGAGTAGCGTGCGGTAAAAGTTGCTCAAGGGAGCACACACCTGCCGCTTGTCTTAAGAACTCTGAGGAAGGGTTCGGGCACCGTGCTGCGTCCGCCGAGAGCCAGAGACGACGAGACCCCCTGTTCCTCGCAGTCCGCGCCACCGTTCGTTCCCTCGGCAGGCCGGGCGGCCCCACGGACACCAAACCAAACTCGCCATGCGCCCGTGCTGGCCGCTGCTTCTATCGGCAGGCCTTGGAACCACTCCGATCCCGTTCCTACTCTGCAGCTGGGTTTATCTTTATCATCGCCTGACAGCGACGCACATCTCCCCGGTTCAGCTACGTTTCCCTTTCGCGAGGAGCGATCGATGCGGCGGGGACACGCCCCGTCCTCGCGCTGTCGCCGCAGCGGGTTGAGGTTGGACGCTCAGCTTGGTTTCCGGAACGTCTTGATGATGATGCCGGGGAGGTTGCAGGTCATTGGCTGCTGAATTGTTGGGGCACTGAACGCCGTGATGGGTTCCTAGCTGACCTCCAAAGGGATGGTTGCGAGAGCCGCTCCACTCCAATCCATCACAGCTCAGGAGGAGTGCCCGAGTGGATCGGGAGGACCATCTCAGCTCAGCGCCCTTGTGCCGCCGGAAAGGCAAAAGAGAAGGATCCATAGCAGAGGACGGTTCTGACATGCGGTTGCAACAACAGCTAACTGCATGCTCCTTTCGACGATACATACCACCGACACTCAAGTCTTAACCCACTCTTTTTTTTCTCTACGGAAAAGCACTTCTTCAGCGCCCACATGGCAGTTCGCTAGTACTCCCTCGACGACGCAGTACAGTTTACCACCGTTGTTTTTTTTTTGGGAATAAAGAGTACTCTTGAATAAAATACCACCGTTGTTTATGCCTCGGTCGGGCCGTCACTCGCCTGGCCAGCCGAACGGAGTTCAGGAACCAAGAATCTACTAAGTGGGCACAGCCACAGTGTTGCTGCTGCTCGTGGTGCTACCGTTCCTTTCCCTTCCGTGACAAGTTACCACCCAGGGCATCTGGAAGAGGAGGGAGAGACGACCCCTGCTCGTCCGTCCGCGCGGGCGTGATCTGCGGTGCCTGGGCGGCCATTCAGTCGGGGGCATGTGCCGACGCCGACGGGACGCCGCTCATGGAAGGGGCCGCACGTCGCGCAGCAGCTAGCGTAACGTAAGCGACCGAGCACGGTGGCTCGTGGTGGTGGTGGTCACTTTGCCAGGTTATTAGTAATCTTTTTTTAAAAAAAAAGGTTGTTAGTAATCTTCTGAGCAGTCACGCGCGCGCGCCTGGGGTTCGGTTCGTAGCTTGTTCCTGTCCTCAGGGGTCCCCTGGACCTAATCACTACTGGTACTATTACTGGATCTCACCGTTGCGTTGCGTCGGGTTGGGTTCAGAGCTGAGACGAGAACCGAGCCATGTGCAGCCGAAATGTGGCGAGCAGTCTTGGATTGGGCTCACTGGTGGTGAGTTCTGTCGCACTGATGGGCTGTGCTGAACTCTAGCTTAGCCTCACGCGCACGGCCCGCAGCAACAATGTGCCAATGTTTGTTGCCGCACTGCACCTGCACCCCACCCCACCCATGGTTTCTTCTGTTCTTCCTCCTCTGCTGCCGTTGCTGATGGCGTCGATGAAAACATTCCATACAACTCCATTCACCCTTGCTGACCGATCCCATGCCCACGACACATGCTGACGAAACAACACCATTGACTGCTCGCAAGTCGCAGCAACACATGCAGCGGCAGCGCTATTTGATCTCAACTGGCATGTCATCGAACATGGGGATCGGAATGGCACAAGACGCTGAACAAACAAGAACTCTCCACAGCGACCACGACACGACACTATGCTCGGGTAGCCGGCCACAAGAAGACGCCGACGGGCCTGCTCACCCGAGCGCCTGGAGCATGTCCTCGGCGCTGCTGCTGGTGAACGCGCCGCCGTCCTCGAGGTTGAGCACCTTCACCACGCCGTCCTCCGCCAGCAGCGCGTACCTCCGCGACCGCACGCCCAGCCCGACCGGCTTGTCGGAGAGGTCCATCTCCGCGCCCAGCGCGCGCGTCAGCTCCAGGTTGCCGTCCGACAGCATCAGCACGCCGTCGGGGACCCCCAGCGCCTCCCTCCACGCCTTCATCACGAACGCGTCGTTCACCGACACGCACGCCAGCGTCTCCACCCCCTTGGCCTGCAGCTCCGCCGCCCGCTCCACGAACCCCGGGAGGTGCTTCTGCGAGCACGTGGGCGTGAACGCGCCGGGCACCGCGAAGAGGACGGCCTTCTTCCCCGCCGTGAGCTCCGCCACCGTGACGGTCTTCAGCTCCCCGTCGGCCGGGTCGAAGTAGGACAGCGTCGCGTCGGGGAGCTTGTCGCCCACCGCGATGGTGGCCACGATGGGGGATGCCGACGCCGACGCCCGCCTCCTGCTTGTCGCCCTCGAGGCTGCGGCGGCGCGGAGGCGGAGCCCAGGCCCGGCGGGGGCGGCGAGGCGGCGGGAGGAGAATGCGAGGGACGGGAAGGAGAGGACGAACCGCTTGCCTGCCGCGGGGGAGAGGGTGAAGAGGGACGCGGTGGTGGTGGCGGCGGTGGCCATTGGGGGCGAGGCGAGGTGTTCGACGAAATGCTATCTGTTTGGGTTGGTTGGGAAGCGTGCGGGGGATGTGGTTTGATGCGGCGGGGGAGGAGTGGACGGCGAGTCGCTGGGCTGGATCACACGGCTGTAGCCCATCAGCTGTAGATTTTTTTAAAAAAAGGTTAAAAAAATTAAATTCGAAAAAGGTGCCGATTTGAAAATTTTCTAAAAACGTTACCTCCCGCCGGTCTCTTCACGAATAAAAAAAGTCCGCGGGGGCCATCCAACGGCGGGAGGTGTGGGTCCGTACAGTGTGGGGGGATCCCGCCCATTGGGCGGGCGGGAGGTTCCCCTCCTCCTATATAATCCCCCTACTTGCCCTCTAAATTCACATTTTATTCAGCAAAAAATTAGGAATAAAAGAAATGGAGGAGAGGAAGAGAGGAAAAGAAGCGGCGAAGCCTTGTTCACATGTCGGTTTGGAGGTATATTCTCGTTCTAGTCGTATAATTACTTGAAAATAACTATAATCTAGGAAATATTTGTTAGAATAGTTATATTTTAAATAGTTTTTAGTATTTTCAATTGTTTTTAGTATAATTTATATTCTGAATAGTTTAGAATCTAAAAAATATAATCTGGGAATCGCTGAAACTTAAGGTCGTTGTGTATTAATATATAGTATAGCTAGTTTATTAATAATTGACAGATATGTCTTCCGAGAAGGGTACTTTTAGTATATACTACGGATAAGTAAATGTGATTTATGTGCCGAATGGGGTAGATTTAAGTGAATTCAACTGTGCGGTCAGAGGAATTATCAAACCGCACGAGAGGATATTTGAATCTCTATGCAACTGGTTAACGAGCGGATTAAGGATTAATCAGGAGACACACACTGTGAGTGTTCGGTGCGTCATAAATCGTACCACTCACGCTTTTGATCTGGGAGTTGATGCCACTTGCAAGCAACGATGACTGGTTAAGTTATCTGCAAAATGCAAGTCATTGGTAATGGTCACTGGAACTCCTTGTCAGTGTGTACCAGAAGTCTTTGATAAACATCGAAGCTGCTGCGGGGAATGAAGATATTGATGAAGAAGTTGAGGAGCCAAACATTGAGGCAGGTGGCACTGCAGCACCTCAATGCGTGGCTGATGAGGGGGAGAACATACCCCGTATTGTTGAACAGCTGCGAGACGAAGATCGTGAGTTGGATGAAGCAATGAATGCCGATTCGTCTGATGATGACGAGGATGTGCCTGAAGAATGGGTGAGCAGCGATTTTAGTCATCTTGTCATAGATGAGGGACCCAGTATGCCTTGGGATTGCAGAGAGAATGAAGTTATCCACGGTGCGACGTAGCAGTCAATTGATAAGGTGAAGGAAGCTGTTAAGTGTTGGTCTCTCTCTTATGCGAGAGTTCAAAATAGTCGAGTGCAAGTCTCATAAGTACGATGTGGTATGTGTGAAGGAGAGCTGTCCGTGGTGGGTGCATGACTATAAGGGCAAATGGAAAGATTATTGGGAATGCTCAATTGTCACTCAGCACACTTGTCATTTGCCGGACGCACAGAAGTCCCATCGCAACCTTACATCACAATACATTGCAAACGAGATATACGGGATGATAGTAGCCAACCTGTCATTTGAACTAAAGCTATTATTAGGCATATTCAGGAGAAGTAAAAGTATACCATTTCATACGGGAAGGCGTGGAGTGCAAAACAGAAAGTGTTAGAGATGAGTTTTGGCACGTTCGAGGCTGCATATGATAATATTTCTCGATTGTTGGCAATCACTTTTCAGAGAAATCCTGAAAGCTATTATGACCTGAAAAGTCTAGACAGAGGAAAAAGTCCGCCCTTCATATTGCAGCGGGCCTTTTTCAGCTTGGGTCCATGCATTAACGCATTCCAACACTGCCAGCCTATCCTGTGCATCGATGTGACCTTTCTCACAGGAAAGTATAGAGGGCAAATGCTGACAGCCATTGCAGCGCATGGAAACAATCAATTGCTTCTGATTGCTTTTGCTTTTGTTGAGAGCGAGAACACAGACAGTTGGTATTGGTTCCTGGAGCGGGTTAAACTTGCAATCGTTCAGGACAGAGAAGATGTGTGCCTGCTACATGATCGTCACACCGGCATACTAAGGGCAATACTAGATTTGCAGGAGGGGTGTATGGAGACCGGAGAGCCGGTCACGTGATGTTCGCAGTAGGTGGTGCATGAGACACATCGGTGCAAACTTTTTCAGACAGTTCAAGAACAAGCGCCTTATGGATATGTTCAAGAGGCTATTGAAGGAAACGAATCAACGAAAATTTAACAAGCAGTGGCAGAAACTTGATTTACACGACTAATTTCGTTTGTTTTTACAGTGATGCTCTCGACTGCAATGGGGCCTCCTCCTGCAAGAATGGAGCCTCAGACGTTTGGCGCCTATGCTGCAGGAACATCTCTCCTGCCGGGTTCGACGCCAGCTGCTTTGTATTCTCAGGGCTTTACTCAGCATGCGTGGTCGATGGGAGCTCTTGCACACGGTGGTCTGTTCGGTGTGCCGGACTGGGATGGCGGCTGCGTCAGTTTGTCAGAGTTGGAGGGCGGCGGCGCCGAGCCAGATATCATTGGCCCCTCTTAGAGGTACGACGCTCCACCTCTACAGCCCAGGATGACCCGTTCACGCCGGTGCCTCCTCCACCTCGTCCTCTCCATGCTCCAGATGCACTCACGTACTCGGAGGGGCACATACGCCGATGGCCTAGGACCCGGGGTGGGGGGGGGGGACAAGAGAGCGCGAGGACCGGGACAGACGGAATAGATACTTCTGATTCGGTGGACTTTGTATATTTAAACTGGTTTATTAATCATACTATTATATTTTTAATGGCTTGATGTATCGTACTATCGTAATATTTGGATTTTACGTTGCAAAACGTTATGGCTTAACCATCTTCATACGAGTTTTAGATACCGTAATCTTCTTCGTAAAATTGAACTGAAATTTTATATGTATACAAAAGAGTATGGCGAATAAATCTTGTATTTGAAAAAGTATAAATTTTAAATAGTTTATAAAACATAAATTCAAACAAAACATAAGAAAGACATAAATCCGTACTGCAAGACACCTCCCGCCCGTTGGGCGGGCGGGATGCCTTTGCCGCCGCGGGAGGGGCCTCTTCGCGAATAAGAAAAGTTGCTTATTCGAAAAAGGCCCTCGGGAGGGGCCTGGAAAAAGATTTGGCACTTCCCGTCCGTTGGATGGGCGGGTGGTGTCCGGCCCCACGCCTCCTCCCGTTGATCGGGCGGGAGGTACCCATTTTTTAAAATTTTCCAAATCTGTACCCCTCTTTCGAATTTAATTTTTTTTAACCTTTTTTAAAAAAATTCCATGGGAGATTTTGGGCCGTGAGTGATGGCTCTGGGCCTTGGGAGCCCGTTTAAGCTGAGCCCGAGTTTGATTTTCCTTTCCTGGTCTCTCTCAATATCTTTGCGTTTCGTGGAAGTAAAAAAAGTCTTAAATTCCTAATTCTTCTTTTTGCACGCTGTAATCTGTCACTGCGTCAACTCAGAAAAGTACGCACAAATAAAAAAAAAACTCAGAAAGGTACGCGGGCACGATAGTGGGAAGCATCAGCGGTGATCCGGTCAGTTGCTTACAGTAGCGTAGGCCGAGGATTTTGACCGCGCCAACCAGCCAGCCTGCCGGATTTACGCGAAGCGGACAGCGACGGACCCCCTACTCCGGTCGCTCGCAGCGAATGAACAACGGTCTCGCCGCGTTGCCGTCCGTGTCACGGGGCGAAAAACCCATGGCCTCCTCGTCGTCTTTGACTGATAGCCCGCCCCGCCCCGCCCCGCACACGTATCGACGTATGGCGCACGTCGCGATCTGCTGCCGCTAACTTCAGGACATCGTCTACCTCCAGGATCGGTTTACCATTAGCATACTCCTCCACTTTTAACTCCTGATAACCTGCATCAGAGAGAGGCAACAGCCACTACAGTACGAGGGGGTAAAGCCACCGAGATGTCTGAAGAAAGTGGCTGAGATACCTGTAGAACCATGGTTACTATCTGATCTGTACTCCACTCCTATGGGGCACTACTTGCCAAACGTCAACGGATGCTGGTGAACGGTGATGTCTGCATCTCCTCTGCTTCTCTAGTGACGGATTGTTTAAAGTTTGTGGCTTTGTGCCACATGAGCGGCAGTTGGGTACAATCATAGCATCATGAATGATTTAGTGAGTGAAGCACGGAAGGGTTGACTCGGTGTGCCGTGTTGACCTGCCATCTCCATGGGTGTCCAGCTCCCCGCTGCCTCCCCAGTTCCCCACCCGCTCGCCGCCACCGCCAGCCGTTGCGGGGAAACAGAGAGACCGCCGGGAACCCAAGCCGCCCCCGCCTGCGCAGCCTTGAGTTGACCGACCGCTTGTCGGTTGAGTCCGCCCACCCTCAGCTCACCGCCGCGCTCCTCACATACCCACCCAGCCCCGCCGCCCCGTCCCGCTCCCAGCGCCTCACATTCCCGACCGCACGATGCCGTCCCCGCGTCCACCGGGGCTCCCCGCGGCGGCGCTCCCGCCCCTCCTCCTCCTCCTCCTCCTCGCCGCCGCGGCGCCGGCGCGGGGGCAGCAGGAGTACGAGGCCAACAAGCAGAACGCCTGCTACGCCACCAACGCCAGCTCCGTCCTCGGCTACGCCTGCAACGCCACCCCGGCCTCCGCGCCGGCCTGCGACTCCTACCTCGTCTTCCGCTCCAGCCCGCCCTACACCACCCCGGTCCTCGTCTCCTACCTCCTTAACTCCTCCCCCGACGCCGTCGCCGCCGCGAACGCCGTCCCCACGGTGTCCCCGCTCGCCGCCTCCAGCCTCGTGCTCGCCCCCGTCCCCTGCGCCTGCACGCCCGGCGGCTACTACCAGCACAACTCCTCCTACAAGATCCAGTTCCGCGGCGAGACCTACTTCATCGTCGCCAACCTCACCTACCAGGGCCTCACCACCTGCCAGGCGCTCATCGCGCAGAACCCGCTCCACGACAGCAGGAGCCTCGTCGAGGGGGACAACCTCACCGTGCCGCTCCGCTGCGCGTGCCCGTCCCCGGCGCAGGCCGCCAGGGGGGTCCGCCACCTGCTCTCCTACCTCGTAACGTGGGGCGACGAAGTCACCTCCATCGCCGCCAGGTTCCGCGTCCCCGCGCGGGACGTGCTCGACGCCAACAGCCTCAACGCCGACCAGACCATATACCCCTTCACCACGCTGCTCATCCCGCTCAGGGCCCCGCCCACGCCGGACATGCTCGCGTCCCCGGCGCCGCCGCCGGCACCGACCCCGCCGCAGACCGTGCCCGCGCCGTCGGGCGGGTCGGGGAAAGGGAAGTGGGTCGGCGTTGGGGTCGGGGTCGGTTGCGGTGCTCTCGCGCTGGCCGGAATTGTCGGCCTGCTCTTCTTAAGGGCCCGGCGGCGGCGGCGGCAGCGGCGTGGGGATGGGGAAAGCGGCCGTCAGGGGAAGGTGGTCCTCGACATGTCCTTGTCGGCGGAGTACGGCGCCCTGGCCTCGGGGAAGCAGACAACTAACACGACGACGTCCTCGTCGTCGTCGGCAACGAGGTCGCTCGTGGCCAGCGACGTTCGCGGGGCCGTGGAGGCGCTGACGGTGTACAAGTACTCGGAGCTGGAGAAGGCCACCGCGGGGTTCGCGGAGGAGCGGCAGGTGCCGGGCACGTCCGTGTACCGGGCCGTCATCAACGGCGACGCGGCGGCGGTGAAACGCGTGGCCGGCAACGTCAGCGGCGAGGTCGGCATCCTGATGCGCGTCAACCACTCCTGCCTCGTCCGCCTCTCGGGCCTCTGCCTCCACCGCGGCGACACCTACCTCGTCTTCGAGTTCGCGGAGAACGGCGCGCTCAGCGACTGGCTCCACGGCGGCGGCGGCGGCGGCCACACCCTCCGATGGAGGCAGCGCGTGCAGGTGGCGTTCGACGTCGCCGACGGGCTCAACTACCTCCACAACTACACGAACCCGCCGTGCGTGCACAAGAACCTGAAGAGCAGCAACGTCCTCCTCGACGCCGACCTCCGCGCCAAGGTGTCGAGCTTCGGGCTGGCTCGCGCGGTCACCCCGGCCGACGGCGGCGCGCAGCTCACGGGCCACGTCGTGGGCACGCAGGGCTACCTCGCCCCCGAGTACCTCGAGCACGGCCTCATCACGCCCAAGCTCGACGTGTTCGCCTTCGGGGTCATCCTCCTCGAGCTGCTGTCCGGGAAGGAGGCCGCGTTCGCGGACGCCGAGACGGGCGAGGAGGCGCTGCTGTGGGAGGCCGCGGAGGAGGCGCTGGTGGCGGACGGCGGCGAGGACGTGGACCGGGTCAAGGTGCGCGCGTTCGCGGACCCGCGGCTGCACGGGGACTACCCGATGGACCTCGCGCTCGCCGTGGCGGCGCTGGCGCTGCGGTGCGTGGCGAGGGAGCCCCGCGCGCGGCCGGCCATGGACGAGGTGTTCGTCTCGCTCTCGGCGGTGTACAACTCGACGCTGGACTGGGATCCATCCGACTACGGCACCTCCGGATCTTCGATGGTTGGGAGGTAGAAGAAATTAGCATAGAACTTGAGATTGCATAGAACTGGGGACGATTTGGGATCGTGCTGTTTATAGCAAGAGCGAACAGATGTACCATTGATTCCATCAATTTGTGTTACAATTGCTCTAGGGGAAATGTAAAAAATCATCTGATGAATGTCTGGAGACCCGGAATTGATTAATAGTACAAACAAAATCCACTCGAATTGCCACTTCGGTTAGTCACTGTTTCGCCGGGAGCCCGGGAGCGAGATTCAGTTACTTGCTCCTTCAACTCATGCCTTACCTTTAGCTTCATCCCGTGCGTCCCTTCTGCATCCAACGACCCTCTGCAATCTAAAGAAGAACAGCTAGGACCTCATCGTTCTCAGGCTTTCAGCCCAGACTAGCGCAGGTAACTGAATTGCTCCCATCCGCCATGGCCGCACAGGTGAGCTCGAGCCAGCAGCGCAAGGAGTGGAGAGGGATTGGTGAGAGGGAAATGGTTCCTCTGCTCGTCCGGTGAGAGGGCTCATGGGCTATACATTGAGGCTTGGAGATCCTCTCACAGGGATTAAATCGGATGGAGATTGCCTAAAGCCAGGGATCGACTGGCTGCTCAGAATTTTGGAGATAAAAAAGAGATGAAGAAATTGGATTGGGGTGGTGCTTGCTGAAGCAGTGGGCTGTCTTGGCGATCTTGGGGGATCGACCAATTTTTCCAGAAAGAAACAAATAGACATATAATCAAGGGCCGAGCAAATTCTTGTTCAAACAGAATGTTTGAATTTGCAAGTCACAACCATTGTGAGAACCAAGAAATCAAGGAAGGTATCCTTGCCGGTGCCATTTTTCAGTAATCAGGAGGTGATCGGTGCTCTCAAACATTCATGTGAGAGCTGATCTTTCAGTGACAGTAAGGATTAGTCGTGCGGATTCTCACCTCCAAAGCACTTTCTCTGCAACTTGGACCTGAAGCAACGAGCTGCTTCCCCATGATTCAAAAACCATTAGGCTGCTCTGACCTTTGCTTACTGAAAAGCTGATCGAATGCGACATGGTTTAGTTCTGCTTCGACGATGTCAGTTTGTCAGCTGCTATTAAGTCTTTTCAGAACAGATTGCGCCAAGGATTCCCAGAAAATGGAAGACCGAAACATCATGTTTGAACTGCGAATAACGGGTATTCCACTTGTTTATCACTTTTGCAGGTATGTGCAAACAGGAACTATTTTACAGTCGTACAAGAAGTTAGTGTGAACACACTCGTCTATGCTTCTACTGCCAAAAATGGCGAGAGACGAAACGAGAGGCTTGCCGAACTGACCGTCTGACCCCTGCTTCTTCTACAGTTCCGTGTCAGCCATCGCCTCACGCCCTCACTCAGCTTCCTCTCGAATCATGCTCAGCGCCCTCTTCAGCGCCGACGGCCTCGTCTGTCTCGTGGCCGCCACCGCCACCACCCTGTCGCCGCTCCTCGCCCGGCTCGTGACCGCGGCGAACCCCCCGAGTGTCTGCTCGTTCAGAGCCTCGTGGAACACACCCGCTTCCTCGCCGTCCTTGCCATCCTCCCGCGACAAGACCGGCACGACGCGCCCCCGCCCCCGCCGGCGCCGCGGCTTCTCGGGCGGGAGCGCGGCGATCGCGCGCGCCGCCAGCGCGGCCATGTCGGCGCTCGACAGGGCGCGCCCGAGCATCGCGGCCGGGAGCACGAAGTACATCTGCCCCGGGCGGAGCCGCTCGGCTGCGCCCAGCGCCGGGGGCGGCTCGCCGAAGTAGAGCGCATCGGAGTTGCACACGAAGAAAGACGACGACGCGGAGGCGGCGTCGGCGCTGCCGAGGACGTCGGATGCAGAGGCGAGCGGCGGGTCCGATATGGGGACCTCCTTCAGCGAGCCGTCGGCGGCGATGACCCTGGCCGGCGGAGCAGCTGACCGTGCTGGCTGCTGCGCACCGCCGGAGACGCTGCTAGCGTGGAAGATGCAGGAAAGCGCTGATCCCATTGGAGCTGGAGCCTCGTGTGGCGTGACTCTGGGTGTGCGGGACTGAGGATAGTTGCGTCGGTGAAGATGTTATATATATAGACCGAGGATGTCTGTCATGGTGGTCGATGAGGAGCAAGGAGGTGAAGGAGATAGCCGTTCGAACACTTGGGAACGCACTTGCCGTGGTTTTCCACTCTGCCCGCCAAACATGAGCAGTAGTGGCCTAGTTGGGGCTTCGAGGCCGTTTCGTCAGCAGAATGTTCCGTTCCATTCCATGGCATGGCATGGAAATGGCAGAATGGCGCCATCTCCATGCCAGTGGCCAGTGGGGCATCTGGACTTCTGGAAGACCCGGCCGGAAAGCTAGCTGGTGGACCACACCACTTGTTGGAGCTCAGGGATCAATGCTACTAGAAGGAGAGAAAGTGCAGCAGCTAGCTCAGCAAAGCCTGGTGCAGCGGCGCTCTTGTTCGAAACCGTGTCGTCGTCGTCAGACGCGTGCACACATTCCACCACCAACCATGCGTATGCAAGCAAACGGAGAATCTCAATTTCTAACGCCAAGTTGAACCGTTTCGTTCAACCCGTTCCTTGAGAGACGACATCCGCGTCCGCAGAGATCGATGATCCATGCAAATTTCAAAGACTGGTAGCCTTGGGTCTTTTCCATCGATCCAGAGATTGCTTAACGCGGGGGTCGAGTTGATGGAAAAGACCCAAGATTCTGCGTGGTTTCGGGCCAGATAAACCCTTCATCAGAAGCAGCCAGCAGTAACAGAGACATGGCCTGCCACACTTGCTATGAATGGTGAATCGTTTCAAATTTTCTGAATACCTGCTGCAAGTATGTTTTTTCTATGGTTTTCACATTTCCATCAGGAACGTGGTTTGCACCGAAAATTTTCCTACGCTGCCAATGGAAGAGGACATTGCATTGAAGCGACATTTCTCATGCAGCGACTTTTCTTTTGTGTTCTTCCCATGGCTGTAGAAACAGCAGGTTCCCGCCTGCTTCTCTGATCTCTGACCACGCCGATCGTTTCTCGGACCGCATGAACAGCAAGTTCCCATGACTGTGAACCGCACGGAATATTCGTCCGTGCTTCTAGCTGGATGTGATCGATGTGGGACACGACCGGATTGATCGCTACATGCCCCTACCGTTCCCTGACGAGACTGAGCAGCGACCCACACAATTCAGTCAATTCAGTGGATGATGGTGGTTGCTTTGCATGATGGCGCCGTTGATTTGCAGAATTTTCAGATTGGACAGGCAATCGGGTTATCCTTTCATGTAATTAAATGATTCCTTCTGAGTGTTGTGAAATGATCATGCATGAATGTGAGAATACGATTGTGAGGATAATGACATTGCCAGTAGCCTTTTTTGTGGGTTCTTCTTCAGTTCTTTGTCATTTTCAGTCCATCTGTCCTGGGCGCTTGGGAGAACGTGTGTGCATCATTGAAACTTTTTTTCAGACCCTAAAGATTCTTCAATCTACCACAGTCGTAGGAAAAATATAAGAACAGAATTTGGAAAAATTGTACACCAGAAATAAAAATCAACGAATCGTTTTTACACTAATTCCTGTAGTTTTGCAACTACGAATCATGTACAGGTTTGCAGACCATACAATTTGTATGCTCTTCCTACAACATTTTAGTCTAACGAAAGAATGATTTCTACAAAGAACAAAAAAAAAGAGAGAAGAAAACCGAGACCACATCAGAGACTATTGCTTCATTCACTAGGCATATTCTTCTTGGATGATGCTCAGCGCCCGCTTCAGCCGCGACGTCGCCGCCGCCGCGGCGAGCTTCTCGTCCCTCCTCGCTGGGCTCAGCGGCACCCCGAACTCCCCCAGCGTCTGCTGGTTGAGCTTCTCGTTGAAGAGGACGTCGTCCTCGCCGCCTTCGTCCATCTCCTCGCGCACCGGCATGACGCGCACGGCCTTCTTCTTGCCGCCGCCGCTGCCAAGGGCACAGCGGCGCCGCCCGTGACTCCGCCGCTTGGTGCTGGACGCCAGCGCCGCGCTCGCGCGCACGGCCAGCGCGGCCATGTCGGCCGTCGACAGCGGCTTCTCGAGCATGGCCTCCGGGAGCACGAAGTATATCTGCCCCGGCCGGAGCAGGTCGCCGGGGGCCAGCGCCGGCGGGTGCCCGTTGAAGTAGAGCGCGTCGGAGTTGCACACGAAGAGCGACTGCGCCGCGTCGCCGCTGCGGCCGAGCACGTCGGAGACGCGGGGAGAAGAGGAGGCCGGGAGCTCCTTCAGCGAGCCGTCGGCGGCGATGAGCCGGGCCGGCGCCGGCGTGGCCGGTTGGTGCGCCTGCCGCCAGAGGCTGCCTTGATGGATGCAAGAAAGCTTCAATCCCATGGAATCTTGAAGGTTTTCGGACTTCGTTTTAGAATTTGGATTAGGTGGTTAAAGGATGGGTTGGGTGTATATATAGACGAAGACGGAGATGAGGGGAAGAAAAAAAAGCAACGGTAGGCAAGTTTTTTCCATTTCAACCCTAGATTCTCGTTCAATTCGGCAGATGCACCTGCAGTGCTTGGAGAGTCGATTCCTTGTTTAGCAAAAGACCAATTATTTTTTTAGTTCTTCTTATTTTGTAAGTTGGATCAAGAGCATGACCCTTTCATACTGTTTTTTGGCTGCCTTTTCATACTGTTTGTTACATACTATATTGTAACATACTATTGTATATATGCTAATTTGAAATATAAAATGATGTCCCTTTGTGCAAAATAGCACATTCCTAGGGCTAGGACCTACGAGGAGGAGATTCAGCTAGAGTCCACGAGAGGAAGCTATGGTGTGGGCGCTGACGCAACAAAGGTCGCTGTCCAAATATTCGCCACACGAGAAAAGTCCGGCCGGCCGCTTTCCTCACCGTTTCCCCGCCGGGGAAACGACGGCGCGCGCTGCATCAGCGCATACGCACGGTCGCCTTGCATCCCAAGGCGACGGCGACGGCCACCACGGACGACTTTTCGTTCACCGCTACCTGCCGCCGGCCGGGGGATCGGCCGGAGGCCCCGTCGATCGACGTCGAGCGCCATGCACCATCGATCTCCAGCCCTTGAACGGGCAAGGCCTGGTGACGTGCAGACAAGTATACAATACATTCGCGAGCTGCTGCTACGACTCATCGCTCAGGAGTATGCATTGCCTCTTGCCTGCAGCTAACCCTACCTGTCCTTTGTCTCCTTGTCCGTACGCATCTGCACGCATGCTAACAATTCATGTTTACGTCCACTCGCACACGCATTTTGAGTCAGAAGGCAATCTGACGTCGCGGCTTCTTCCTCTCTCTTTTTTCCTCGGTGATCTTCTTCGTTCGTTCTCCGCCGCTGCCGTGTGCCATCATAGCCAATGTTCCATCGCTCAGTTAAGGGATCTCATTGGCGCAAGGCGGATACAGTCACTTCAGCGATCCGCAGCAGGTAGCCTGCAGAGACCATCCATCATCCCTCTTGGGTGAAGATAAGACTCTGTTTGGATCCAGGGGACTAAACTTTTTTCATCACATTGGATATTTAAACACCAATTAGAAGTACTACATATAGTGTAATTATAAAACTAATTGCATAAATAGAAAATAATTTATTAGATGAATTCATTAAACATAATTAGTCCATGATTCACCATGTTGTGATACAGTAAACATGTGCTAATAATGTATTAATTAGGTTTAATAGTTTCATCTCGTGAATTAGACTCCATTTATGCAATTGGTTTTATAGTTAGCTCATATTTAATCTTCTTAATTAGTGTTCTAATTTTTGATGTGACGGGACTAAAGTTTAATCACCAGATCCAGACAGCCCTGACTCTCAGCTACCCGCTCTGAATGTTGAATTCCACGAACCATGCTACGCAGGAAGCGTAGGTACGCACTGTCAAACAAGTATAACTTCGGGAGCTTATCTGGGGAACGGCTGGACGAGTAGCTGATGACTCGTACTCGGTGTCAGTGGGCCTTTTTATCACACAAGAAGACTGCTAACTTCAGGAAAAATGGTATCTATAATACACACCCTGCCCATGTCTCCTTGACCATCAGACCATATGTATCATGCATGCCAGTATAATATTACACCATCGCTCCTCATCTGCTATCTCAAGACTAGTTAATTAGATAGATAAACCTTGCAAATATAAATATATATCGGCGCGGCAATCAGAGCTTTTTCACACACACATTAATTGGATAATATAATACTAATTAAATAGAAGGGCCGAGATAGTAAATACAAAGCATTTCAATTAAAAGATTATATATCGTCGCGGCAATCAGAGCTTTGTTTCATAAATTCAAAATAGTTAAGATTCATATGATATCAAATGGATTGTGTTATTTTGTTTGTAGGATTAAAACTTAGGATGCAAAAATCTTATTGCAGTAGGGATAGCAAAATATATTTTTTTTGAAAAAAGAATTCTCTATGGCCTTTGCGCTAGATATC
This sequence comes from Panicum hallii, assembly GCF_002211085.1. NCBI lineage: Eukaryota > Viridiplantae > Streptophyta > Magnoliopsida > Poales > Poaceae > Panicum > Panicum hallii. The sequence continues at coordinate 4,773,842 of NC_038042.1, forward strand.
AAAACACATAGAGATATCACATGATCTAGATAGAAATTTGTGTAGATTTCATGAGCGTAAGCTATGCAGCCTTATTTTTTTAATCCTAACCACCTATTAAGGCATCATGGTCCTCCATATTTGATGACGTCCTCATCAAGATTCTTGCATGGAAATTTCAAAGGTTTTGACTAGATCTCTTTTATTTATATATATGTACATATATTTAGAGAAATTGCTTAGGGTAGTTCCAACCCTCCACCTCAGCCGGTGTCACCTCAGCTAGAATTAATTAGGCTGCCAACTAAGCAAAAATAATCTAATAGGCCTGTTTGGTTTCACTTGCCTGAGAATCGCTTATCTGAGAATTAAGATTTTCTGATAATCCGCTGTCTGAAGAATCTGCTGTCTGAAGAATCTGGGCTGTTTGGCAATCCTGATTATTTCTACTGGATTGTCTGTTCTGATTGTAAAATGACCTATGTGCCCCTGAGTCCTGTAATAACTCATTTTGATCGGATTTCTCTACCATTTTCAATTCTAAGTATATTATTAGTACCGGAATTTTGTTATAGTATAATTATAGTCATAAAACACTCAATAATGATAAAATAAACTAATAAATAATAGTCATGATGAATATAGATTAATAAGTAATACAATTTTACAATGATATTCAAGACATCGTAGAGGCGGCAATAGCATCACGAAAGGCACCCATATCAATGTCATTTCCTGAAGCACTAGCATCGATCATGGTAGGTTGGCTGCCACCGGTAGCATTATCTTGCACATCAGAGTTAAAATCTGGATCTTCATTGGTATTTTCTCTAACAAAATTGTGAAGAGCCATGCATGCAACTATAATTTTTGATTGTTTGGTAATAGGATAGCTAGGCAAGTGCAACAAGATACGCCACTTCATCTTCAACACTCCAAATGAACATTCAATCACATTTCTAAGTGATGAATGTGCTTGATTGAATATTTCTTTTTCTCCCACTGGTTGGTGATGTTGCCATTCCGAAACATAATACCTTTATCCCTTATAAGGTGCAAGATACCCTTTTCTATTAGGATATCCAGAGTCTACAAGATAATACTTTTCATTAGGAGGCTTCGGGAATTGGTTCTGGTATGTGAGTAGAGTATCCAAAAATAGTCGAGTGTCATGTACGGACCCAGGCCAGCTAGTGACAACAAATGTAAATCTCATGTCAAAGTCACAAACAGCCATGACATTTTGTGAAGTATACCCATGCCTACCAATATATTTTGGTTGTTCAGATGCCGGAACAGTGACTTCTATATGCGTGCCATCGATGGCACCAATATAATCTTTGAAATGAGGCCAAAACCTTGCTTCTTGCAACTTAGGGTGAATTGTTCCAAACTGTGGATCCTTTGGCCTAATATTGTGAAAAGCCAGTCCCATAATAGCATCTACAACTTCATCAATCTTTCTACTGATTGTTTCCAATGAGTGTTTGAACCTATTCTTAACTTACCTAAATGATTGAGGACCACCACACATCCACAAAAACATGGCTAATGCTTCCTCCGTACATATTTTTCGACTTGATTTCAACCCATAATTCTGTACCAATGTGTCATGGAGACGTAGAAAAACTGACCTTAATATTCTGAACATATCATAGCAGTCAACTGGATCCGCTAGAGTTTGCTCAACCCATTGGATCCCAGTCAAAACATGAATATTATCAGGAATTGGTGCCTTCCTACCAGTTGATCCAGATCCCATGCACTCGAAAGCCAAATACGCCACCAGAAAATCATCATCCGAGTCACTCATCTATGACAAAAAATAAATAAATACATGAATCATATACCACACATACAATATATAATATCATTATATTTACCATACAAATGGAAATTATTGTCTCTCAAGCATACAACACAGGCAAGCTATTATATCTTAAGCAAACAACAAATAGAAATTAATTGTCTCAAACAAACACACTAGTGCTTCTTACTATCTTCCCATGCCCTCTTTAGCCAATTTAACCTCCCATTTGATGTCTTTAAAGTAACGAACACATCACGGTACTCTTTCTTTATAAGAAGTTGTGTAGCGTAGTAATGTTCATCACTGCCATCTTCAGCCCCATCCTTGATCACTTGATCCAACATGTTACCAATTTCCTCCCTAACACTGTCAACAACATTTGAGGTGGCTAAATTATTGCTACTTTCAGCTTTCTTCTCATATGCTTCCACTAAACGCTTCATACACTGATCCCTAAAGGTCTTCTTCTTTCCCTTGGGGGATAATGGAGCTGGCCTTTTGCCTAAAGTTGGAGTGACATCTGGGGGAGTAGGGACCTGCCCTTCCCTCTCTAACTCACTATTATTCTGACCACCATCATCTTCTTGGCCACCACCTTCTCCATTCGAAGGAACAAATGATGTTTCGTTTGTAACACTAATAGCTTCAAACATAATCCGCATTTGCTCCTCATGCTCAAGTGGTGCATCCTTAAAGCATATACAACCGGGCATAGCTTGAAAAGGAAAGGTAATAACCTTGTAAATTGAAACAGGTAACTTTTTTGTATTTCAAAAACTGAAAATCAGAAATGTATACTCACATCATTTTGATCTTTCCACCATTTGTCTTCCGCGACGATACACCCTGTCATAGGATCCCTACCCAAGCCGGTAGCTCTCGTGTTCAATATCTTCCATTGGGTATACCTTCTTTTAAGTGCATCCCACCTATTCTTCATTTGCCCTTCATTGTAAGGTCTCTTGGTACGTTCAAAAAACTTACGTAGAAGATTCGCATAGCCAGTGCTGTTCAAACAATGTTGGGGCCTATTATGGGCGAGAACTTCTTCCACACAAATATTATTAAAAGTTTTGGCAGCAAATGAATCCCATTTCACCACAACCTTCGCTTCTTTTTCCATCTACTCAAAATATAGGGTTAACATTATCACAATTCCTTGCATGTAGGACTAAATTTTCTATAGGCTGATGATATCTTATTTTTTTACTGAATATGAGCAGAGGCCAATAATTCTTATATTTTTTTGTGTATCTTGACTACATAATTATATTACAATTATATCAAATATATGTTAAGGTCACGGATATACCAAAAGATAGACCAATATTGATTTCTAAATTCCGAGTACATTAAATAATGGATAGAGCTAAATCACGAAACCATAGCAGTAGCGATGGCATCACGCAATGCACCCATATCCATATCATCTACGAAAGCAATCCCATCATGTGTTGTAGTTTGAGTTGGATAAGGACTATCATCTTGGACATCTAATTCAAAATGCATATACCAGTAACCTACAACAATTCATCTATATAGCAAAACATGCAAAACAATCCATCTATGTAGTAAAACTAGTCAATCATCCACTTCTTGAAAGTAATAGCGAGGGAGGGAGGGATACTTACAGCTCTGAATGCAGGGGACAGCGCAGGGGCAGCGCAGGGGCGGCGTAGGGGAGGCACAGGGAGAGACAGGGCGGCGCTAGGCGCTTGCTTGCGGGCGTGGGTGTGGAACAGGGGGCAGGAGCGGTGCGTGCTCTCGCCTGCTGCAGCTGCGCTAGCTACTAGCGCTCTCCCTCTTCTCTCTCCTCCCTCTTAGCAGCAGCCCTGCTCCGTGCTCTGCCTCGTGCTTCTGGCGGCGGGACAGCGCAGGGGCGGTGCAGGGAGATGGCACGGGCTGCAGCAGGGGCGGGAGAGGGCAGGGGCGGTGGCGGCGCAGATCTGGGGGAGCGACAGGGGTGGCGGCGCAGATCTGGGGACCAGCAACAATTGCGGGACAGGGCAGGGGCGCGACGACGGTGCTGATTCCTGGGTGGCCGGCGGTGGAGGGATGTGGAGGCCGAGCTCCGGCGTGCCTCGCTGGAGCGCGAGGAGGAGGAGGGAGAGGGGGGTGGGGATGCGGAGGGCAGAGGAGGAAAAAGAGGCTCGCTTACCAGATACGCGGGCTTGGGAGCGCGCTGGGAAAAATCGTCCCCCACATTATTTCTACGATTCCTAGTTAATCGGCTTCTGTAAGAATCGGAAAATAATCACTGCTTTTGGGTGGGATTTTGGCTTTTTTCCATCGGTAAGCGGCTTATAATCGTATCCAAACATGAATTAAAGAAGTGAGACAAGAAAAACATGGAAACTGGATCGCATGCCGAAACCGGATCGGCGCGTGCACCAAGACGCAGGAAACGACTAAACTCGGCGTTGGGGGGACTTGTCATTTCTTCCTCGCCGGAATTTCGTCGACCTCCCAATCCGCTGCGCCCGGCGCAGTGCGCGCGCCAGCTTCTGCCGCGCGAGGTAGAGCAACCAAATTTTTAGCGCGCTACTGCATCCTCTCGGTGTCAAGGCCTCCATTTATCTCGGCTACCTCCCTTTTTCCCAATCTCTCGTCGTTTCCAATCTCCCTGCTCACCAGATACAACCAGCCAAATCCATCCTCAATTGAGCATCCCTCAGGAAGAAATCGTCCCCAAGCCCATGCGCAACAATGATTTAGGCGGAATCGAAGAAGGGTCAGTAGTCAAAATCCTCTCGAGCTGCCGTTGAATCGACCCCATGGCTCCAGTCGTGGCGGAGCTCAGGACCGCCGGTGTTGTTGGCACTGGTGCTGCTGCAGCCGTCGGTCCAGGTGGTGATCCACGAGCTAGCGGGGCTCCAAAAGCTGCTTGTGCTCCACAGCTGAATCGTCTCCTGGCAGCTCAGACTGGCATGGTGCTTCCTCCAAATCCCTGAATATGATTCACCAGTCGATCTGTTATCATTCAATAATCAATATTGAGCACAGGTGTGCTGGTTCCTTGAGGGCGGGGATCCAGATAAACAAGCTTAGATTACTGATTTAGATTGATTATAAATCATTTACATCTTTTTTTAATAATTAGAACTTAAATCATTAGAACCAAGCACTGTTAGATTTTTACAGATATAAATATCATGTTCTACTATTCTATTTACCGGACATGCAAATTATTTTTTCTATAGATAAGCTACATATTGTGTTGAAACTGTAAAAACACCGTCAATTTATTTATCTTTTGGCCATGTGTGTGAAATATAATTATCCATACTACATTACAATATAAATAAGTATTCTATCATGCTATATATTCTACGACCATAATTATTATTAGGTTTGTTTGAAACTGTTTCACGCGACAGCGCATTCTATATGAGTGCGTCCAGAAGAGCTACTTCTTGTATTTGTCGTTTGGAGCCCGTATCCTGATCATTGTTCAGTGTGAAAAAATAAGTCTGGCGTAGCTTTTTACTGACGCCAACGTTCTAGACACCGTTACATATAGATTTATTATTTATTGATTTTATACGACTTGGCTTGGCTCCCCCAAATTTGATTTCTGGCTCCGCCCTTGCTTGAGGGATTAACTGAAATTGCATGCCTTTCCATAGCCTTTCGTGGTGTTGTTTCAATTGTCTCGTAGCTAGTATATTTGACTAATTGGCAAGCTAGCATGACGGCTATTCCAGTTGATGCCAGTAAGCCGCTGAAGGACTAACAAACGACCGACCCCAACCACAACAATAGTTTGCTAAAATGATCTATATAGCTCATTCAAACGTTTCAGGCTTTTAGTTTCCATTTCAGAAGTTTCAGGCTTTAAATTCCAATTCCAGAAATTTCAGGCTTTCAGTTCCAGTACCTTTTTTCCCCTCAATTTTCAGATAGTTCTCTGTGACAAATTAGCCAATAATCTGTGTGCCATTTCAATTTGTTCTCTTTTATTCTTAAATGACAACTAATCTGTGAAGCTGTTACCTTATTTTCAACAATGCGAAGCTCTTATTGTTCTGTCCTTCTCTTGTGGCTGATTCGGTCAGCAATAATGCCATTTTGTTGTTGCTGTGCTATGGATGAACAAGTTGCACATTGCTGATTGCTAGATCAACGGCTACCAAATAAAGTATCTAAAGTTAATCATGTATTGTTATGAGAGATTACCTAAATTACTATGTATTTGTATGACAATGCTATCTACTATATATATATATATGCTGTAATCAATCTGAACCTATTTTCTAAGTTTGTTCCAAATGGATGCCTTCTGCACATTGGGATTCCATGTCAGTCCTATTCCTGTTTATGCATATAATGTGTATTGCTGTGTACTATTTTGTGATGGCCATACAACAAATTTGCCACAGCTGATCCTTGTACACGCATGAAGGTAATTAATACATCCTCTCTGTAGAAACTGCTATGGACACTGCATTGGGAAGATAGTGTCCATGTATCTTTAATACTCTCTCTTTCCTTTAAACACCACCCATAGACACTATATAGGTTGGGAATGTGCTTAGGGTGCAGAGAACGAGAGGAGCAGCCCTGGCATGGTGTCTGGCCAGATGAAGCCTTTCTCCCATCAACTGCTATAGTAGCCAGTGAGTCATCCACGAAGAAGTTGTTGAGATACGGTGGGCGATGGTCCGCGCGCCGCTCTAGTTGAACAATGCATGCACACGCAAGCGTCAAACAAGCATACATCTGAGTGCCGATCTGGGGATACGGTTTACTGCCGATGGCCAGATTACTGAATATAACTAACTTCCATCCTTGACCATGGCAGCTTCGTCTCTGCTTCTCACGTCGATGTTTCTGCATCATTTCTTGCCCGGACATTGGGGGAAGAAGTAAGTAATAGCCAATGCCGCATGCGAGATATGACGGGCATGATCGGCAGCGACTTACGGACAATCGATAACATATGTGTATAGTTGTCTTCTCTGATCCGGCACAGTGGATTAGTGGAACCTGCAATACCATGAAACAGCTGCAATTTGTTGAAGAGCTAGCTCGATCTGTCCATCGACTTTTCTTGATTTGTTTCTCAAGGTACAGCTAGAGAAACAAAGCATGCTAGTTCACACACGCATGCTATCTATAAGACTAAATAGAAGGGCCCAGAGAGTAAATATACAAAGCATTTCAATTAAAGGATTATAATAAGTTCATTCTACTTCAACTCTTTTGAAGAGCCAAGGACCCTAGCTAGCTTTATGATTAATATGACATTGGTGGTTTATTGACAACAAGGTCAATGTGATCAGACTAATATTATACTGTTTGCTAGTTCATAATGTTATGTCTCATGAATACAAAACAATGGGCTTGGGTGATCAAATCCTGCATATGAATATCAAGTGGACATGTTGAAAACATTACAAGATTGCAATACCACTCAAGCAACTATAGAAAATGAAGCCATCGAAGCTCGAACAAAAAGATAAATTGAGCTTGTCTCATGAATTCAAACTAGTGAAAATTCATAAGATCGTGCTATTGTGGTGGGGATAGCAAAACAAAAAGAAATATCACATGCATGATCTTGATAGAAATTTGTGTAGACTCTACGTATGTATGGCGGCACCTTATTTTTCTTTCAATCCCTAATTCATTCCCTTATTAAGGCATCACCATCCTTCATATTTGGTGACATCCTCATCAAGATCTATGCATGAAATCTCAAAGGTGATCACTCTTCTTTATACTACCTCCGTTTTTAAATATATGACACCATTGACTTTTTTCATTCTTTTAACTATTCATCTTTTCTACAAATTTTTATGCAAATAAGTAAATCAACAAGCTAGCTGAATCCAAAGTACTATTGTTGATAGACGTAGTGATACTCATGTTACTTGATTTAACTAATTATTGCTGGTCAAAGTTTGGATAAAAAATCAACGGTGTTATATATTTAAAAATGGAGGGAGTACATATTCAGAAAGATTGATTAACGTGCTGCACAGTTCGTGAGGTAGACGAGGTGGGTGGCTGGGCTGACTAGTGAGGTAGCGGCACCCTCGCGCGCATGGTGTCTGGCCAGATGAAGCCTTTATTTCTCCGATGAGTTACTTTACTAGCGAGTCGTCCATGGGACGAAGTTGCTGAGATACGGCCGGCAGGGAACAATCCATATGCAGAAGCAAGCGTCAAACAAGCATACATCTGAGTGTCGATCCGGGGACACGTTACTGCTGAGATGACTGATTATCCTGAATACAACTGACTTCCATATCCTTGACAATGGCAGCTTCATCTCTGCTTCTCACGTTGACGTTTCTGCTCTCATTTCTAGCTCGGACCTTGGGGATATGAATAGGGACGGTAAATGAGGGTCGGATCCAAAAATATATAAGGGAGTTAGATCGTGAAGAGAGCACGAGTGCCATGATCCGTTACTATCTCTGGTATGATGGCAATGATCGATAGCGACTTACGGATGATCGATGAGATATGTGTGCGCGCTTGTCTTCTCTTATCCGGCATAGTGGATTAGTGGAACCTACCACCATGAAACAGCTGAAATTTGTTAAAGAGCTAGCTCGATCTGTCCATCGACTTTTCTTGAATTTGTTTTTCAAGTTACATAGGCGTGTGTAAACGTTTCTTGGATTGGACAAGAGTGCTTATTCCGTCACTGATGAACTTTTTATCACTGCTATGTTTGATGAATATATAAGCTGATAATAAGATTTATTGTGAGGAAAATGACATGTGCTGTATAAAGATCGATCAGTCCATCGATCTTTTCTATAATAGCAACTTCTTTTAAGACAGAGAAAAATTCTTCATACATGCATGGGAGTAAAGTGTCAAAAGTCAGAATAAACACAAAAAGTATGAACACCAGAATGAAGATCGACGAACCATTCTTTTTGGATTCTTATAATTTTGCAACTACTGGATTATGTGCACTGAGAGACCATACATATTCAGTTTTTTCTCTCAGCTATGTCAAGAGCCCTCCTTTTTCCTAAATCTAACAAACCATTTTAAGCTTGTAGCTTACAAAATGGTTTCCCGAAAAGAGAAAAACAAACGAAAGTGAAACTAGAGCCTACTGCTTCACTCGGAACCCTCTCGAATGATGCTCAGCGCGCACTTCAGCCGCGACCGCTCTACCGCGGCGGCGAGCTTCTCGTCGCCCTTCTTCGCCACCGGGCTTATCAGCAACGGCCCGGCCTGCCCTAGCGTCAGCTCGTTGAGCGTCTCGTTGAACAAGTCAACGTCGTTCTCGGCGTCCTCTTGCACCGGCATGACGCGCACCGCCTTCTTACTGTTGCCGCCGCGTCTCTGCTGTCGCTTGCCGGACGACGACGCGAGCGCTGCACTCGCGCGCACGGCCAGCGCGGCCATGTCGTCGGTGGACAGCGGCCGGCCGAGCAAGTCCGCGGGGAGCACGAAGTACATCTGCCCCAGTCGGAGCAGGTCGCCGGGGGCCAGCGCCGGCGGGTGCTCGTTGAAGTAGAGCGCGTCGGCGTTGCACACGAAGGACGACGCCACGGGCGTGTCGCCGTCAAGGCCAAGCACGTCGGAGACGGCCGCGAGGGGGGACGACGCCGGGAGCTCCTTCAGCGAGCCGTCGGCGGCAATGACCCTGGCTGGCGCTGGCGAGTCCGGTTGCTGGTGCACCTTCCGCGAGACGCTGCCTCGGTGGAAGCAGGAAAGCCTCAGACCCATATGGAATAATAACCTTGCGTGCAAGTATTGAGAATTTTGTGGCTGCTGAAATTTGGATGTGTAGGTTGAAGCATTGGTGGCGTATATATAGAGGAGAGGACGGAGAACTGGATGGAGAAAAGTTGATTTTTCATTTCAACCCCTTTTTGTTGTTGAATTATAGAAATATACATGTAGCACTTGCTGATTCCCTTTGCTGGTAAGGCAAATCAATTGATTTTTTTGTAGCTTGGATCAAGGCTGTCTGTGTGATGAATGCACACATATATAGCACATGTAGATATAAAACACTATTGTGTAAGTATGTTGTTACATTATGCTCCTCTAGATTGTATGCCATTTTTAGAACAAAAAAGACTGCATTTTGAACATTATTACTATGTTTTAATCTTTGATCCACATTAAAAGTTAATTAAATAAAACAAGGATTGGAAGATAATAAAGCGATACGAAGCTGAATAGCAATGAGACAAGTTATTCTTACATTTGATTAGCACTCGATAAAACAATACACAAATCTTTATCAAAGTCAATGACCACAAAAGAATCTGTCCTACCATCGAGAAACAAACTCAAAGAAGAAGCAAAGTAGTTTCACTGGCTCCACTAACCCCTATCAGTTTCAAAAATTCGATCACTAACTCCTTTTTGCAGGTTATCTTCAGGGGCACTTACTGGATAGGAGCTGGTCTTTGCTATCTAAAGAGGAATGGAGGATCCTCTTAAAAGAAAAGTGCAAACAACTGGAGTGTAATGTGTTGGAGATCTTCAGCAAATTTGGTTGGAAGTTCAGAAACAGAATCGAGTGCTAGTGCTATGCTCTTAGTTTTCTTTTGTTTGCTGAACTATATAAACGTTTTGAGTCGTCTGGGCAGGCTTAGTACTGCATTTTGCGAAACCATCAGCTGCAAGCTCCCTCCGGACAGCTGAGGCCGGACTTTTATCCATAATCTAAAAAAAAGTAACCCCTATCAGTTTTTGTTTCTGGTTGCTACGTCTCTTTCTGCAAAATGACACATTCCTTGGCTACAGTAGAAATAAAGCAGGATCATCCCTGTCCGAAAGAGGAAGCATTTCATCTTAGGCCCCATTCTCCGCTCACTGTGCGCCCGTCCTGACTCGACGCCTGAGTCCTGACTCGTGGAGTCAACCGCCGAAGACTTCCCTGTGGGGTCCACCTGCCAGTGGCTGCACTGGGCTCGCTTCCCTGCCCTAGTGCCCTTTGCCCTTTCGCTACCGGCCCCCAACGATGTGACGGCGTTGCATCAGCGCGTACGCACCACCTCAGCTTGCCGCGGCTTTTCTTCCACGGCTCGCCGCCGGTTCGTTGCGGCCATCGTCCGCCAAGCTGAAGTCTGCAAGCTTAATTTTCTACATCTCATGGTACAGATTGGTGGAGCCTCTTATTTTTCCGGCAGGGTCGATCGGACGGAGACCTGTCGTTCTTTCATTCAGGCAGCTGCTAATACGCTATGATCTCATCAGTCAGCCTTGCAGCACCCGGTTTCAGAACGGACTTACCTGGGCCTTTTGACATGTTCCATCATCTTCAGGTTGCGTCGCTAATTTTGAACGACGATTCACCCTACAGCTAGGCTGACGTACTAGTACTCCTGCAAGAGGCATTTTGACTCACCGGATCGGACATGGCTCGTGTGAAACCAGTAGTATGGATCTTTTACTTTTTTCTGAGACATATGATAGGAGTGAGGCTAATAACATGTACTTTTCTCATTAACCGTGTGGCAAATGCATAGGTTACAGCATCACGTGCAAGCATATAATCCATCAAGTTACTAGCTACTACATCAAGGACGCAACCGGAGCACACTGACACAATGCAAGGACACACTGAGAAGGACGTACAACTTCCAAAACAAACCTGAGGCGCTCCATGCCAGACGAGAGAGAGATTGCAATTCATTTTATGTAATGCCTTACCTTCTTTTCTCTTTATTCCGGGCTCAACGTCTAATCTGTGTTGTGCCTCGGTGCAGCCTTCTTTTCTATCAAATATGGATCATCCACATGGTTTAGTCTGACGCAAAACAATACTCGCACCAAAATATCAAGAAACAAAACAACATAATACTAGAACAATCAAGATGCCAAACTTAACAAAGCTAAACATATTCCAGCAAACAATTTAAAGCTAAACATATTCAAGCAAATTAAACAATTTAAACATGTCTACATGTTCCCAATTTCATCATTATTCTATTTCATGCATGTCTGGTCCATGGCTCCAGTGTGCAGAGCTACTTCTATCCAGACCTACCCCTTGCTGGACGACACGCAAAGTGACCTGCTTCTTCCGGGGTAGCTTGCAGCAGTTTGGTGCTAGTCTTGCCCTTCTACCCAGACTGGTGTCCTCTAGCAGTAACCTGCCTAGGCCCTGGCAAGGTTCCAAGCTTCCGAGACTTGGTTGGATGGAATGAGTCGTCATCGTCCGATTCCGATTCTGGTTCTGATTCTGATTCTGATTCTGATTCTGTCTCTTCTTCGGATCTTTCGCTTCTTGGATCAACAGCAAATGTTATGCTGAAATCAAGCAGGTCCTTTATTCCTTTAGCCTAGCAACAACAATAAAAAATAAAACCAAAGGCATCAGCAACAACAAGCTAGCATATGTATGTCATTATATTAGTACGTAGCATCATATATACAGGTAAAAAACAAATAGTACTCAGAAGTTTGAAAAGAAGTATACATTATACCAACAAAAAAAAATTAAAACCATAGGCATCAGCAACAGAAAGCATATGTATGTCATCTGTAGCATCATATATATATAGGTAAAACACAGATAGTACTCAGAAGTTTGAAAAGAAGTATACATTATACCAAAAAAAGGTGCCAACAAGTTATTAACTTGAAATGATTCACATGCAGTCAGCTATGTTAACTAGTAGCAGTAGAGTGTGGTAATGTATGCTTACAGAGAGGGATCCAGTCATCACCAAATGTTGCGGTTCTCTGAAATATTACTTACTAAGAAATGTATCAGGTGGCCTGAGTGAAATTTAAGGATTAACCGACATGAGAGGTTGTCCTAGAATCCCATTCTTGCTCACCTATTTTTCTTTGGGAGCAGGGGAGCAGGGGCCAAGCCCACTCTCACCCCCACCCTCGAGGCGCTTGAATTTCTACGGAAAAAAATTTCAAATTCAAGCAAATTTTAAAATCTTAATACTGTTGCCCCCCCCCCCTCCAACAAAAGAAAAAAAATTCCTGGCCCTGCCCCTAGAACCCTATCTCACTTGTCCTTGTTCGTATAATTGAACTACAGTTCCCACTCAAGAAATATGTTAACTGAGTAGGAGACGACCATATATATGAGGGAAAATGGATTGAGCTTCGAAATGAGACTGATGGAACATAGGAATAACATATATATATATATATGTATACGAACGTACTCAAATATCTAATTAAAAAGTACTTATATTTTAAAATATGCCAGGAGCTCTATCTAGCTTGCATGTAACAGCAGGTGACAGATAACCATCAGTAAAATTTGTGATGAATTTTCAACTTAAGGAACGTGTGTTCTGCATAAGTTATGATGTGAATTTACCCAACAGTTCTCAAAAAGAATGCCCTTTGTAGTATTTTGAATGTACATAGACAAGCAAGAATTTTAAAAGGAAAACACTCAGAGACATTAAAGATGCAAAAGTTATATTTAAGCCCCAATTAACTATTGGACCTAAAACTATGATAGGAGGGTGTGCAGAAGTCCTTTTGCTCTGATCCTTTTTGCTTACTTCCATTTTCTTGTTGCTATCAACCGGATCTACTCATGTTAATCAACATCCATTTTTCTTCTCTTCTCAAAAAGTGTTCTGGAGTGTTTCTAGAAAAACTTGTTTAGAAGGAGTTTGCCAAAAATATGTTTGGAGAAGTTTTTAAGAGATTCTTTTTGTGGAGAATTTATTTGAAGAAGTTCTCCAAAAAATAAAGTAACTTTTTCAGAAGAAATTTCTAATGAAAAATCTCCCTAGAAAAGTACCTTTGGAAAGTTCTCATAAAAAGGTATCAAAAAAGCTTTCTGAAAATTGTACTGACAAGTTCAGTGATCTTTTTTTTGGAAAAGATGCCAAAAGCTTTGCCGCTAGTATTATAAAAATAAGAAAATAAAAACAAGTGGCGACCCATTTTTTTTAGCAAAACCAGACCCAAATACCACACAACTAGGGGAGTGTACTACATTTCCCCAAACAACTTCGGTATGATGATCGACCCAACTAATTAACTACTCTATGCATCTGCTTGCTCGGGTAATCAACTTTGAGCCAACTTGGTCGAAGCATGACCCAACTAACAACTCACCACAACTCGCTCCAAATTGCATCACATAGCGCCACTAACCATCTAAGAACTTGCACTTCCACTCGCTCTGGAAAACACAAACACATACAGAGCACAACTAACTACTAAGAAGAGCACCAGCACAACTAATGAAAAAGAGGTCTAAATTAGTCATAGTTGCTGAGCTTGTTGTACAATGCACCCAAGCAGCTTCGATTTCCATCAGAGGCCATCGGCTTGCTCCAGGTCGGTGCTTAGGATGCCATCGCCACACGAAGACCTCAGGACCACACCGCATGCACCACAAGGGGGATTCTCCCAACACGATGCCTCCAAGGAGAACATTGACATCCAATCATATCGCCATCGTGTGACCACAGACCATGCTGTGTTACGGAGAAGTTCGCCATGGCATGAGCTATGGTGAAGTGGGAGGATGCCGTGACAATGCCTCCAGAAAGCTGGGAAGTGGCACCCATAGGTGCGACTGTCGTCGGAAGAGCACTTTGCCTCCACTCTATCCCACCAATAAAAACTAGAAGTAGCTTCCACCATCTCTGTTGACCCGACATCTGAGCTATCATCAAGCCACTGAATTCCCCTTGTTGAATCCACGGGAGTAGCTAGAGAGATCCATTAAAGGGGAGGAGCGAAGGACCATCTCGGAGGCTAGGAGGTAAGTTCTTGTGAGAGAGGTCCAACATCAGGTACCTGTCCCAGGACCAATGTTGCCTCCAACCTACTGCCGCATGCTCCCGTCAACACCACCACAACAGTCGTGGCCTCCACACACACTTCGGCAGTTGCAGGGCTCATGCTTGTGCATCCTTGTCTGCTACGGGAACTAGATGAGGCCATGACGTTGCCTGCTCTGCGCCACTTTGAGATGGCCAAGTGAGCCCAACTTGCTCCGTGCATGAACTAAGGCAGTGAAACCAGGGGAGGGGGTGGGCCACATGCGAATGGCACATGCTCATCTATGCACAGACGCACAATAGCAATAATAGACGCCCGCTGTTGCAATGTTGCGCCGGTAGATGTGTCCTCCACCGCTAGATCTAGGGGAAACCGCAACGAGGAAGCAGATCCAACCATCCACAATGTCGATCTATCGTCCAAGCTATGGGGAAGGAGGGAGGGGAAAGGGGGGCCATGGAGGAGGGATAGGGGAAGAAGGAAGGGAAAAAAGGGGTGGGAGATGCAACGACCGCTGTTTGAGCATTTATTAGTTGGAAGTGGCGGTGGTGGCCGTCTATGAGAGGTCGGTTAGGGTGGTCTTGAAGATAGAGGCTGTGTCACCCCGTGTCATCTCATGGAGATGATGCGCGGGAAGAGGCTAGCTCTATATAGTTATTGGGCTTGATCGGAAAAGTTGTGAGAAAAAAAGATATCTAATAACCTTCTAAATATAGAAAGTCACAGAAAAAACAACAACAAAAAAAATAATGATTTGTTGAAAATCGTGCTCGCCACCGTGGCATGTGTAGGGAATGCCTCGGAGAGTGTTCTGCAGTAGCTGGACTTTGCAATAACTTTGTACTCCCAATCATCGGCTATACGCAAGAGACAGATTGATACTGATAATCACAGTTGGTTACCTTAATCACCCTATATAGCTATAGCTACTGTAAAACCATTTCATAATAATATCACGGTAGTTTTTTTGGAAACATGTAACATGTAGATCTCGCACTCATCACAATACATGTTTGGCACTATTACGCATTTCCGCCCAAATCCCCAACCAGAGCCGCGTAACAATTAACAACCTGCCCAGCTATACATAAAATCGGACCACACAGAAGCAGGCGAGATTTTGTTACCTTGCATCCGAGCGAGCAGAAGAGGCAGCCCGCATCGTGGAGACCCCGACCGCATTCCTCGCACTTGGTTGCGCCAGGCTTCCCATTCCCCGAAATGGTCCGCTTGTCCAGGAAGACCGCTGGCTCGCCGTTGCTGACGTAGGTCTGGACCTGGGACACGTTCAGCAGGTGTTGCAGGTCGGCCACCTTCACAAGGCAATGGGATGAAGACCTCCGTATCTGCAGCACACGTCAGACATAGGTCACCTCAAAATGAAACTAATAAGACTCTTGCATGCTTGCAGTCCATTTTGTGATCAGATATTTGCCACTTCTCTATATAGAGAGTAAAATCATTAGTGCATGAACTTAAACATAATTATGCACATGTTTAGATTCTGAATATAACAATGCAGTTCTTATAAATTTTTTCCTTTTCTTTTTAACTTACCAGATTCAAAGAAAGAATGGAGAAGATTGGAGGATGAAGATTCATACTTTTACTTTGTTGCTATTGTTAGTGTCGAAAGATTTCAGATCATAAGCTTCTAGATTACCGTAGTGCCAAGATTTGGGATTTGATTAGTCTTCTGAAAACCTATGAGATATCGAGTTGAAGTGTGAAGAGTACGTTGATATACTGGAAATAGTGTTCCGTTTGTTAATGTAATCTGTATATTCTGAATTGATCGAGTAAACTATTTGTCAATCCTGGAATATTGTTCTGATCTTGCAATTTGGTCACATATCTGCAGCTTGATTGCCACACTGATTTGGGTAGTGTAATCTGCACATGCTTTTAATAACTTGTTGTCATAGTTATCTGCCAATGTTTATAGCTTAGGCTTCATCTTGCAGGTTTGCTATTCTAATGATAAACGTTCTTGTTTTCAAAACTTGCAGATTTGAAGCAAGAGGATGCTTTGGAAACTTTTGAACTTTTTGCTATTGCTAGTGTTAAAGATTTGTGATTTGCTTTTTCTAAAATTCTTGAGAGCAAACTCAAGCGCGTGCAGTACTCATCTATATATATTGGCTAACAAGTCAGTGCAGGATAGGCAAGCGAGCTGCTAGCGCAAGCACATGCAGGGCCATACGGGTCCCTGTAGGTTGGCCACCAAGTCCACGGAGCCAAATTTCAGCTGCCAGATTAGTTAAGTGGCCGGTCACGAACCCGCCAGATTAGTTTAGCGGCGAGTTTTGCGGGGTAGCGACCGGCCGCAACCCGCCCCGCCTGCAACCTGACATAAGAGCTTTGCCATGGACACTGCGTACCTGGATGATTTCGTGTCCTGCGTGGCCGCCGAGGCATCCGGAGCAGAGGGCGCCGCCAGCGCAGTTGGTACAGAAGAAATTGCAGCAGCCGGCGCTCCTCGTCGAGCGGCACGCGCCCGCGTGCTCCGGGCACGGCTCGAAGAAGTCCGTCTCCAGAAGCCGACGCAGCCACGCCGGCGGGGCGCGCTGCGCGTCCAGAAGCGCCATCTTCTTCAGACCGGCCATGCCTGCGACGATGCCGTTCTCTGGATCGAAAACTACAGGCAGTGACCAACGGCGAACAACTGGAGAAGAAGTATGTGTACAGAAACTACAGACTACGTACGATCGAGAAGGCGAGAAGCAAAGAAAAACAAAGGATCGAAGCTAGCTTCACAAACCTGCTCAGGAGATCTCTACGGATGGAGGCAGATGAGGATCTCGATCCCCTTCTCCTTTCAATTTTGATTTGAAATACGGCCGGGGTTGAGATTTTGGTCAGATCTGCTTAGGGATGGATACAATTAAATTTGTGCCAGAGCCAGACTAGTAACGTAAATCTGTGTATTTTTTAGCAACACATTGTTTAGCAGCTTTCTGTGGAAAGGCAAACGGTAGCCAAATAATTGTGAAATAGTTGGTGGCGGGCCGGGGGGGGGGGGGATTTGAATTTCGTTTCAAATTGAAGCGGGAGGAAGGAAAAAATTGGGAACAGCTGGGCAAGGCCTGGCGTCTGTAGCTGGGTTCACATTTCACACACTCGGTTCCATCACTTCATCTGATCATATTTCACATGCATGAATCTCTGGATGGTCCAAAATCCCATCTTGGTTTTTTCACGAAAAGAAAACGAAGTTCTGAAACCCCATGTATCTTCACCTACCCAAGGAGATAATAACAACAATAGCCGCCACCATTACCCAATGAATTACTATGGTGAGTCCGCAGGGAGCAAAAATGCGCCGACACAGAGACAAAATCTCATTTTTGCGTATAAATATAAGGTTCATAGAAATAAGAAAACATGTTTTTAAAGCATCAAGACAACCTGCACCCTGATTTATCTTGAATCGCTCACAATCCTGCACTCTAGCCCACTGTTTTTGCAACACGAGAGGTCACTCCAATATACTTGGTGCCAAAAGACCAGGTCATGGCCAACCTGTAATTTAACTTTGGAAGTAAAAGCCAGGTGATCGAGGAAACCCCCCTTCACAATCCCCACCCGGCAAGCCCAAATCATCGGCATAAAAAAATTGTATCCACAGACCACATCTTAAAAGTATTATTGCCATTTCACAGTGAATGTAAAAGTAGGAGACAGCAAACATGGCCACCAATAACCTGTCATATATATAGATTAGTGATGATTAATGTCTAATCGATATCGATCACTATGTAAGTACGTAGCAATGAAGCATAAATATATGTGACCAGCTGGAGGTCTATTTGTGCGCAATGGATGAAGCCATATGCTATGAAAACAATCACAGCGACGTGGTGAATGTCTGTGGCGGTGGAAAAGAGACCGTGATAGGTGTATTTGGTGACAGACAAAATTGTAATCAGGCTTCATTCCAATAATCGTTCTGTAGGTTGAGATCGGTGATCATCATCTGATATGACACGAGACTGAATCGTCACTGCCTCCTGATTCGCTATCGCTTTTTGCTGGAACAGCGAAAGAAATGGTGAAATCAAAATCCTCAAGCAACGCGTCAAGCTAACAGCAAGCAGTGGAAACTGTGTCAAAAAGTGCACAAGGCAAGTAGTCAAGTAGCAAACACATGTAATCAGAACGAAGTCTAACAATATTCTATGGAAAGTTTGGCGCTGCTACTTCATCTGGTCACGAAACAAATCATGCCGTCTATATGTCTTCAGTCTTTTTTTTATATTTTCAAAACTTTGATTGTCATCACGGTTTTAATTTCGTATTAATGGAAACACGAAAAGCATTTTTAAATTTATCTTAAAACTATTTTGTAATCATATACGGTAATTAAACTCTCCATGTCTCCTTGACCGTACGTATCCTGGATGCCAATATATATAATATATCAGCGTGGCAATGAGAGCTTTCTTTCTTTCTTTCACTCACACTCATCTGCTACAAATCCCAAGACTAAGAAGGGGCCGGAGAAAATGGAAAACAAAGGGGGCATTTTTAACGATTGTAGCAATAAGCTGATTCAAATTAAGATATTAGACAATCGATCATGCATGCCAATATATATCCAGTGGGATTATTGCTTAACGCGCAAAGACAGATCGTGAGGTAGAGGAGGTAGTGGATGTCCTCACTAGTAAGGCAGTATAGCGACACCGTGTCTGGCCAGATTTTTTAGATAAAGGAAAAACCCGGCCTTAAACATTCACATGTGAATGTCTGGCCAGATGAAGCCTTTCTCCCATCAGTTACTATACTAGCGAGTCGTGTCCATGGAAGAAGTTGTAGAGATACGACGCGGCGGGCGACAGTGTTGGAGCTTCTCTAGTTGAACAATCTGTGGACACGCAGCGTCAAACAAGCATACATCTGAGTGCAGATCCGGGGACACGGTTTACTGCTGACGAATGATTACTGAATATAAGTGAATGACTTCAATCCTTGACCGTGTCAGCTTCATCTCTGCTTTCTCACGTTGACGTTTCTGCACTCATTTCTTGCAGCATGCGAGATATATATGACACGCATGACGGTGACTTTTTACTGACCGATCGATGTGTGCGTACGTGCTTGTCTTCCTTGAGATCTGGCATAGCTGATTGGTGGAACTGGAACCTACCATGAAACTGTAGTTTGTTGATGAGCTAGCTCGATCTGTCCATTGACTTTCCTTGTTCTGTTTCTCAACTTCAAAGAAGCGCGCATGCAGTTTGTTGGATTGGACAAGGTCGAGTGCTTATATACCAGTGAAATGCAGTATACATACCAGTGATTGAAGTGCGCTTGCTGCGATGGAAGGAACATCAGACATTAGTAGCTACGAGCGAGAGGTGTAGGACAGAGTTGTATTTTCAGGTTGCAATCATGTTTAGTCCATATTATGCTTTTTCTCAGTGCCCTAAAGTCTTACAACCTCGTAATAGGTTTAGTTGACAGCACCTACAGCTGTTTTTGTGTTGTCTAGAGCCTTGATGAAGCTGTCGCCAATGTAAACAAGGAAAACATCAATATACGCTGCTCTTTTTTGTTGAATGATATCAAGCACAGGTGTGGGGCATAATAGGTGCGAAGGACCTGAAGGCGCTCCGTGCCAGACTAGAGATCGAGATTGCAAATTATTTTTATGTACACTGCTGCACAATAAGGGATTGTACCGACGGTTTTAAACTGACGGAACCAAAGTGATGATATAAATTGATAAAACAAAAGTCAGGTACAATCTCTTATTGCAGTAGTAGTGGTAATGGCTTACCTTCTTCTCTATTCTCTTTATTCCGGCTCAACGTCTAATCTGTGTGGTGCCTCGATGCAGCCTTCTTTTCTATCTGATATATGTAATCATCCACATGGTTGTGCGACGCAAACTATACTCGCACCAAAATATCAAGAAATGAAACAGCATAATACTAGAACAATTAACAAAGCTAAACATATTCCAGAAAACAATTTAAACATGTCTACATGTTCCCAATTTCATAATTATTATTATTTCATGCATGTCTGGTCCAGGGCTCCGGTATGCAGAGCTACTTCTATGCAGACCTGCCTTTGCTCGATGACGAGTGACTCGCTTCTTCCAGGGTAGCTTGCAGCTTGGTGCTAGTCTCAGCCGGTCCCTTCTATCTAGATACCGGCTGGTGTCCTCTTGCAGCACCCTGCCTAGACCCTGGTAAGGTTCAAATCTTCTGAGACTTGGTTGGACGGGATGAATCTTCCTCGTCTGATGCTGATTCTGACTCTTCTCCAGAGCTGTCGCTTCTAGGATCGACAGCAAACGATATGCTGAAATCAAGACGGTCCTCTATTCCTTTAGCCTAGCAACAAATGGAAATTTCAAATTAACCAAAGGAATTGAATCAGCATTTCAGCAAGCATATTTATGTCATTAGTAGGAGCATAACAAACAGATATAGTACTCAGGAGTTTCAAAAGAATTATACCCAAATAATTGTGCCAAAACTTAACTTGTAATGATTCACATGCAGCAGTCAGCTATGTTTACTAGTAGAATTCAGTGGGTGGTAAATTTTTCTTAGAGAGAGGGCTCAATTCGTCACCAAATGTTGCTGCTCTCTGAAATACGTTACGTACTAAGAAATGTGCCAGGTGCCTTGGGTCAGTTCCGGCCAGGTGGTGAAATGTAGGGTTAACACTGATACGCGAGGTCATTATGCTAGAATCCTATGCTTTGCTCATCTATTTTTCTTTGACTGCCGATGAGATGAAAACCCATCAGCAGGTGGAGATGGGGGAAAGAAGGGGCCAATCAATGCCCCCCTGCCCCCCCCCCCCCCACACCCCCCCACAGAGAGAGAGGGAGGGAGGGAGAGAACTCGAATCTCTACTTAAAAAAATATCCAAATTAAAAAGTTACTGTTGGCCCTCTCAACAAAGAAAAAATTGAATTCCTCACTCTGCATGTGAAACCCAGCCAGCTCACTTGTCATTGTTTGTGAATTGAACTACAGTTCCTACCCAAGAAATATGCTCATTGAGTAGGGGAGGACCATGTATGGATTGAGCATGATCTAATAATAACATCTCTGAAACGAGATTTGAAGCAAGGACAAAAATAAAAATACCACCTAGTAAAAAGAGGAATAACCTAAGAGCGCAATCAAACCTCTAACTAAACAGCACTTATGCCAGGAGCTCTAGCTTGCACGTAATAGAAGGTAAAATTTGTGAATGTTCTACTTATAAGTGTTCCACATAAGCTATGATATATGTGTGAATCTACCCAGCAGTTTGCAAAAAAATTACCCTTTGTAGTATTTGGAATAATGTCCATAGATAAGCAAAAAAAATTAAAAGGAAAGCACTCAGAGACATAAATAAAAACAGGTAAAACATGTAATAACATTGAAGATGCAAAATTTATTTTTAATCCCCAATTAACTATTGGAACAAGAACTATGGCAGTAGGGTGTGCAGAAGTCCTTTTGCTCTCTGATCCTTTTTGCTTACTCCCCTTCTCTTGCTACCAATTAGATCTACTCATATTAATCGACATCCTTTTTCTTCTCTATTTTCTCAAAATATGTTCTGGAGATGTTTTCTAAAAAAATGTTTAGAAGAAGTTTGCTAGAAACTTATTTGAAGAAGTTTTTCAGAGATTTTTCCTTAGAAGAGTTTGCCAAAAAAAAGAAGTTATTTGGAAGACATTTCTAATGAAAAGTCATCCTAGACAAGTTCCTTTGAAAAGTTCTCACAAAAAGGTATCAAAAAAGCTTTCTGAAAATTGTGCTGTCAAGTTCTTATGTGAGCTTTTCTTTTCTGAAGGGACGGCAAAAGCTTTGCCGCTAGTTGTATAATTAGAAATAGCGACCCATTTTCCTAGAAAAATCGGATCCAAAAACCACACAACACAATCAACTCTGAGCCAACTTAAGTCACCACAATTGTGCTCTGGATTGCATCACAAAGCACCACTAACCATCTAACAACCTGCATTGCCACTCTCTAGAAATCAAACACGGAGCACAACTGACCACTTAGAGAAGAGATGCACAACTAACGGAAAAGAGGCCTACTAAATTAATCATCGTTTATGAACTTGCTGCACATACAATGGACAAGCAGTCCCACAACCGAGGCCGGTAGCTTGCTCCAGGTTAACGCTTAGGATTCCATCGCCGCACAAAGACCTATTATTAGGACTACACTGCATGCACCACCAGGGGGATTATTCTCCCAACATGATGCCGCCATCTTGTGACCGCAACCGAGGCTGGTTTTCACGTAGAGAGGTCTGCACCATTGCATGAACAATGATGAGGTGGGGAGGACTCCACGATGATGCCTCTTTGGAAGGGGAGGGGCGCCCATATACATGTGTCATGGTCATTGTAAGAGCACCCCCGCTCTCTACCCCAACCGAAACCAGTAGCCATTGCCACTATATATCTCTGTTAACACCACATCTGAGCTGCCTCAAGCCTCCAAGTCCCCCTTGCTGAATCTACGATAGTAGAGAGATCTAATGAAGGGGAGGAGAGAAGGACCACCTGGGAGGCTAGGAGGTGGAGCTCGTGTGGGAGAGGGCTAGCTGCAGCCACAAGGCTCACGCCTAGGCGTCCATGTCCGTAGATACTGGCCAAGGCGGCGCCTGCTGGAGGCACTTCGTCATAGCCAAGCGAGCCCAACCTGCCCCGTGTGTGAGAAATGCAGTGAGCCCACCACTAGCAGACCACGACAGCACGCGACCACCGACGCACAAATACAATCCTGGCAAGTCGACACCAGCGGATGCGCCCTCCACCAGTCCTCCATCGCTAGATCTAGCTAGAAACCGCAGCCAGGAAGGGAATCCAGTCATCCACAGCGTTGATCTATCTTCCAAGCCATAGTGAAGGAGGGAGTAGGGGAAGGAGGAAGGGGAAGGGGGGGGGGGGGCTGATGTAGTAGCCGCTGCTTGGGGCCTTCGCCGGGAACCGTCGCCGTCATTGGTAGGAAGTGGCAGTGGTGGACGCCCATGGGCTGGGTGTGTGGGGAAGTTCTAGACGGTAGAGGTTCTGTCGCCTCATGGAGATGATGCACGGGAAGGGGCTCAATGGTCGTTGTCAGGCTTTGATCACGAAAGTTATGTGAAAAGAAATATCGTGATGACTTTTCAAAAGTAAAAAGTTATGGAATAGGATAAAATATCAAAAACAATAGGAGTTTGTCGAAGATCGTGATCGCCAACATGTCGTGCGCGGGAAATGCCTAGGAGACTGTGCTGAAGTAGCTGATAAACTATATGCGATAACTTTGATTGACTTGGAATTCCCAATCAGCAACTCTACGTCTCTACCCGAAAGACATAGATTGATGTTGGTAATAATCAGTCATTTGCCCCACTATAATTACTCTCCATATATTTGTACTCGAGAACCATTTCGTAGTTGTATAATACGGATCCTGAAAAATCGCAACATGGAGATGCACGTCTCCACGTTCCACTTGCACATCCTATTGCATCCAATCAGACAGTCAGTCCACCACGACTCGCATAAGAAGTTAACAACCTGCACGACTTCACATAAAACCAGACCACAGAGGAGCCGGGCAAGATTTTGTCGATCACCTTGCATCCGAGCGAGCAGAAGAGGCAGCCCGCGTCGTGGAGACCACGGCTGCATTCCTCGCACCTGGTCACGCCAGGCTTCCCCTTCCCCGAAATGGTTCGCTTGTCGAGGAATACCGCCGGCTCGCCGTTGATGACGTAGGTCTGGACCTGCGACACGTTGAGCAGGTGGTCGAGGTCTTCCACCTTCACCAGGCAGTGCGACGAAGACTTCCGGATCTGCAGCCCCGCCCACAGAGCTAGCACGCGTCAGAACGCACAGGTCACCTCGAAATGAAACTAATAACTTTGCCACGCTCCACGGCTGCTGCAAATACCTGGATGGTTTCGTGTCCTGCGTGGTCGCCGAGGCATCGGGAGCAGAGGGCGCGGCCGGCGCAGGTGGTGCAGAAGAAATTGCAGCAGCCGGCGCTCCTCGTCGAGCGCCACGCGGCCGGGTGCTCCGGGCACGGCTCGAAGAAGCTGTCTGTCTCCAGAAGCCGACGCAGCCACGCCGGCGCGGCGCGCTGCGCGTCCAGAAGTGACATCTTCTTCAGGCCGGTCATGGTGCGATGCCTTTCTCTGGATCGAAAACTACAGGCGAAGAACTGATCGAACAAGTATGTGTACAGAAGCTACAGAGACTTAGACTAAGGCGAGAAGCGAAGGAAAATAAAGGATCGAAGTTTCACAGACCTGCTCAGGAGATCGCGAAGGATGGAGGACGAGGAAGATATGGGGATCTCAGATCCCCTTTCTCCTTTCAATTTTGATTCGAAATGACGGGATGGGGATTGTGCTCCCAGATGTTAGAGATAGATATAGAGCTGTCCGTGAAGGAACAAGTAACGTAAATCTGTATACTTTAAAATGGCACCTTGGCAGCTTTGCGTGAAAAGGCATACGGTAGCCAATTGTACGTATGTGAAATAGGTGAGAGCGGGGGAAACTTGAATTTCGCTTCAAATTGAAGCTCTGTGTGCAAGGCCTGGCGTCTGTAGATGGGTTCACATTTCACACACTCTGGTTCCATTATTTCATCTGATCACATTTCACATGCCTGAATCTCTGGATGGTCCAAAATCCCTTCTTTGTCACATTTCACATGCATGAACTAACCATTACCCAATGAATTAATGGTGAGTCCGCAGAGACAAAATCTCATTTTTCACATATAAATATGAGGTTCACATATAAATCCTCTTCGGAGGCACCTCTTTAATTTGATGCTCCCTTGAAGTTTATAGCCTAGTACAAAAAAAAGGGTTCATATAGAAACAAGAAAACACGTTTTCAAGGCATCAAGACAACCTTGTTTCGCTCACAATCCTGCTCTCTAGCCCATTGCTTTTACAACAGAGAGGTCCCTCCAATATACTTAATGCCAAAAAACCATGTCATGACCAACCTGTAATTTAACTTTTGAAGTAAAAGTGAAACCACCCTCAATCCCCACCCGGCCACCCCAAATCATCGGCATAAAAAGAAACGTATCCACAGATCACGTCTCAAAAGTATTGTTACTTCACACAGTGAATGAAAAAGTAGGAGGCGGCAAACATTGCCACCGATAACCTGTCGTATATATAGATATGTGATGATATTCATGTCCACTATTTTTCTTGTCTAATCAACAGATCACTAGTATGTATGTACTACATAGCAATTAAGAATAAATATGTGCTATCATTTGGAGGCTGGAGGACAGGTGGAACATGGCAACAGATTCTGCGGAACAAGTATCTAGGAACCAAACCACTGGCACAAGCACAGTGGAAAAGTGGTGACTCCCATTTTTGGGCCAGCCTAATGAAGATCAAACAAGACTTTTTACAATATAGGACATTCATCATTAAGAATGAATCCCAAATAAGATTCTGGAAGGACAGATGGCTAGGAATTAGAATACTAGGAGATCAGTATCCTAGATTATATAATATTGCCCGTCGAAAATAGGATACCGTTGCAGATGTTCTGGGCACCAACCCACCAAACATCTCCTGGCGTAGAGATCTTATTGGCAACAACTTAGTGATGTGGAATAT
The DNA here is from genome assembly GCF_002211085.1 of Panicum hallii. Taxonomy (NCBI): domain Eukaryota; kingdom Viridiplantae; phylum Streptophyta; class Magnoliopsida; order Poales; family Poaceae; genus Panicum; species Panicum hallii. Next base: position 4,799,958 of record NC_038042.1, read on the forward strand.
GTTACTGCCGTGTATCACTAGTATTGTTTTAAGCTAGGATGAGGATGAGTTTCATTGGAACCTACATCAGAATGGTGTGTTCTTAGTAAAATCTCACTATTTGGCTCTAATCCATGCATAATGAGGTTCCAAACATTAACAAAGGACTTTGGAAACTCAAAGCTCCACTTAAAGTCAAAATTTTTCTGTGGTATCTTAGAAGAGGAGTAGTACTAACAAAAGACAATTTAGCTAAAAGAAACCGGCAGGGTAGTAAACAGTGTTGCTATTGTCATAAAGATGAGACAATCCAACATTTGTTTTTCTACTGCCGCCATGCTCGTATGGTTTGGACAATCACTCATGCGGCTTTTGGTCTTCCACAGCTTGCAGTATGACGGATATGTTTGGGCAATGGCTGATGAGGGTTTCTAATGAATTTAAATCGCTAGTGCTACTTGGAGCAGTGGCTACATGTTAGTCTTTGTGGTTGTGTCGAAATACTTTGATATTTGAAAACAAACAATCTTCTTTTTTGCAGGTTATCTTCACAATTTCGTACTAGCTACGTACATGGGCTATCCTCCAACGGCCTATCATACGGGACTTAGCTGTGGAGGCATCGCAGCAGTTGGCACAAATGGCCAAGGTGTTTTTCACCCGGGCATATGGGTGGCAGTCTAATCTACGGATTGATAGCCATTAGAGTGTCAATCTCTTTTCTTTTTTTGTTAGGCTGTGTGGTACTAGATAGAGGTCGGGAATTTTCAAGTATTGTTTTATCTCCTCAATGTAACATTACTTGAAATTAATAAAATTTCCCTTATCGAAATTTTTTTGGTGGCTGGAGGTATTAATTAGGGTTTGCATAAATCTCATTGTGATCAAGTCATGCCGGAAATGATTATGCACTTCTCATTATAAACGGGATAAGCCTTCTAGCTTGATAATTCCATATAAATGGGATAAGCCTTCTAGATTGATAATTCCATTATAGTCCTCCATGGAGCACAATATCATACCTATATTTTGAATGATAAACACAACATATAGATGTGACAAGTACTTATACCACGGGTACCCCCAACGGGGTATCGAGATTGCCTACGCCAAAACCTTCGACATATGGTTGTTCCCTGACCTCAAGGGCACGAACTTAGATGGCTAGGGGCGTGCCCCGACTGGTGCGGGTCAAGCTGGCCACCAGGCCCCACCTGGAGGAGCCTTGTGACCTCTTCTGACTAAACAGCGCTCCGGTCGGGGATTCCGAAACCAGGGCTTCATCTCGAGGTCTAACACCGAACCTGCCTAGGGCGCCCGAGTTACTCGAGTACGCACAGGCCCTCTATGGTCAACACTGCAATATTGACGAGACATCGACAGTAGGAGCCGTGCTGGTCACACCCGCTACAATGAGATGACGTCAAGCCTCACCAAGAGCCACAAGCCTCACCAAGAGCCACGCTGTCGGGAACCGCATGGGGGTGTGAATAGGGCGGTGCCACCATGTTCACACCTTGACGGGACGGGAACAGGGGATAACAGATTGGACAGTCGCGGCCCCCTAACCATGGAGATCATCGGAGGACATGAATGGGATCAAGTTAGACATGAAAAAATATATAAAATCATCATGAAATAATCTTACCCATAGATGTGGGATTTTTCAAGTTTTTTTGAAAACTTGCCGATATGGTTTGTAATAAGAGTCTAGCAACTGGCATTATTCATTTCTGACACTTTGCAGAAATTTAAATTTGAAAGATACTTTGGACAACATTGCACCAACAATGTGGTTCTGAAACTTATACACCACATTATATGTCAGAAATGTAATGGGTGCACAATAGAATAGAGACCGAACCAACTACAACCATCGACTATCCAAACGATATATATAAATTAAAACTATAGGCCTGTTCGTTTCCTACGCTCTAAATTTTAGACCCATCACATCAAAGAGAATCTTATCATTTAGAAGTATTAAATAAAGTCTAATTATAAAACTTTTTGCACAGATGGGTGCTAATTCGCGAGACAAATTTAATGAGCCTAATTAATCCATAATTTTCCACAGTTATGCTACAGTAATCATCCGCTAATCATGGACTAATATACCTCATTAGATTCGTCTCGCGAATTAGCCCTAGGGTTCTGCAATTAGTTTTGTAATTAAACTTTATTTAATACTTCTAAATATTAAGATTCTCTTTGATGTGACCCCTCTAAACTTTATACCCCAGGAAACGAACACACCCTATATCTCCACATCTCCAATTCTATTATTTTTTCGCCCACTAGCATAGACGCACGTGAATTAAGTAACCTAATTAGATTTTTATTCAAAAGTGTAATGAATTAAGTATTAATTAAATAAATATTCAAAATAAATTTTAAAAATATGTATCATGATAAACGTCACTGGTATCTCGTAGCTTAGGTTGATATAAATCTAATGCAACAGGAACAGACTACTACAACGGATAATTGAGAATAAAACTATATGCATTGTGTCTCCCTAAGGAATCAAAATTTCCAAACATAGAAAAAGAAATGATCTCACCTCCACTCTCCTTCTTAGAAAAAAGAAAAAAGGGATCAAGATCAGGATCAAAATTAAGCTTGTGCGCGGATATATGTAGTGAATAAAACTCAGTAACTTATCTCAAAACAGTTTGAAGCTCTAGTGGTAATGAATTAAAACTACTAAATGTGAAGCATACTCATGTACTTGAAAGAAATCATTACGGCAAATAATAGGAGGAATCAGAAAGATTGTGCATAAAGAAAAAAAATCAGAAACATGGACGTAGTGTGACAAACGAATGAACGATGCTTACTCCAAACTGGAATATAGACATACAATATGATAATGACCAAGCTACAGAAATCAATGTGAATCCAGTCAAGAGTTTCAGTCATATATATGAATTGATCGCAGAAAGCCAATAATAGGGACGGCATCAATTGATCTAACCAGCAGCGTGGATATCTAATGGCCCAAAAGCAGATCGATCGAACCAAAAATGACCAAATTGGGCAGGAGCGGGTCTTGTCGACGGGATCACGGGATTTGGCACCCCTCGCGGCTACCGCCGTGCGCCTGACATCCGCCTCCACCACCACAGTACTGCGCAGGGGAGGGCGGCACAGACGAACTTGAGGGAACGGGTGGTGCAGTGGACGAGAGGGAGGCCACGATGAGCGCGCAAGCCAAGGATAGGAAGCCCGGGAGGCGTGGAGTTGGAGCAGCGGCAGCGGTAGCGGCAGCGACATGGGTAGGCGGTGCGGAATTTGCCGGCGGGTATGCACAGTAACGGTGAGAAAAAAAAGTAGATTTTTGGCAGAAATATTTTCTAACTCGCGATTTCTATATGTTTATCCTTTCTCCCACCTCTCTCGATCCTGACAGACGGGTCCAACATGAGGGGTATGGTGGGCCCAATTTAGGTAAAAAATGTTTTTAAAAATTTTCATTCGATATAAATAAGCACACAGTCCAACTTGGAGGTCATGCATGGCGCCCAAACAGCATCAGAAATTCTTGGGACACCCTTGCACTGGCAATATGGCCGATCGACAGCTCGGAAGTCGGAAGCCAGAATTTCCTCCCCCAAATTTATCAGACCTTGATCCGGTCGGTTGAGATGGGTGATCATCATCTGATATGATATGAGTCTGAATCACTGCCTCTTAATTCACTGTCGCTTTTTGGTGGAAGGGTGAATGAAATGGTGAAACCCGGCCAAATCCTCAGGCAACACGTCAAGCTAACAGCAGTAAATGGAAACCGTGTCCGAAAGTACACTAGGAAAGTAGCAAAATAAACACATGGAATTAGAAGTATAAACATATTCTATCAAAAAATCAGCCTTGCTAGCTGCTACTTCATCTGGTCACTAAATTATGACGACGTGCCCTTATATATATGTCTATATATATAGTCATTCTTTTTATTTTCAAAACTTTAATTATCATCCTCACGGTTTTGAATACTCATGTTAATGGAAACATGAAAACAACATTTTGTTCTGATTTATCTTAAAGCTATTTTGTAATAATATACTGTAATTAAACTGTGATTAATACATGTATAAATAGATTTAAGTTATCAAATTTAGTTGTATTTTGGAGACCTACTTAAGCAAGAATAAAAATGTTGTAAATTTATTTGGAAAGTTCAGCTTATGATCTATGGCATCTGCCTGCTAGCCTCACTGAAGAGGGATGGTGGCATAAGAAAAGTGGAGGCAGGGCAAAATTGATGAAATAATGGCTCGGAGGCTGGGACGTTCAAAGTCAGGAATGGGTAATGCTAAGGTTCGAGATGACTCAACTTTGGTAACCTAATGGCTAAGGGTAATTAAAAATGGTACGTTATAGGATCCCAACAGGGGACGGATGATTTAGGGGAAGTGTTAGATAACAATTCGATCCACAACGTTTCGAAAAGAATTGCATTTTGTACTACTTCAAGTTTGCATTGCATCCAGATAGATAAAATAATATAGTATTTGACAACTACATTTGGAATAACTATAATTGAGTCGACAATAAGATATAATACCAAGAGGCTCACAATAATTCTACAGATGCAATCAATCTGTGCTGCGCATACGATTGTAACCTTGAAGCACAAAAGAGATAGAGATCTCACCTTGCACCCAAGCAAGTAGAATGGATTTTTTCAAGATTTTTTAAAAACTTGCTGGTATGATTTGTAAGAGTGTTCATTTCGCTTTCAATCTCTCCGGCATTGTTCCTGTGTAGCACTTTGCATGAATTGAAATTTAAAAGATACTTCATACTTTGCACAACATTGCATATGTATGAAACACTAACAGACCAACAAGCTAGTAGAAATGTCTCGGAATGATGCTCTGAAACTTACACACAGCACATTATATGTCATGAAATGTATTCAGTACACATAGAGACCGAACAAAATACCACTCATCAACTAATAAATCAGAAGATATATTAATTAAAACCATGTTTCTCTACTTCTCCAATTCTTTTATTTTTTTTTATACGCATGGTCCATTTGCAGGCCATACATGGTGAGAAACGGCATCAGAAATTCTCTGGGACGCCCTTACTCCGGCGATGCTGGCTGGACAGCTTGGAGGCGCCGCTGGTCCCGGCTTCACCCTCTTGAGCTGAATTTCCTCTCCCAAGTTTCGCAGACCTTGATCCGCTCGGGCGAAAAGTGTGATCATCTGTTGATGAGTCTGAATCATTGCCTCCTAATGATTCGCTGTCACTTTTTGGTGCAACAGCGAATGAGACAGTGAAATCCAAATCATCAGGCAACGCTGCAAGCTAACACCAGTAAACGGAAGCTGAGAGTCAGAAAATACACAAACGCGAGTAATCAGATATCTAAACATATTGTATACAAAAGAAAAATCTGCCTTGATAGTTCATCTGCTCACAAAATCAAGTGTAGCAAACACATGTGTATCAAGCACGCACAGAGGAACTGAAGCACAAAAGAGATTAATCGGACTCATGGAGATCTCTCACCTTGCAGCCAATGGAGCAGAAGCGACACGCTGCGTCGAGGATTGCCCGCTCGCACTCGGCGCACATGATTTCCCCGGTGCGGCCTTGCCCGGCCATGGGCCGCTTGTTCAGGAAGACCACATGGTGGCAGTTCAGGAGGTAGGGCTGCATCTCCGACACGTTCAGCAGGGCCTCCACGTCCGCCACCCTCACCACGCCGTGGCCGAACAACTTGCGGATCTGAAGGTCAGTAGGTCACAGCGTGTCACACACACATAGCGTCAGAGATCAGCCAAGAAAACCTGACGAGAGCATAGACGTGGCAAGATCGAGCGCATGTGTATGTGCTCGTACCTGGATGACTTTGTGGCCAGGATGGCCGGCCAGGCAGGAGGTGCAGAGGGCGCGGCCGGGGCAGTCGGTGCAGAAGAAGTTGCAGGTGCCGCCGCTCCGCGTCCCGCGGCTCGCGCCCAGCGGGTGGTCGGGGCACACCTCGAAGTACTTCGTCTCCAGCAGCGGCCGCAGCCACGCCGGGGGGACGCGCTCGGCGTCGGCTTGGGCCATCTCCTTCATGCTTGGCATATTTGCGGCTACTAAGAGGAGCTAGACCACGGCAACCACAAGAAACCAGTTAACCACGCGCATTTATACGGGTGCTACACAGACTACCGAGAGAGGCAAAGAGAAGGATCACACGAGCTATGTATTTATATTAGCAGAGAGGATGATGGCGGAGGATAGATGGGGGGATTTGGAACCTCTTTTTTGTTTCAAAGTATTTTGAAAAGGATGGATTTGGGGCGCAGCCTGATAATTTTTTACGGATATGAAACGAGATCAGGGTCATACTGGCAAATTTGCATGTGAAACGGCTGGGATGGCAAAAGATTTAAGATTTTCGTTTGCCAGCGGGAGAGAGAGTAAAGCTGGAAAAGATTAACTGTGGTAGGGCCTTGAGAAAGCGTGACTGCAATTTGCACACGACTGAGTTGTTACATGAGACAGCAAGACTCCAGGTCACTCCAACGTTGTCATTCGACTTTCCTGGCCATCTTCAGTCCAGATCATGCGAAAACTGCTGATTAGTACAGATTATCGATGATCCATTAAGCTTGGAGTATCCTTTGCAAAGAATAATCATGAACTCATCTCAACTTTAAATTAATCAGGTCACTGCATGCCGGCCAATAGTTTCATCCCCTAACCCTCACAACAGAAAACACGAATTACTGCCACCTCACCTCCTCGCACGAATAAATTTGGATGTCCATCTGAAATCATTCCGCATGTGTTGTTTCCCAAGTGTCTCCCTTTGAGAAAGTTTAGCCTAAGTGTATTTTTTAGGGAGAAAAGTTAAGTTTTCACTCTTGAACTATCATAAAAGTTTGATTTTCAGCATTTAGTTACAAACCGGATAACGAGGGTCATCCAATTGTTGAAACCGGGCAGAGGGTCATCCAATTGTTGAAACCGGGCAGATTTGACCCGCTGAGTGGTTTCAAAGATAGTTTTTCATTTATAAAAATTTAAAATATTCAAGTTTAAACTAAAAATTCATAAGTAATTTGTTTTAAATAAAAAATACAAAACGGGTACCAAAATTTTTCTAAAAATATAATCTATCTATTGGCACTCTACCTGTCAATTATTTGGATCAAATCTTTTCATATTCCTAGTATTTTTTTGGTTGTCTATGCCTATTTGTTTAATAAATAAGATTCAAATAGAGCACCAACAATAGGTTTTTTTTAGAAAAATTTTGGTACCACTTTCATATTTTTATTATTTAAAATAAATTAGTTTGGTTTTTTTATATCTAACCAGAATTTTTTAGATCCTCAATCCAGATCATGCGAAAACTGCTGATTAAATTAGTCACACTAGATTATCAATTATTCATTGACCTTGGAGTATCTTTTGCAAAGAATAATCATGAACTCATCTCAAGTGTAAATTAATCAAGTTACTACCCAATAGTTTCATTTCTACCCCCTTTTTGTCCCTAACCCTCATAACAAAAAACGCGAAATATTGCCACCTCACTCCGATCCCTCGCACGAATAATTTTGGATGTCCATCTGAAATATTTGACATGTGTTGTTTCCCAGGTGTCTAGCTTTGGAAAAGTTTATCATGAGTGTATTTTTTGTGACCCCTTAGTGTTTTCAACACTAAGGAGCTCTGCAGATTCTGGTAGTGACATACAATATAAACAAAAATCTCTAGATGATCCAAATCCATACATTTTATTTTATTTTTGAAAAATAAAAGCTACACACACACACATTCTGCAGGTTTATTTATATCCCCAATGATCTTGCAGGTTTAGAAGCTATTGCCCCCATTGAAGTGGAAGATAACAAACTGCCATGTCATATTGGCGATTGTGGATTTAAAACTGGCGAGTGTGTAATCTACAAATCTGGAAAGCACTACTTCCTGCCTAGTGTCAAGTGCTACGGTCACTCCATTTTGTGTAGTGCAGTGGTAGAGAACACAGCACAACACACACACACACACAGGAGTTGCAGCAACTGTTTGCTTGTGTCCTACATTTTTCCTTGCCACTAACTTGTGTGTGCGCGCGCACCATATACAACCTACATATATATGATTGCCGATGTCTTTCATCTTCTCGCCTTGCATCCGAGCGAGCAGAAGAGGCAGCCCACATCGTGCAGACCTCGACCGCATTCCTCGCACCTGGTCGTGCCAGGCTTCCCCTTCCCCGAAATGGTCCGCTTGTCCAGGAACACCACCAGCTCGCCGTTGATGAGGTAGGTCTGCACCAGCGACACGCTCAGCAGGTGCTCTATCTCCACCACCTCCACCACTTAATGGGATGAAGACTTCCTGATCTGTACCAGCAAGTAGAGACCACTCGTCGGTAGGTCACTTCAAAATCTCCTCAAAGCTTAAGCTTTGCCAGGAACCTAGGTGAGTTGGTGGCCAGCATGGTCGAGAATGCAGCCGGAGTAGAGGGCGCGACGCGCGCGCACGCGCGTGCGTGTGTGTGTGTGGGGGGGGGGGGGGGGGGGGGGGGGCGCACACGCCATATACTACCTACATATGAATGATTGCCGATGCCTTTCATCTTCTCGCCTTGCATCCGAGCGAGCAGAAGAGGCAGCCCGCATCATGGAGATCCCGGCCGCATTCCTCGCACCTGGTCGTGCTAGGCTTCCCCTTCCCCGAAATGGTCCGCTTGTCCAGGGACACCACCAACTCGCCGTTGATGAGGTAGGTCTGAACTAGCGACACGCTCAGCAGGTGCTCTATCTCCACCACCTTCACCATGTAATGGGATGAAGACTTCCTGATCTGCACCAGCAAGTAGAGACCACTCGTCAGTAGGTCACCTCAAAATCTCCTCAAAGCTTAAGCTTTGCCACGAACCTAGGTGAGTTGGTGGCCAGCATGGTCAGGAATGCAGCGGGAGCAGAGAGCGTGACCGGAGCTGTGGGTAGAAAAGAAGTTGCAGCCGGAATTCCTCGTCGAGAGGATCACACCCAGGTGCTCGGGGCAGACATTGAAGAACTTGGTCTCCAGCAGCGGAGCCATGCATGCCAGTAGGGCACGCTCCGCGTCGAGACGGGCCATCGATCTCCTTCTGGCTAGCCATCTCTGCAATGTCGTCTTGCAAGCAAGATCAAAGTTGAGCTACAAAGTACAGACTACCAGCGAAAGATGAGAACAAAAACGCAGAATCACAAGGTTCCTGCCTGCTGCTCAATCAGGTGATGAATGGAGGAGCGAGAGAGATGATTTCCTAGCCTCTTTTTCTTTCAACGATTTTTGAAACGGGATGCATTTGGATCTGAAATTTCAGGTATTTATACATGTACCTGAATGAGAAGAGGTGACTGACTACACATTTGTACGTGAAATGACTAAGCGTGGGAATTTGAATTTCATTTCAAAGCGGGAGAAAGCAAAAAATGGAAACAATTGCGGAAGGACCTGAAATCTACACATTGGCTGGGTTTACACACTGGCGAGTAGTGACAAGCTGATAATTATATTCCTTCCAAAAAATAACCTGATATCCAGACAGATCGCTTGATCCATAGTATTCCTTTGATTTTCATTTGACCATATCTGGGAACAGATCTTTTTGGTCGATGCCACCGGTGAGAAACAGCCAATCCTGTCATTGCCATATAATTCATTGAGCCTATGATAGAATCACACAAACTCACCTCTTGTCAAATTTAACCAAGCTGCTAAATAAACTTTAGGCTCTCCATCATTCAAATACTTTTCCCTCCTTGACCCTCTAAACAAGAAGAGCGAGTTACTCCGTTCCATTCCACATGTAAATTTGGACATCACTTGATATCATTTCACATTTTATTTAATAAATGAAAAGGTCACAGACTATGTAAAACACTTTGTCACATTTTGTTACAAAGACTGTCAGCTACTTAGCTAAGAATAGGGAAACAAATAACCCGAAAGGAGAAATGATCCAAGAGAGCAAACTCTATTATCGTTTGTTCATCCATCCAATCTTGGAATATAGGTCCATGACTATGACTTCCAATTTCAAGCTTGCCGGATGAAATATCTCCCTTGCCTCTTACGTTGCAACAATATCCAGAAGCACAACCACTATGTTCTCCTAAAGGTAGCTTGCATAAAGGAAGGATACAGTTTGATTCAAGTACAACGTCATTACGGTAACATCAAATCGCCCAACGGAGAGCTGCTAAAATCACAAAGTTTTTTTAGTTTCTCTTTGTTCCTTATTCAAGTTAGCCAGCCCCTAGCATATGATACATAGATTTTGGCGGTGTTAACCCAGTAGCAATTTCAATTATTTATTCTCCAAATGGACCTAACATGATGGTAGATAAGAAAATGTGCTTAATTCTTTCATTATCATTACAGAAACAACACTTTTAACTTTCTATCCACTTTCTATTTGCTAGGTTATCATTCGTTAACATGACTCCACATTGGACATACCACAAAAATGGAATTCTCAGCTTGCAAATGAATTTATGAGAGAAAAGAGCACCCTGCTGATTTAATAGAAATTGATACATAGAAGATACTATAAAATGACCATGCTTATGTAAGTCCAAATTAAGTATTCTTCTCATTCATTAGTTGAGCATGCAATATTTAGCTACTAGTTTGTGCCAACTACTGAGCTTGTTATCAACTAACACTCTACTGAAAAATTGAGTGGCATATGCCCCATCAAAGTTGCCATTATATCATGCTGATTAATGATAGGTGCATTGCCATATCATATGAAGAAGTTGCCTTGTATTAAGAGAAATGAGGCCAAACCATATGGTGCTCGTTTAATTAGGAAAAATCGAGCTAAAACCCTACAACAACTCTAGGCATAAACCTAAATTAACTAGGTCCAAAGCATCGTAAAACGACACATGACCTACTACCTAGCTAAACTAAGCCTATGTGGACAGCACCGCTACCTAGCTGAACTAAGTATGTGTGGACGGCAAAGCCGAAACAATGCTGAAACCAAGAGCCACCAGTAGGTCCAACAAGGCTAGAAATTCCAAAACGACGCCTCAAAGGAGGTCATGACATTAGACGTGTTGTCATCGCCATCAGAAAATCCACACAAAGGCTTCCACATGGAGAACCCCATGGGGGTGAAGAGAAGTAGAGGGCCCAACAATATCTCCATGGATAGTAAGGTGCCCGAGGGCATCATCATCATCAGCATTGACATTGATCAAGCTAGGCTTTCACCCAGGCCCATACACCTTCACCAGACACACAAGAGGAAGGCCCAAAAAGCTAAGTTGTACCCTCCCATTCCCGCCCCCACCCCCCACCACCACCACCCCCACCCCCATCCGAGGCACACAGCTGTCAAGTTGACAACAAATCTATTGTTGACTCCTTGTGGTACATGTTGCCAAAAAAGACATTACAAGTTGCAAGTCTCCACATGGGCTAGATCAGGGGTGGGGAACGGGGACCAATTTAGCAATGGGAGGAGCCCATGAAAGCGAGGAGGCACTGAAGTACAAGGACAGCAGGAAGAAGTAGACTAGTAGTCACGGGTAGTGGCTGCCACTACGAACAACCACAGGGCGGTCGGCTTACACCCCCCATGCAGATGGCACCAATGACTCCGCGCAGAAAAAAGGTCCCACAAGCTAGAAAGTATGTCGAACTAGCAAGAGACGGGTGAAGAACTAGATGAGGAGTTGCCGGCGCTGCCTAACAGGCCAAATCCAGGAATCCCAAAGCTGCCTAAAGCAAGCCCCCTTAGCCAACAGCTCCTAGATGGATGCAACCAGCAGTCCAGCACAAATTAGAGAAGAACAAGAAAATTGAAAGAGACAGGGAAAAAAAAGGAAGCTCAATGAAAGGATATCACTCGGTGCTGCCACTGACAACCGCCAGCACCACCAGCCATTAGGGATGGTAGCGGCTGACGAAGGCCAGGTGGCGGGGAGCTCTAGTGGGAGACATTGTTCTGGTGGAAGTTTCTCTCTTTTCCAAAAATATGAATCACCTAGTTTGATTTGAACTTATGACAAGGTCTTTGAGCTCAGGTACTCCTACGCAGGTCTGCCATATCCCTTCTTTATTGATCACTTAAAATGCTATTTACTCATGATATTTATTATCAATCATGTCTTTATTCCGGGCCTCTTTGATGATGATGGTGATGGTGGTGGTGGTGGTGGTGGTGGTGGTGGTGGTGGTGGTGGTGGTGGTGATGATGATGATGATGATGATGATTATTATTATTATTATTATTATTATTACTACTACTACTACTACTACTACTACTACTACTACTATTATTATTATTATGGTAAAAAACTCTTAATATCATTACTTTACTTAACTAACAAAGTTCGCAACAAATCTCTTGATTCAGCATTAGGGACTTGTATCCCATCTGATGAATAAAATATTATTTTACACTTTTGTATTACTATAACTTGTTTTTTTAGTATCATCTAAAATGACTGATCAATTATGAACTTTCCAATAACTTAGGTAAGTGATTTACCAATATAGTGTAGTGTAGTAAAAAAATAAATAGAATTTAACCCCTCATGCTTGCTGTAACTAGTTATTTCAGTTTTCTACTGGCACTATAACCTCAACTCTATTTATTGGCTTGAACAAGATATGTCTTGCTTGAAATGAAATGAATGAGTACATCAGAAAAGAAGAATCTTTCCTTTCGATTTCTAGTATTCTAGAATCTTTTTCACACTAATTACCAATTCGTTTCTTGGTTATTAAGAGTGGTTGATAATACCGAACGATAATGGCCAAGTTTTTTTCTGCACTCCATAAGAAATCTCATGAAAATGAAACCATAAACATGAGTAAGTTGCTAAACATTGAATTCAGTAATTCCATTTATTTTTTTTAGGACATAGAAAGGAAGCTCCAAAACCTCTAGTCTCCACCCCATTACCCGAGCAGGTAATTGTTAGCTTATGTTGCCGTACAACATTTTTCCTTGCAATGCCTAGGTCTGGTCATAGCTTACACACTGCAAGACTTGCAACTATTGCCGAGAGTGATGGCAGGTGGCCGTCGGGCCCTGTTTTTTTATACACAGAGTTAGATCTTGCTAGCCGGTGAAAGATATGTCAGAAGTTCATTTCAACTCACTGGAAATTATTCTATCATGCTTAAACACTGTCCGCATTAGGAGGAGAAAATGATAAGGGGTTTTTGAGCCCTCTCGGTCACTTCGAAAAAACTCTCGGCAAATATTTTGATTCTAGTAGTGATATGTGCATGCTATTGGCTATACATTGATCTCATGGTTGTCATGTGTTCACTCCTGTGGGACAATAGATAGTGAGTGTGATACATGGTGAAGGTATGTTGGGTGGAGAAAAGACGGTAAAATTTGTATGGTAGCAGATGAAATAGCGGCTCGCGGTTGTCAGGATTTTCAATCACTCTGTGTTTCGGTACAAAGTACTACAATTACTATCCGTTTATAGGGAGTGTGGATCGCGTTCAGCAAAGTACTAAGCGAATTAGGAGTGGCAGCAGACAAAAGAGAGTGGTAGTTGGATTTGGATAATCATCTCAGATAGTGGAGATATTAAGGTTTGCACAAATTTCAATGTGATTGTCTCTAGTACAAATTTATAAAAATCTAAATACAAATCAATTAGCTTCTAGAAAAGGCAAATATCCTACATGTGCACAGATTATCTCTTTCTATTTAATTATTGTATATCATACTCAAAAGTTTAAAACCAGATGGAATGAAAGAAAAGAGAAAATGAAGTTGCATCCAGCCAAACTAGGCTAACTGGGCTAGGCCTGCAAAAGGTTGGAGAGCCCATGTGATTGGGTATAACTACCCTCCCCCCCTAATCCGTCGCACAGAAGATGCCCTCATTTACACTGTTGAGCTATGGCTACCCGTTCCTCTCCTCCCTCTCACTATCTCTCTCAACCCCATCCAGATCTACAATTCACACCGGAGACTACTCGCACCCCTCCCCTCCCGTCGGCAACAATTCACCCTCCTCCCCACCTGTTGGTGACCACTCGCCTACCTCCCCTCCCACCGGCGCCAAAATACCTCCCTCCCAATTTGGTTTCCGCTCGCCTCCCTCCCCTTCCACCAAGACCTCGTCGTCTTTTATCACAAGGCAGGTCTCAGAGGCAGAGGCAGGTGACATCATCACAAACAACTAGGAATGGTAAGTTTCCTTCATTCTCCTTTTTGCATAGAAATTTGGTGATTCTCTCTTTGCTTGTGCTACCATGTCTTTAGTTTCGTGTACAATCTGTGATCTATTTATTAGGTTAAGTGATATAAGTATGCACAAACCCTAGTGCTTTGCTACTATTGTATCGTCACCTTTGGTGATTTTTGGTTCTTGTTATGATTGGCATTCATTAGATCTAGATTTGTGTAGCCTAGTAGGAATCATTTGTTTAAGGGTTTGGTTTTTTAGGTGCAATTTGTTCTTTTATTTTTCTTTTTTTTGACACGGGAATTCTTTGTTAGATTTTTTAAAGGAGTGATTTGTATTTTTAGAAATAGTCTATATTTATTTGTGTGAGAAGGTACGGATCCTGGTGGAATCCTGGAACACATAATGTACTCTTTTGTGATCAAGTTCCACACCATGGCCGACCTCATCCTAGATCTAATCATAGGTTGGATTTAAGTTGGGTCAAAAGAAACTTCATGGGCTTCGTGGGTGATGGACTAACGGCGGCGGTGCGGTAGAAGGCGGTCTCAATTAGTTGCTGGCTTACCGCGTAAACTGTCACTCACCTCCATCAAGTGGATTGGGGATCCACCCAGGCGCGTTGTACCCTCACTTCCATCGAGTGGATTGGAGATCCGCCCAAACGCGGTTTGGTTCTTCTTGGTGAGTAAACCCTAGCTTGTTTGTTATTGTTGATAATTTGGGATTGACTCCTCACCTGAGAGTTGGTTTTGGCGTTTTGCTCTCAATTATAGGAGAATTTCCTGCTCTATGCTCTTGTTCAGTTCTGTTACTTGTGGATTTATGTTCGGTCGATCCATTTGTGGTTGAATTAGGTTAGTGTATTCTCCGTTGGCATGACAGGAATTCTTGGTACCCAACTGAGATTTGGGGCATTTGGGCGTAGTTAATTTCCCATTTTTTTCGGGGGGGGGGGGGGGGGGGGTTCAGATTTTTGTAGTAGCTCCCAAAATTTCGCTCGATTATTCATAGCATCTGATTGAGCAGGAAAGCAGCAGGGTTCAAGGCAAAAATTTTCTTTACTTGGAAGGGAATGATGTTACTGCTGTGTGGTTTCATTCACTTGGTGCCTTTTTCTCCTTGGCATGTTTACAGAACGCAATCGTTCAAAAAAAATGTTTACAGAACGCCTAGTTTGTGCATCTGACAATATCTTATAACTGCTGATGATAGAAACAGGGTGCAGGCTTATCTGCACATATCGAGTAGTTGTGTTCGCTGCTTTAGTAAATTGGCTCACTTTAATTGCATTTCAACAGGAGAGGCCAAGGCTTGGCCTATGCAAGACCCTAACGGCGACGATTTCTCTGCCCCAAAGTTGCACAAGAAGAAGGTTGTGTACCGGCCGCTTCCATCAGGCCTGCTGAAGGGTGAACCTGAACTGCTGCGGAGAGAGGTTCCGCATTCATCAGGCAATGTCCAAAAGCCGCCCAAAAGAAGCTTGAAGAGTGAGCGCCGTGCCACACCTCCGTCAGACAGAGAGACTCCATATTCCCTGCCGGACTCCGGTCCTACTGACGAATATCGTGCGCTGCGGAGGAAGTACATGATGCTGGAGGAAGAGAACTTTGCCCTGGACCAAGAACTGAGCATGGAGGATGAGGAAATCAAGGCGCTTGAGGAGGAAAAGCTTGCGTTTCTTGATGAGCTCGTTGTCTTGGAAGGCCTCGTTGAGCCGTCGCAGCTGCTGTTTCACCGTAGGCCATGAGTGGTATTTAGGTTTCTGTGATCGTTGTTGTTTTTGTTATCGAAAACGTAGGAGAGCTGCACTTCTTTGTATCAAGGAGAAAGATGAGTTCGTTACACATCGCGGAGCGTCTTGCGCTGACGCTAAGAGCACACGAGGTTGTGATTTCATAAAAACTTAAAACAACCAACTAAGTGCTAGAGCTCCAACACCTAACCCTGCAGCAGGTCGCCTAGCTTTGCTGCTCCTGCCGCAACCCACAACACAGCCTCTTGCATGATCAGTCCTCTCAGCTGGAAAGAAGTTGCAGCGCTGTTCCGGAAGAGTCTGTTGTTCCTCTCCTTCCAAAGGTGTCAGGCAATCAACATGAAGATGGAATGGAATCCCTTCCTTTTCTCCCTCGGCTAGAGTAAACTCAGATGGTGCCACCAGTCCTGGAGCTGTAAAAGTTGGTGCTGGGGAAAATTGCAATTACAATTGATGGAGCTCAGGAGACCCCACCAGACCTCTTTAGCATAACTGCAATCCACCAGCATGTGGACCGTCGTTTCAGGAGGCGTCTGTTCATCGCACGTGCGACTAACCACTATATCATCGCATATATCTGCTCAAGATAACAATGTTCCAGAATAAAATAAAATATTCCAAAATAAGATAAAAATATTTTAGAACATTGTTATCTCTGGCCTTTTATTTTGTTCCAACAAGATAGCATCATCAGCATATAAACTACACTGGTGCTTGATCGCCGGATGTCCCAAAGGTTCTAGCACCCCATCAGCACTCGCTTTGCTGAACAAGGGCACATCCATAACCATGATGAACAGCATCAGTGACAACGGATCTCCCTGCCTCAGCCCTCGTCTATGTCGAATTGGTTCGCCTGGCTGGCCATTAAGCAAAACTCTAGTAGTTGCCGAGGAGACAAGGGTCGAGATCCAGGTCCTCCAATTCCGGCCGAATCCCCAAGCCTGTAAAACCTCCAGCAGAAACGGCCAGGCCACCGTATCAAAAGCCTTCGATATGTCCAGCTTAACCAGCATCTTCGGAATTTTCCGCTTCTTCAGTAACACTGCTGACCGCTGAACATACTTGTAGCAGTCCAAAATGAAGCGGCCCTTGATAAAGGCCGTCTGATTGCAGCTGATCAGCTGACCAATTCTTGGGCTGAGCCGATTGGCTAGAAGTTTGGAGAGCAATTTTGGGAAGCTGTGAATGAGGCTGATTGGTCAGTAATCCTTTGGTGACTTGGGATCATCAATCTTCGGGATCAGAGTTAGCAGTGCAGCATTGAGACAACGGAAGCTCCTGCAGTTCCCGCCAGCAAATGAATTAACTGCCCACATGATGTCACCTCGGATAACTTACCATGCAGTCTCATAGAATGCCCCCTTTGGATCCATCGGGTCTAGGGGCCTTGTCAGGAGGCAGCTCTTTGACCGTCCTTCAGACCTCCTCTTCCGAGAATGGAAGCTCCAAATCACTCATGCCAAGCTGCAGAACCCCAAGCGCCTCCAGGTTTACAGTGTTGCCACGCTCCCAGCAGCCAGTGCCAAGTGCCGCCTCAAAATATGAGTGCAGCACAGCAGCCTTCTCCTCCTGCGAGAAAACCGTTGCATCCCCATCTCGCAAGCTCACTATGTGATTTTTACGCTGGCGGTAGCTAGCATGCGGATGGAAAAGTTTTGTCCCGGCGTCCCCTTCCTTCAGCTGTAGGAATCTGGAGCGTCGTCTAGCTATTGTGCGTTCTTTTTTGAAAAGATAGCTATTGTGCGTTCCAACCGGTACCTATTAATACTTTCTGGATGTAAACATTGTGGTTGAAACAGCAGAAACCTGTTATGAATCGAAACCTCTTAGATGAATGCTTGCAGGGTCAGAGAGTTGTTAGTGTGTTTGTGTAAGATGATAGGGTATGACAATCAGATGAAATTCGGTTGCGAATGTAGTTCAGTGCTTATGAAGCCTGCTTGTCCTAAAGTTGAGCTCATGATGCGGAACAGGAATCGAGAAATAATCTCATGCGCAATCGTTCCGAAAACTAAGCAGATGTTGATGTTTAACCAATGATTGTTTGTTATGGTTGTAAAATTCTGTATGTTCCAGTTGAAAAGATCTAATGAATGTTTTCCAACCAGTTCTGCAGGCAATTCACGCTTCTCATGTCGAGCAAATCCTCGGCCAAAATTTAGCTGGGCTATCGTGGGCACAAACCAGCCCAAACCAAACTACAGATCCGACTATTTTAAGAGCCCACGGCCCAAACTGAAGCCCGAACTTTTCGCAAACCCTTGCCGTTTAAAACCGAGACCCGACCCACAGCTGCATCCGCTCCTAAACGCAACGGTCGAATCCCCTCGAGTTCGAATTGCAGCCGGAGCGACACCCACATCCACCTCACATGGCGGCGGCGGTGGCGGCGAAGGCGGCGGAGGAGATGGTGGCGGTGCTCGACGAGGAGACGCTGGCGCTGATGGGGGTCAGCAACGCCGCCGCCGCGGCGCCGGTGGCAGTGGGCACCGAGTGCGAGACGTTCAAGGAGAACGTGCGGCCGCTCAAGCGCGGGCGCGACGTGTCCAAGCTCAACCGCGCGCTCAAGGCGCAGGTCGACCCCGCCCAGCGCGCCGCCCTCCTCGAAGCCCGCAGGTATGTCGCCGTCCCCTCCCTCTCTCCCAGCTACGGAAAAAGTTATGGTTTCATCTGATCTGTGTTTCTTGATCTGGAGAGGGGGCAAGTTGCTGCCATAATGCAATCTACCTTGTGCGTTAACCATTTGATTGATTCGCCTGATCCAGGAGGATGATTGAGGCAATCTACGAGTACCAGGGCGAGGATCCGCTCCAACCGTGGCTGGAGTAAGCGTTTCCATCCCCATAACTCGCCTCTGCCGGATTTCTTGGTTCGTGGTAGCTGCCCGAGCCGAAAGATTGCTCATTTATTTGGTTCGTCTCTGATTCGTCCTCGCAGCTGCATCAAGTGGGTTCAGGAGTCGTTCCCTACCGGCGGCGAGTGCTCGGGGCTGGTGGTGTTGTACGAGCAGTGTGTGCGGACCTTCTGGCACGACGAGCGCTACAAGAACGACCTCCGCTTCCTCAAAGTGTGGCTGGAATACGTGAGTTGTGGGGATCCAAGATTGATTTTTTTTTCTCTGGTTCTCTTCTGGTTAGTGGAGGCATCTCATGTGTCTGTTTGATTGCCGACCTTGTTTTGTTTTGCAGGCTGGGAATTGCGCTGATGCTGAGGTGATATACAGGTTTCTGGAGGCGAACCAGATTGGGCAGAGCCATGCCATTTACTACATGTCCTACGCGTCGTTGTTGGAGTCAAAGAACAAGCTGAGGAAAGCTAATGAGATCTTTGACCTTGGTATAACTAGGTGAGATTTCCACGAGACACTTGTTGTTCATAAGGCTCTTGGATTTGAGATTGCCCAGTGGATTGTGTTGTTATAATCTAGATATCCAATCCAGAAATGCTGCCCTGTGATGGACATCGGGGTGGTTATCTTTTGGGGAAAATATATATTTCTTCTGTGCTTGATTGTCGTACAGAACATGGGTACAGAATCAGTTGCACTTTTGTTCTTTTTTTATTATTTGCATAAACTTGAATCAGACATTCTGCTCGTGAAGATACCATGATCAACTGCTAATTTGATACACGACCCCCAATGTACACAAACACAGATAAATCCTTTTAGTTTCTAGTCAGCAAACCTAAAATACTAAATTTCTTGTAGCCTTATTGTTCCTATTCTTCTAGATATGGCATGCCTTCAACTAGTCATGCCAGTATCTTATGCGTGATGCAACACTCAGAATAGATTTCCTTATCGTGGTGTCAGCTTACCTCTCTTTAAGTTGTGAATTGGTTTTCATACTTGATTAATGTATATGAATGGATGAAATTGCTTATATTCATTTTTCCCTCTCAGAAAAGCAAAGCCTCTGGAGAAGTTGGAAGCTGTATACAGGACATTTCTTCGAAGATCTACCAAAACGAGCGAACACTCTGAGGTTTGCTATATAAATGGCAGCAGTTTTTATTTAGGATCCGGTATCTCCATTGAATTAACCCTTTCTTTCTGTAGCAAGATGATACAACAAATGATCTGCCAATCCGTAGCTTTGGGACTAACTTGAAACGTGATGAAAACAGTAAGCGTGTTCAGCTGTACAGTGATTTAGAATGAACTTCTCAAGTGGTTTGCAAGCTAATACTGTATTTGGCGTGACAGGAAATCAGCAAGCAGATAACTCCCACCTTGGGAGGCCAAGGGCTCTGCAAAGGTTGGTACCAATACAATGCAACAAAGTCAAGCATACAACGAAACCTGGAGGTCTATTTCTGGTAGTGTCACTGATTATGCCTTTGCACACTTGCAGAATCGACATTAACAAACCACTTTCAGTATACAAAGATGAGAACTCGTTACCAAATCAGGGCATTGACAAAACAAGGAGAAAAGAAAATACGAGCTGGCGCACCCTTGGAACACAAGCAGATAGGAACAAAGAAAATAACATGATGCCCACTAAATGGACGTGTCACAAGGTATTTTCGCCAGGCTACTAGAATTCTCTAAAGTGTCCCGTGTGATACTTGTATTGGGGACTATTGAGTAACGAATTTGTGAAAATATCACATTGTTGTGCAGGTTCCACAAAAGTTAGGAGCGAGAGGAGCAGTTCAGCCAACCCGGGCCACTTCCATTGAGGTTTTCGTGGATGAAGAATGTGCACAGTATGCTATTGACATCCTAGCTTATACTTCAGCTTTTTAAGAAATCATTTTTTTTTCAAAAAAAACACTTTTAATTGCTATAGGGAACCAGCTCGGAAGGTACCAAAGAGCCCAAATCCTTCTGTTTTGAAGCTCAGGCAAGCAACAAGCAAAAGCTTTAAGAAGTAAGTGGGGCATGGCTTTGTATGCTCCATTTCTTATCCTTTGTTTTCTTTGTCAGTGTATTAACCTGTTCGATTTGTTTCAACAGGGAAACTGAATTGCTTAAAGAGAATCCACTGCGCAACTTCCCCCTGAGTAGCCTTAGATAATCAGCATTTGGCTGATTTTATGAAATATTTCAATTGTATTAACCTGTTCGATTTGGTTGTTGTGAGGTTATGTCTGTATCCCCAAATAAGCTTTAGCCTCTAAAGCTTATCAGACAAGCAATGAGCCCGTTGGCTTATTAAGTGTTGTAATCTTCTACAATAAGTTGAAAGACCTGCAGATCTTGAGTGTTCATACGAATCTAATATCTTCACAAAGTAATTTGCTTTTACAAACTTTAGTTGGTGCTTTCTGCTTGTTTTTCCCCCCTAGATTTACTGGGCAGACAAAATATGTTGGGAGTAAGTGGGTGATTATTTTCCTGCGAATAAAGAATCAGTTAAACAGAGTCTCCAAATAATTTGCAATAAAGCTATAACCAAACAAAACGTGACTGAATACTGTCATGCAAGTGGATGCATGGCACATTGAGTCAGGTAATTTTGTCAGGACCACAACTTGCGCTTTTTTTTATCAGACACATCAATATAAAGTTATAAACACAAAACTCTCCGATGTCCAGACAGGGCCTCATGGCCACCTGAACAACATGGGACATGGCGAGATCAATGATCATTGCCATTTCAACTTCAGTTCCAGAAGGACCTTGATGCAACAGAGGAATCGGACGGTGAGAGTGAGACGAGTGCAGACGTTGAGAAATTCAGGTATGCACGCCTGGATCAGTAAGACTTTCAGTTGTCTTTGGTACTGAGCTCTTGATCTTACTATTATAGTTCTGCATTTTGTCAATTAACTATGCATGAGACCATGGAGAGCACACTAATTCAGATCAAGTTCGATCGACGACCCCATCTATAAAGTGAATGTTCCAACACAGCACGTACTATATTGTAGCAGCAATAGCAACCAGTGTACTACACCACTCAGGACATCAAGTAGGCCAGAGCAAGCCCTAGAGCAGGTGCAGCCAAGAAGATCCATTCTACACATCATGAAAATGACAATTAGATTATTTTTAGGGCAATGGCAAGTAGTTTCACCAGGTGATAATGTATTAAAACCGTGGCTGGCTGCCCTGATCCACATCCTTTGTACCCTTGCGTTACATCATGGCCTGCTATGTGACATGGCCGGTTGGTTGGACCCAGTAGTGATGCACACTGCTATATAAGAGCTGACACACGCATCCTCCGTGTGCACCTGCTCCATTCAGGTTTCAGGCGAGGCTGCAGAATCCCTCCTCTCAGGCGGCGATGAATCGTCAGGCGAGCCGTCGAGGCCACCGGGTGCGCCTGCGCCACGTCCGGCTCGGCTCGCTGCTCCGGCTGCGCGTGAGGCTGTTCGGCCTCGCCGCCCTCCTTGTCCGGTGCCTGGAGGAGCTCAACTGCTGCCCCAGGAGGTGGTCGCCGGCGACAGCGAGGGCGCACAAGATGCTCAGCCACGCCGGCCGGTGTCCCCGGCCTGGGCCAGCAGAGAGGGAGAACTCCTTACAAGCTGAGGCCATTGCCGACTGCTTGGAATTCATCAAGAGATCCTACCTTGCTGATGATCACAAGACTGCTTGCTAGCGAAGCTGCCCTTCTTCGCGCTGCGTGGGAACCAAAGAATTTCCCAATTTGTGCGGGCTGCATATCTTGTGAAATTTCCATGAAATTCCTACGTTCCAAGCAAGGCCAAAATGTTTTGCTCTTGTAGTTTGTATATATATCAGTTTTGTTAGTTACCACTGTTTGTTGTGTATCAAGGGTTCGTCAAGAATGACCAAATGTGTGTTAGAACTTAGGAGAGCTCAGCTCTTGAATAAAACAAGAGATTTTATATGGCTACTGAAAGGTGAAATGCCATTTTCTTGCCAATAAGAATACGTGTGTTGTCGCTTTTCCGGGAGGTGGTTTTCAAAAAGGGATTAGGTGAACTCGAGTCATGGATGGTGACTGAGAGGCATCCACGCTTGTTTTTCAGGGCGGTTGACCTGGCCCTGCACAGTACAAACAAATTTGAAGACGAGGGCGTCTTGTGTGATGCTGACTTTACCAGAACAGCCACCTTCTTAACACAATTTTTGAAGCGACAACCCATCTGCCTTCATAAGTGCACGCAACTCGATATGGTTGTTGGAAGCATAGTAAATTCGAGTCCCAGCTAACAAAAAAGTTATCATGAGATATAGACGTATAGTGTTCAACTATATTGCTCACCTTTCCTTAGCAGACAGCTTTGGGATATCCATTGCTGTTGAGAATGAAAGTATATATTAACTACAGTGTAGATACAGTTGTGGTAATTCCAAGAGATTCAGCAGATTAGGGGAAAAGGCAACATGACATACGCCCCTCTTCACTGTAGTCTCGGTTCAGGAGAGGACACTGTACAGAGCAATTATCAGAAAGAGAAAAACTACACCAAAACTGTATGCTCAAAATCTCTCAGTGGCAAGCAAACCACCTCTTAAGCAAAATTTCAGAGCTGTTGATGCAGGACAGAAATTAGGGAGCCTTGTTCCAATGTTCAGCTGCTTTGACATGATGAATGTTAGAAAAGACCGGCAAATGCGCCTCAAAATCCTTCTTCAGGCATCTGGGTCAACATTACATGTAGCTGCAAAAAATATGGCACGAATAAATTAATCCCCTACTTTTTATTGAAAGTTTAACATATTAAAGTTGGCAGAGAATAAGAAAGAGAATTCACCTTCAACACCAGAATCCTGAAGGACAGGTGATAGGTCTCAACAATGAGTCATTTACAATACTGTAAATCTGTACCCTTTTCTTATACCATATTCTGATGTAACCACTATCAAATGAGCTACCTTACGAAAATGGACTGACAAAATTGTACAACTTGTGAGGAAATAATATATACTATGCTGATATTATGGGGCCTATTGATGATTGGAATATTTCATACAGTGCAACTTGAACTTCTCCAGAGCTATGCTGGCAGCGGATAAGATTAGCTAATAAGGGGAAAAACATGGGCAAGTTCCTCCTAAAGCAATTCTTCTCTAAACTGCCCAATAACCGCATTACATTAAGGACCAACGAAGTTCTAGCCTCCAGTTCCTCCTTTTTAGCAGTACCCAGAGGCAACCTGTGTAAAGCTGGATCTCTACCAGAAGCATCATTAGATGGTTCATGTCCTGCACAGGTCAGATACATTCGCAATATTTTGTCACAGACAAGCATAATTTGTGACTCCACATTCACATTCATATCTGCTGACAAAGATGGGTTGTCATGAAGAATAGCTTGCAGAAGCTTCAGATAGCTCTGGTAGGATTCGCTCTCGAAATGGATGACCGCTGGCTCAGATACCTCCAAAAGGGAACATGCTTTATGTAGTTTTATGTGCAACTTAGATTCAGAGTTCACTTCACTTGCATGAGATGAAATGGCAGATAGCATCTGCAACATTATGCCTATATGCTCAGCGCATAGAAAGCTCCTGTGCATCTCATACAATTTAACGATGCCCTGCATGGAAGCCAGGAAAAGATTGAGTACATGTAGGCATTGGCATTGGCAAATTAAAAATGCATGTAGGCTTCTCTTTCTATAGATTTAATTCCTATTTTAATTGGATGCCATGGTGTCTATTCTTAGAAAAAGAAAAAGGAAATCATGGTATCAAACTAAGGGGATTTCCAAAACCTATTTTAACTAACAAAAAACCACATGATTTATATATTACCTGAACAATTAAGAGTTGCAAAGCCATATGATTCTTCATTCTGACAATAGCATAAGATGCTGTTTCCATATTAGCTTCCTCTTCATCATCATTGTATACGTCATGATCTGAATATTGTTCAGCTTCAGAGTAAGATTCATTTCTATCTGGAATTTCAATGTCTTTCATCATTTTAACTATTTTGTCGAACACAACAAATGTCTGTGCTGCTGATTCTTTGAAACACAGCAAAATCTTCTCCCACTCATCATTGGAGAGCTTGCATGCAAGTCCTTCTGTTAAACGCTGGAAAACTGATATGCATGTGCTAGCTGATTGTTTATATGGGCTTCTGATGAAATTTGTAATAACAGAAGTAACTCTAGAAAGTTCTGGCCGCATCACTTCAAAAAAGGTAATATACAAATCTGCTAAACATTTTAGAGCCACCATTTTAGTTTCGAAATTCCAAGAATCATCCTCAGTACTATTTACACTTGAAATCTGACCATTTGGTGCAAAGCTTTCACTACTAAATAGGGGATAGATAACTGATTCGAAGATATTAGCCCAGAAGGACTGAGAAAAGAGGTGCCCATGATCTTTCAAAATGTCAAAGAGCACTTCCACAGCACCTTTTCTGATAGTTGGTCTCGAGTCAGTTGTCAATCTAGCAAGACCTGGAAAAATAAAATTCGATCAAAACATGTTACAAATGTGATACATTCCTGAATTTTCAAGAATGATGTAATTTTGTGAAGAAAAAAAATAGTATACCAGCAAGCAAAGGAACCCAGAAGTAAACATGATCATCCTTATGCACTGTGATGTTCCCATCTGAAGAATCTAAATTATTTGGATGCTGGTCAGCATCCTTGTCATGGCAAATAAATCCTTCCTCGGCAAGTTTGACAGCACAGAACCGAAGAAATGCAATAGCATTGAGACTGGCATCACTGCTAAATTTACTACTTGTGAATGTAATGAGGCATTTAACACAATCAGTAAATGTTGTGCTTTCAGTTTCAGTAATGTAAGGGAAATAGTCCCTAACAATCTTTTCCATAGTTTCAAATGCCAACAGAACAATACTTTTTCGATCATCAGCAGCAGCTGCAGTAAAAACCTGTAAGTAGAAAAATGTTGTTAATATGAATGATGAAATTTTAAAAGTTACTCTGGCTTCCTTCCTATGAACAACTAATTGTAGATCCCAAGAACTTATGCAAAGATATCATACTAAAACTAACTGTAGAATATCATACATACCGTAAAAACACTTTTCCATCCAGATTTTATATTGTTGACACGACTCAGAACCATTTGGGAGACACATCGAACTACAAGTTCGCGTACTTCTGAAGCACTGCTCTTCTGCATAACAACCGCAAAAGGTTGCAGGAATTCATTCTGGAAATTATAATTTGCCAGTTCCTCTCTTTCCAGAAACTTCATGGCAAGCTGCCTCAAAGAGTCCATAACAAATATTGCGACTGAAAGATTCTCTGAGAGCCCAACAGAAACAAAAAAGTCTGACAGAACTTTCCAAATACGGGACCAAACCAAACGTATGCGGTTCATATTGTAATGCCTGCACAATGAAACTTTGAATCAGAACATTTGGAATAAATTTGTGTAGCTTGAAGTAGGTGTAGGTTCATAGACTCTTAAATACAAATGTTCTTACGCAATCTCAACAATCTTTGTTAGGCAGAAGATACGAGGGTCTGTAGGAGACTGCAACTCCGTCATTGAAACTTTGCAAAGAGCTTTCACAAAAGCAACAATAGCATCACTATTTAGTCTTGGGCTATGAGCAAATATGTGATTTAGCTCAAAAATGCCAATCTGGTCTAGCAGGTTTATGTTTGATATGAAATTATTAATCTGTTCAGGAGTAACCAATGGCGATGCTTTGTTTTTTGCTGTTGTGCTATCATAAGAACCCCCTCTAACAGCAGCCATTACAGCTGGATTCTGAAGTGCATTAGTTCTCTTTGACAACGTAGAGGCAGACTTTTGTGTTTTTTCTTCTGAATCAACCAGTGGTACTGTGAGAAATGAAGCATCAGTAGGTGCTCCCTCTCCAAGAAGATGTAAATGCTCAAACCGAGAAAGGCATGTTAATATATGCTCCCAAGCTTCCTGCAAATAATCACCATCTTCGATCGCAATGGATATTATAGCCTGTCAGGAAACAAAGTAAAACACTCATGACTCGCTTCAAAATTGATAGATATATCATAACTTGCGAATGTTAATTCATGTGTTAGTGATAAATGATAGGATAAAGCAACAAAATCCAGTCAATACTAAATATTATGGATTGACTGAGATTCCCACCTTCACAGCATCCACATTCTTTTGTTTCATGTCAGCGGCACAATGGAGATATGTGAATTTGGCTACAGATGTCACAAAGGCATCTCTCTGTGTCTGCATGCACATAACAGAGGTTACATGCACAGCAGATCTGAATCCCTGCAAACACTGCAACGTGGCAGCCTTATCATCACTCTGGTCAAGTGTCACACTGAATGCGGCCATCATTGGGGCCCAACAAACCTCCATCATGAATCTTAAAATAGTCGTGTCAGTAATAACTGAAAACACAGACCTACAAAAAGCACAAGCTTCAATTAATTGCAAGCATCAGCGGATAAAAACTATTGCCTATTGATAGTTTGCATTTGTCTTACTCTGACTTTACACTCTTTAATTTAAATTTCTCTTGTATGTTCTTGATGAGCAAGTCATTTGCTCCATCTGCCCTATCCTCAACCTGTTTCCAGTTAACAAAGCTCATAATATTGTCCAAACCTAATAGCTTCATCACAGTACTAGTTTGCTTGTTTTGTGGGACTGATGAATCAGCACTCATTTTGATCTCATTTTTGACAATTTGGTCATATAGTGTACCCAGATAAGCTTCAGGCAAGTCCTTTCCATCATCTATGCCTCGGTTATTGCGTATGAAATCAATCTTGGACATCTGCACAGGGAAAATCTCATAAATGAACTAATCTTGAAAGGAAGATGCTTATTATCATCTGGCTTACCTTATCCTTGACCATATTATTGTGAGCATCAGTGTTGAGCATGATTACAGAATATGCAAGAACATATGCGGTATCTGCACTGGTAAAGGAGTCTGGATTGCATTTGCAGTATCGTTCAGCAAACTTTTCCATGATCCTATCAATTTTCTGTGCTTCCCCAGGCAACCTGAAGCCTCGCAAATAATACCGAATGGCTTCACCAAAGTCCATACCTTCCAAGTTCAGTGCATCAACATATGCATGCATAACTTTGATAGGGAATTCATCTCTTTCGCCCAAATAGTCTCCAATCATTGTCGCATTTAAACCAGCAGTATTTCTCAAGAAAGAAGCAACATCTTCTGGTGAATGCCCTATCTTCTTGCTTTTAATAAGAAAATCAATACCCTTGGAAGGTTTTCTGTTAAACAAGGAAATTCCTTTCTGGAGAAGGAAATTTGTACTTCATTAGTCCAAAAAAGTAAAATCCTACTTAACACTGAGAATCTCATGTTCTAAACCAAGCATGGAAATAACATATACCTGAAGTTCTATTTTAAAAGCACGACGTTGCTCAAGGGAGGGAGCACCAGATACGTCTGGGCTACCAGAGTCAGATTGCAGTTCATAATCAATTGCACTCCCATCTTCTCCAATAAGGATGTTAGGAATGTCTATTGAACTCATTGAACTCACTGAACTTAAAGAAGCTTCAGAAACTTTTGGTGAAAATTCACCAATTCTAAGCTGTTGATCCATCCATGAACCCATTGATTTGATTATGGTTGCAAGGCACTTGACTGACTCAATCCGAAATGTTTGGTCTTGGGCTGTTGTTAATGTTGTTGTAGATCCTGGAGGAACACCTAAAGCAGTTTTCAGAAGTCCATTGACAGCCCTGTAAACATCTACTGGAATTAGAGGTGCCTTAATATATGATGAAAAGATAACGAAATGTAGTTTTTAAAAAGCTTTCCTCAGGTCAATGCATTAATCCTTACAGTGAACTGCCATAAAGAACAAGAAACCAGCCACTATTGCTTTGCTTATTTAAGAACAAACAGAAGGTGCTATCCATCAAGTACCAAGTTACATACCTTTCAAAAATATTTGGTGCATCTACATCGCAATCGTAGTTCACAAAGATATCGATAAGAACCTGAGATTCTTTACAGATCTTCTCCAACAAGTTTAGAACTGTCATTTTTTGCAGAAAGCTAGGTTGATGGACATTCTCAAGAACCCTTAGGACAAGCATTGGAAAAAATATTCCAATTTCCTCTTTCAGCCCAGATCTAAACCTTGATAGCAAGCCCACAAATATGGAGCACAACAGCTGAAAAATACTCATTGCGGACAAAGCACTGTTCTTCAACAAGGACAAACAAAGATATTGCTTGATTGCTCCAAGGTACCTGATTCAAAAAAGAATTATCAATCCATAGTTTTATTTTCTGTCAAGATCACAGTAATTTCTACACTCCGTTATAAATAACCTAAAGAAAACTTCATAAGGCTAATAGTTGTATGTGCAGACTTTTAAGATATTTGCTGAACGATAGCATATTTCAGAATTACCATTTCTACTTTGCAAAGAAAAATGTAGATTTTTTCTTCTTTTTCAAAAACATATTAAGGATTTCATTTTAGGACTAGTACAAAGTTAAGTCATATGCAGAATGGCATTCATTTTGCCTCCCTTTTTTGACTAAGTGACTATCATAGCACATAGCATCCATGCAGTAATACTATCTCATTTTCTCCCTTTTCAGTAATACTGTTTGTCCTGTGAACATTTATTTTATGAAGTCTTTTAGTGAAAAGACTGGACTACAATAAACTTAACAAAAAACCAAATAAAGACATCATCAGGATCTCGTTCGAACCATTCTAGCAGGTTCTTAAGTACATGATTGGTGGGAACACAAATTCAGAATACGCACAATGGTTTTGACAAATAAATATAAGCATTTTTCTCAAAAAAAAACGCCCACCAACTAGCCATCCACCTAGATTCTAGCCTTTTACAAAGTACTGGTAATAGCATCTACCTAAGAACTATTATTATTGTTTTATCTTAATTCCTTTGCTTCTATACCTTTCACTTGTGATATAGAATTAAAATTTTTGAAATTGCAAAAGTCGTAGGATTTTACATTTTTAGCCAGTGAAATGCACACATATAGTAGCCCCCATGCCTCATGATCTGTAAAACTCCAGAACTCTTTATCGAACATGTTGACATAGTTCAGCAGACAGATTAGAGAAATGTTGTGCCATTATAGCAATAAAAGGTGGATTCATAATTTTCTGAGCTAATATAGCTTAAGCTTATTGGAACATCTTTTAGCAAACAAGAACGCTCCATAGATCTCAACATTGTACACTTTGTGCCATCCTCCCAACAGTCATTTTATACTTCACTGCAACAATATTCTTATATGGGCATTGTGACAGGTTGAATAATTGAAATGCATAAAACTGAAACATGCAGGTACAGGATCATACTTTTCGTTTGTTCGCCAGAAAGGGCCGGCATTGTCAACAACCATTTTCAGCAACTCAAGAGACAACACCTTGCCCCGCAGCAACATTTGATCCTCAGGGTTATCTGGCGTCGAGAACTTCATTGACAACTTGCACAGGTTCTTGAAGAGCGCTAGCCCATCCTCCCTGATCTTGCTCATCCCATCATCCTCCTTTCCGTCCACTTCAATTGGCTCCACAGGTGACCCTGGCTCTGGGACATCACTGCCCTCCATAGCCTCATTTATAAACCCCTGAGCCACCTGCACGATGCTGGAGTCGTTCAGGCTGCGGTCAGACACATCCATCATATCTGTGATCGACACCGTCCGCACGCGCACGTCCATGGTGTCCACCTCCACGCGCGCAAACACAATGACCAGCACCTGAGCGAGCGCAAGCTTCGCGCAGAGCTGATTGGCGCCGCTGCTGCTGCTGAGGTATATGTTGTAGCAGGTCTTGAGGACCTGGCCGAGGCCCTCCCCGCGGATGGCGACGGTGGGGCACCGCGCAGCAGCGACAACGACGCGGAGGGTGGCGAGCTCCATTGCGTCATCGGAGAGAGCGCCACACGCGAGGACGGCGTTGAGGAGGCGGGAGGAGGGGGAAGAGGCATCGTCGCCGCCGCCGGCGCAACCGAGGTCGCCGAAGAGGAGGCGGTGGTAGAGGAGCTTGGCGACGCAATCGAGCGCGGGGTCGGCGACCTTGGGCGAAGCGGACTCGAGCGCGAGCAGCAGCGCGTGGAGGGCCGCGTCGGCGGCGGCGGGGGGCAGGCCGAGCAGCGGCGAGGATTTCGGCGAGGTAGGGTCCGGCGACGGGTAGGCCGGCGATGAGGAGAGGAGGTCGAGCGCGGCCTTCGCCGCTGCCACGAGCGCCGAGTGCTTCCGCCACGCGGCGTTTTTGATGATCCGGTCCAGCGCCGGGCCCAGGACGCGGCCCGTCGGGGACGCGCCGCCTAATGGCGCCGTGGGGGTCGCCATGCTGAGCGGGCTACGCGATGGTCGTCGCCGTCGTGCTGGTGGTCACGTCATTGGGGGAGGCGCGGAGATCTGAGGGAGGTGGAAGAAATGGGAATGGAGGGAGGTGACGGGTGCGTGGGGGGAGGAATTGAAGGGAGGGAGGAGGGAGGGCTAGGACTGGGATCTTGACCTTTCGTGGGGGCACTCGAAAAGAGGATGGAATTGAAAATTTCATGTTTGGTGTGGTGTTTGACTTCCAGCTATCGAGCATGAACCAAACTACGTTCATGCTTGTCGTAGTGGGAGATCATCCATCTCATCGGCATTTTGATGCACTTATCTAAGTTGTCTTCCACTATCAATCATTATATGTCTTTCGTGGCAATGAACAGTTTATTTTGTTCAATTTCATTTTCTCCAACTGATTTTCTGAGTGGAATACGACGGGTGAGTTCCCTGTGAGCTTTAAAGTGTCTCAAATATGACTCTATGTAACAGCCCAAAATGAAAATAAATATAAAAGTAGCTCTTTGAAGTATTTTTCTTGGATTTGCCTCATCCTTATGTAAAAAAAAAATAAAACATATGATAAATTGGTTAGGGTATAAATAAGGCAGATGGTCACATTCTAACTCACATTCATGTTCTTCAACCTATATATCGTCATATAACATATTGCAACATACAAACTGCAGTAACCAAACAAAATTACAACCTATATGATCAACCATCCTTACCTAAAACTCACATTCATGTTCTTCAACGTATATATCATCATAGAACGTATTGCAATATACAAACTGCAGTAACCAAACAAAATTACAATCTAACATGTTTTCCACATCCTACAGCTGAAGCCATTTACTATTTACTCTAACTCTAAGTCATATGTTGTACTAATGAGAGCAATGAATCTGAATATAGATCCGGGATAACTAAAAAACATTGCTAACTTGTGAATAATAGACAAGAATGTTTTGAAAAAGTTTTTCATGTTCTCAGTAAGTGCTAAATAACCATACACTTAGATCAATAAGCAATATAAAAGATATTGACCCAACATGATAACATTAAGGAGAGCACAATTATTTGATATTATAGTCCCGATAATCGGAGCATTTATCTAGTTTGGTTGGTGAATCGAACCAACTGATCTAGCAGTTTTCCAAATATAAAGAGAAAATAAATTATACAAAAATTTATTAAAAAAGGATGAACAACCAATTTCATTATGCATCTACGAAAGACACTTAGATCAATAAGCAATATAAAAGATACTGACCCAACATGATAACATTAAAACATGATAATATTAAGAAGAGCATAATTATTTAGTATTATAGTCCCGAGAATCCTCGGAGCATTTACCTTGTTTGGTTGGTGAATTGAACCAACTGATCTAACGGTTTTCCAAATATAAAGAGAAAATAAATTATACAAAAATTCATTAAAAAAGGGTGAACAACCAATTTCATTATGCGCCTATGAAAGACAGCAGTATGATAACCGATATATAAAAAAAATCAGCAATACGGAACGCCCGCCCTTCATCTTCACGATTTCACCCCTCCCCCACTACCCCGTTCTCTCTCCCTCTCTGCGCCGCAGTCGCCCGCTTCATTTCTCTCTCGCGCGCGCCCCCACCACCCCCCCCCCCCCCGCGCAGCGGCGAAGACTGGGCGAGCAGCCCGCCCTTCGCAACGTCTTCGCGGGGTCCTTTGCCGGCGACGAGCACGACCAGGTATGCCCGCTCCTTCTATTCCCTTCCTGCTGTGTGAAACGGAGCGCCCTAAACCCTAGTGTAAGCTATTTGTATTCGGATGTTTTTTTCCAAAAATTATCGGGTCGACATGTGTACACCCATGGGTCCGCCCAAACCCCCATCCCTCCATGTAAACGCCGTCCTGGGAGGAATTGTGATGTTTGTTGTTTTTTCAGTCTACCACTAGAAGGGGACAGTAGGCCGATGGAGTGCGTGGTGCAGGGAATCATCGAGACCCAGGTATTGTGCCATAATGCAGGTCGGCAGTGATGGTGTATGCAATGTTCGTCACGCATCTGAACTTTTGAAGGATAGGAGCCCTTTCCTTATCAGTTGAGTAGCCTAATTTGTTATGTTCTAAGGTTGTTGATCTGGCGCAAGCTTTTGCGCTCGCCGATTGCATCTAGATCTGATAAGTATTTTCAAAGCATGGTGTCTAGAATGTTAATAATCAATAGATAAGTTTATATGAGTTGATTTAGAATATTGATTTTGTCGCTGAGCATTTCAGCATAACTAATTGAATTCTCATCGCAGTCAATGTTCTGATAAAAAATCGTATTGATGTACAATGTTGAGTTTAGTGTGTTCCACTCCATGTCTCCATTAGCTGCATTGAGTGCGCTTGGTTGAGGTCCCTCTCCAGTATAATTCCTCACTTCCTCCACCACTGTGCTCAGCCTGCTTTTCGACCTTGACTCCAGCACTATATCCTGGCAATCTCTGACACAGAAAGTAGTGCCTTGTTGTGTCAATGATTGGTAAAATTGGGAAGACTGAGAGGATGTAGTGTGCATTGGGAAAAATTAAGCAGGCGAAAGGGATAGGATTCACTAAAACAAATTTGTGTGTGAGAGAGAAGGATCTTTTTCTGGGTAGGGTTGACATTTTAGAAACCGATCTGTTAGTTGGGAAGGTGATGTTTTCTGTTCTTGTCGTGAGAGGGTTTTTAGGTAAGAATGGGTAACAGATTTTTAGGGCAGGAGGGTTGGCCCTCTCCCAGTAGGCAGTCTTTTCAGAGAATTACTCAGGCAAAAGAACATGCTCTACAGAGTGTTTTATATAGTAGTAAAGATAACTGCTTTCTTGTTTCTTCAGACACTAATTTATCAATTGCTTTCTGATGGGGACTTGTAATAAACTATTTAAATAGTTTGTGAATGCTAATCTTTGATTCAGTCAACCAACCTTTGGTGATCTACCTCGTGTGGAACTATCTTTAGAAAAGAGAACCAAACCATGGAGTTTAATGCCTGTTCGAATCTCTGTACTATGTACTTGAGAGTGAGAAAGTGCATTGACTAGCCATGTTTTTAGGTAAGTGTGGAATGTTATTAGAGATTAATGTACACAAATAATAAAAAAATTTATTAGAGCTTATCTTTGACTCGCTGCCTCCATGACTAGTTGGTGGTCACTTTTCTGTTCACTCCAGCATTGTTATAGATAGATCATGTGTATATATGGCCAAAAGGCTCGAGGCCCAACAGCCCGGCATGAGGCCCGAGTTTTTGGCCCGGCCCAAGCACGGCACGGCCTGGTATGGCGTGCCGTGCTTGGGCTGCCAGCGCAGCACGGCAGGCGGCGCGGCACGGCACGGCCTCATATTTAAGGCCGGCCCGTTAGAGGCCCGCATATTATTTCCATCCCACCGGCCCATCAAATGTCAGCCACTCCTCAGTTTTTCTCTCTCCCTTATCCTCTTCATCATCTCTCTCCCTTATCCTCTTCATCGATTCCCTTCCCTCCCCTCCGAGCTCAGGCCCTTCCTTTCCTTCTTGGCTTCTCCGGCGGGCGGCGTGGCAGGCGGCGGCAGGCACGGGCGCGGTATGCGGGCGCGGCGGGCGTAGGCGGCGGCGGCAAGCGCTGTAGCCAGCGGGCGGCAGCCTCCATCGAGCGTGCGGGCGGCGGACGGCACGGGCACGACGGAGTTCCGTGCTTTTCGGGGCGGCCCGGCACAAAAATGGGCCTGTGGGCTCGTGCTTGGTCCGAGGACGCGGTACGACAGGCAGCACGGCACGGCCTGATAGCATGGTCGTGCCGGGACTGGCCCGATCAGTTCGTGCCCGGGCCAGCCTGGGCCCATGCCGGGCCGTGCCAGGCGGCCCGAATGGCCCATGTGGACCACTACATGTCAATCATTTATTCCTCACTTTGAAGTACTACTTCTGTCCCCCAAGTTTTTTTTTCTGCTCAGCATGTTACTATAATAATAACATCTAATATGCATTTGGAGATCCTTATGATCTATCACTGTGCTTTACAGTAGAGAGGAACTTAATTCATTTGTATATTCTAGTTGATGTGCATCGAATGTCACTTAGCCTTCATTGCCTTTTTTTTTCTTCCGGAACTGCTCTGCCATTAGTAGTGTTTTGATTGATCCTCCCATTTTGCAGCATGTTGAGGCTCTTGAGGTTCTTCTCCAGGGTCTCTCTGGTGTCCCAAAAGAGCGTGTTAGGGTGCATGAGCTCTGTCTTAAAAGTGGGCCCAATCTAGGTTAGTTTGTGATTAGTCTGCTCTTCCATTCTTACACAAGTGGTATATTAACTGACATCTTTCAATCATACAGGTGTTGTCCCATCAGAGGTTCGTTTGTTGTGTGACTTAGCTCAGGCCACACCATCCTGGTAACTAACCGTGTTAAGCTGCTAAAAATACCTTTTTGTAATATTTGTCATTAATTGTGGCAAGATTGTAGGACCATAAGACATGTTGGTGGTGCCATGAGAGGTGCTGGTGCAGAGCAAATCTCAGTTTTGGTTCGTACAGTTGTTGAGAGCAAGGCTAGCAAGAATGTCTTGCACTACTTCTACACTTTAGGGTACAAGCTAGACCATGAAATCTTGAAGATCGGTTTTGCATTCCGTTTCCACCGAGGTGCCCAGATCACTGTTACTGTTACATCTGCTAACAAGATGCCAAGGCTCCATGCAACTGATGAAGCTATGCCGGTCACTCCTGGCATACAGCTAGTGGAAATCACAGCTCCTGCTGCTGATGACAATTACAATGATGTTGTTTCAGCCGTCACTGCATTCTGTGAATTTCTTGCTCCGTGAGTACCCCTTAGCTTCAATTCCAAGACTCCAATTCGAAGATGAATATAAATGAATCAAGCATGCTTTCTCCAATTCGAAGATGAATATAAATGAATCAAGCATGCTTTCTGTTAATAATCATTACCCAAACAACGCTGCAGGCTGCTACATCTGTCAAAACCAGGACATTCAACTGGAATTGTCGCAACTGCTGGCGCCGCTGCTGCCTCGCTCATGTCAAGTGGTGGTGGCAAAACCTTGTGAAGTGGTTTTCTTGGCTGCTGAGGTGGTTTTCTTTGGGCTGAGGTGGTCTTGTGCCGCTGCAGTTTTGCCTTATGGCTGGTGGTGCCCGTGGCTGCCACTGGTTGTGCCTACCCAATTGGTTGACCTGATGTCGTGCCTTGTAGCTGCACGGCCTGTGAGACCTACCTGTCGTGTATATCCAATGATTTTTAGTATTCTTATTGACTAAATCATTTAGCTGGCGTTGTTATCTGATCGCGGTACTTGTTCTGAAGTAACGCCTAACGAAGCTGCAAGTGCTTGGTGTCTGGGACATCATGGGGTGGCACGTTGAGTAGTGTTTTCCATCTTGGTCATGTTTTGTGATGTCTATGAGACAGATGACAATTATTGGTGCCATTTTCTAATTGGACGCATTGGGGAGATGTTGGACTGTTATACGTGGAATATGATAGGGTATATTTCCGATGGTACTAAGCAATGCCCCTGTACAATTGAGTTATTTACGTCTTCTACGACTTTGACAACTGTAACTTAAATGTACAGTAACAGTCTTTCTCTGACATGCACAACGACTCTGAACAACCGTATTGGACTACGAACCAGGGGCTGTATCAATCCTGAGCTTATGTCCTCGTTCCTGGTGGCAGGATCATCTTCACGAGCTCACAGTGCATCAATCTTATTTCCTGGTGGCAGGATCATCATCACGACTTCACATCGAGTTCCAGAGGCATAAATAACTATTTTGCCACCCTATGGAGTAAATGACAGGCTAAATTCCCTGTTAGTGACTTAGCTGGGCCCGCTAGTCAGTGACAGATGGTTAGTGACAGGTGATATATTGCCATCCGCAAGGGTGGCAGTTCCAGAGGGGGAAAAAACTATGGGCCAAGTGGCCAACGAGAAAGATTGAAAGGTTCAGGGCTACAGCAACTGTGGCCATCCAGTTAGCCAATCCCTCTTTACCTATCTGCTTTTATCATCTCGGCTTTAAACACCATTTTCTGCTACTGCTTTTTTTTTCTTAAAGCACATGAACAAGGTGTCAAGAAAAAGAGCGGAACAAAGATTAACAGCTGTGCATACAGGCGTTCCAAGTGCCAACATGTTTAATAACAGCTCAGAGAAGGATTGCACGATGGCCAGCAGTATCAGCTACTGCATGCCAAGGCAACAAAGGTGACCTGATCCTCGCCCTTGTGCTTCTGCAGCGTCTCCCAAGGCGAACGAGTTCCAAACTCCTTGGATCATCACCCTTTGTTGTCAATCGGAACATCTTTACACCGTTTGTTGATGTTCTGGCCAGCTTTACAAGATCTCTTCCGTGGCTGCTTGGAGCCACTAGGCTTCTTTTGGGCACGCCGGGGGTCAGGAATAGACACACGATGCTCACTAGCCAAAGCAGTGAAACCAGCGGCAGGGTTTCTGCACACAAGAAACGTTTGCATTAGAGGCAATAGTATAACAAACAACCTTTAGCTATTGTAAAAATCAGTATTTGTTCCACACAAAAAAGAACGAAATGTGGTTGGTTTTCACATTCGTCTTTCACATGATTACCAGAAGAAATTAATCTACATCTCCTACTTTATATTAAATGAATATGGATTATAATTTCATCACTGTAAAAAAAATAAACATCAATGAATGCCAAAATGCCCTATCAGGAAAAACAATAAAGCCGAAGAGTTAATGGCAATTTGAACATGTGGAACTGAATAGCTGATTAGCTATCCTCATGCGATCGGCACAAGCAATAAATTCACAGCCTTGCAAGTAAAATGATGCTTACAGTAGAAGGATTTAGTCCAAGGACTACTGAAAACTAAACTAGCATAAAGGATGATGCAAAGTTCATACTTCATCCTGAGAGCACTGAAGAATGATGAAAAATGTTCACAGCCATCCCGCATACAAGAATGACACGTTGAGTGGAACTAATGTAAATATGCTGGCAGATCTTACCCGTGAGTACGGCAGACTCCTGCATGGCTGTGTGAGCACCAACCGGCCTATCCTTCAGCAAACTCTGGCGAAGCGCCATGTTCTCGGCAGCGCAGCACTGGAGGGCATAGCTTAAGCGGCAGCACTCTGCCTCCAGATACTTGCTCTTCATCTCCAGGTCTTTTAGATACAACTTCTTCCTCTCCCTTGATTTCATGGCAGAATCCTTATTCCTCATTCGTCTGTTGAAACACAACACGAAAGGCACTAATTTTATATATTGCCTTGCCAAACCAGGCAAACAAATGTATCATTTACGGTTCTCTAGTTACCCATCTTTCAATAGTTATTTATAATGATTACGACAACCTCTCAACCGATACTTACAGTAGTGGTGAATGTGCGCAAAAAGGCAACAGAATATACACAGACAATCATACATTTTCTTCTTCTAATTTTGTTTAAAGAGTACAATGTTTTTATTAGATCAAGGGGTCTTGGGGAAGCCCGTGGCATCATCGTATGCAGGAAATGAGTTGAGAAGAAGCTCATCAAGTCCTCAAGCTCACAAATAATAATAATGAAAGGACACAGAAACATGTAGCTGCTTCCATTTCCGAACAATAAACCCAATGACCCTGAAACCTAGACCAACAATGAAAGGCCAGAGAAAAAGAGCTGAAGTATTTTATCTTTTGCGAACTTTCGCATACAAAGCAATAGGACTCTATTATGGATTCTACTACTACATTTCCCCAAAACACTGGACATAATCATCTTACAGTCAGTTCTAGGGAACATTACATTTGCATTTTTCCCATGAAGAAACTAATCATGCAATTAATCTGCATCATCCAACTGAGCTAGATACTTGCCAAGAAAAACAAAGTTTAGCAGCTCCTTCCACACTAATTGATGCCCAGCTACCCCCCTCTATTCGGTTTATATTGCACATAATACTTGTGGAAAATTAGCTATTCCTTGACAAACTTTGGCATAGAAATATTTCCTAGGCAGATGAGGAAAATTAATTTTTACTTGAAAAGAACACGAAAAATTCGCTGAGAATAGGATTGTTTTTCTACTAAAAATACAGAAAAAAAGCACTACCTCTTCTTCTTCTTGCTGTCGAGATCATCGCCGCCATCCGCACCCAGGACCTCTTCATCATCCCCTGCGGACGCACCGGCACCATCCGCGCTCCTTTCTCCAGTGGACTTGGGGCTTCCGTCGTCCTCGCCGTCCCCGACGAGGACGCCGTCCAAGAACTCATCAACCCCGTCCGCGTCCATCGCTGCCTCGTCCTCATAGTCCTCCATGAGAAACTTCTCGATCTCCCCCAGCCCCTCCCGGTGGCCCTCCCCAGCAGCCAACAGCTCCCGCGACGCCCCCGCCTCCGCGTCCGGTGCCAGCAGCGGGGCGAATACGGCGGCGGGGTCGCCGGAGAAGGAGGCGAGGACGGCGTCGACCTCCTCGAGCGGAAGGTCGTACTCCCCTCCTCCCCAAACCCCCGCCGCGGCCATGGCGATGTTGGCCCGGGCTAGGGCCGAGACATGGCAGATTGGCAGGTGAGTGCTGGGCTCGTTGGCGAACACGAATGTCTTCTCTTATTTCTTTCTTTTTTTTTGTAACGTTCTTCTCTTCTTTTTTCAGAGAAAAAAAACACACGCACGCATTTCTTCTGCGGGCTGTCGCTTTCTAGTACGCATTTCTAGGAAGGAGACGATCCGGTGGACCTACCGATGGTGATGCCGTGGCACGACCAATGGGGAGGGCGGAAAATGCCACGTCATCTTGGAGAGGTTGCGTTTGCTTTGTGTGGGCTACTTTTGTTTTGAAAAAGATTTGTGTGGGCTACTTATGAGGCCATATCTAGTACTGGGGGCCCAACGCGTAAGCCCAATACACACGCATCAGACTCTTTTATCAAACCCAACCCAATTCGACCACGCTTCCGCCGCACCTTCTCCCCTTCCGCCTCCGATGGCCACGACGACAACGACGGGGACGGTGACGGCGCCGGCGGCCAGCGCCAACTTCGTAGCGACACCAGCGGCTCCGCATCCACGCCCCGGCGTGCCACCCGCTCCAAGGGCCCCCTCCACCTTGGGTCTCGTCAAGTCGGAGGCCTCTCCAGCCCCCTCGCCCACTACCTCCGCCGCCACCCCCGCTGCCGCCGCATCCGGACCGGAGGATCCGTCCTACATCATCACCATCCCGAGTTATTCAGGTAAACCAGACCCGTGCCTTAGCGCGCCGGCGCCTACATCGTGGAGGCTAGAACATGGAACCCTAACCGGGGATTCCCCTCGCAGCGTGGTTCTCGTTCGACTCCATCCACGACACTGAGCGCCGCCTCCTGCCGGAGTTCTTCGAGGGGGAGGCCGCGGCGGCGTCCGGGTGCCGGGGCCCGGGCGCGTACAAGTACTACCGCGACACCCTGATACGGAGGTTCCGGGCGCGGCCGGGTCGACGGCTCACGCTCACGGAGTCCAGGCGGGGACTTGTCGGCGACGTCGGCTCCGTCCGCCGCGTGTTCGACTTCCTTGAGGAATGGGGGCTCATCAACTACGGTGCTTTGCCGTCGGGCTCAAAGCAGGCGAAAGAGAAGAGGGAAGAGGCTGCACCACAGTCGACGTTGCCTTCTGGGGCAACAGCACCCAGGAAGCTTTGTACTGGGTGCCGCACTGTGTGTGGGCTTGCTTACTTTGCCTGCGAGAAGGTGAGTTTTTTGAATTTTGGACTTGGCATACATGGATTTTCCGTTACAGATATAGATATATCATATATGTAGGCGTAAATTTTCCGTTACGGATATAAGATTTGGTAATACGCATGAAACATTAACGTCCAATTAGAGCTATCTTAGTGCAGATATGCGGATATTTGGGATGGGCCACCAATTAGAGTAGCTGCAGTGCAAAATCATTTTTTTTCCTTGGCTGGCAGCATTAAGATAAATTTGAGCTGCAAAAATCCGCATCTTTTGTTTCTCTTGATATGTAATAGGAGGAGCAAATAGTTCTGCTGTTATGAGTTCAGCCATGTATCAAGAAATTCATTTTGTCCATGTTATCTCCATTGACATGTCTCCTGGAAAGGGTTTTAGGATAGATGAGCGAACAGCCTTTTTGACAAAATCCCATGGTGTACATAAGCATATTTTTCTTTGACCATTGTTATATCTAGTTACTTATGAATTTTAAACTGCGTGCATGGTGAAACTTGTGTGCACAGAATCACCTGCTAATATTGAAGTATTTATCCTTATTGTTGTCAAGAAAGGGCATTAAAACTGGTGGGCAAACAAGCTTGTTGATAAATGGTGGGTGTTGTTTCAGGAATTGCTAAATTTTGTTTCGTATGAATGAATTGGTGGTGTTGCACTTAGCCCAGTAGGCCTGTTTTAGAACAATGTTTCTCATGTAGGAACATAAGAAGTCATTAAGGCATTGGTGCTCTGCTTCATCTTTTCTAGTAGCCATAATGGCTCATTGCTTCTTTACGGAGGGGTGTAACTGTAGTCAGAACTCAGAACATCATTACATTCGAATGAACTTTGAAGTTAGACGCTCTATGCACCATCAAAGTGGCATGGACATGTAATGAGGATTGTCAACAATGCAGATCAAGTTCATGTCATTTGAAGTGAACAACCAATATCAGTTCAACTATTGTCATCGCATACCATTCTTACCATGTTGGCTGAAACTTTTTTGTTGACTTCTTGGATGTTTTAATCTGAAGACTTACTAAGTTGTTTATCTCAACCTTTTGCGTGTGATCAGGCAGATATAAGTCTCTGTGCTAGATGCTTTGTACGTAATAACTACCGGCCAGGTCTGACTGCTGCAAACTTCAAGAAAGTTGAAATTACTGAAGATGCAAAATCAGATTGGACAGACAAAGAAACTCTTCACTTGCTTGAGGCTGTCTTGCATTATGGTGAAGACTGGAAAAAGGTGTCTGAACATGTTGGTAGTCGATCAGAAAAAGACTGCATCGCAAGATTCATCCGGCTACCTTTTGGAGAACAGTTCATGGGACCCAAGGAGGATAGAATGGGGTTTGAAAATGATGATGACATTACTGATGAACCTGGAGCAGATGTCTCAAAACGGCTCCGTCTCACTCCATTGGCAGATGCAAGCAATCCGATAATGGCTCAGGTCCGTATCATTGCTTTTTACCCTGATATGGTAGCTGTTAGAGTACTTTTAAACAGTATTCAATTTGCTTGGGCTATAGGAGCAAAGATGGTAATGGTATTTGCCAATGCTTGGCTAGGAGCAACCATTTTTTTGAGTTTTAACTTATGAGTCGTTTCATGTGTTTAAGAATGTAACCTGGAAACTGCACTTGTTTCAGTGCCTCAGGTAGCCTTTGGTTCCTCGTATGTATAATTCTTTACTTCCGGAGACAAAAGCATGAAACATTGCAATAATGTTTATATGACCTCTGGCATAACATTTTAGAAAGTTATCTCTGACTTAGGTGTGCACACTGCACAAATGTGTTACACTACCTCCTATGTGCATGCTGGTGGCAGGCATGTTTCATAAGCTGCCTTGTACTGTGTTATTGTTTACTTTGAATATGGAGAACTGAGGGAGAAAACTGAGTAACTAAAGTGTTTTCCCAGGTTGCATTCTTATCGGCCATTGTGGGTTCTGATGCTGCCTCAGCTGCAGCTCAAGCAGCTATTTCTGCACAATCCCGTGTTGATCTAAATGACGGAGAGATTGATTCTTCAATAAGTAGCACCAGGGAAGAAGGTATCAGCTCTGCTCTTCGAAACCATGTCTTTACCTTTTTCTTTTGCAACTTCTGCCATATTGATGTTGTACATACTGATTTGCACATCAATGTGCAAAATGCAATGCCGGCAATGATGGTTTGTGGAAGTTTGATTCTTGTGCTGTTGTGTGGATGGCTACAGTTTGTACAGAGATATAAGCTTAGTTATAACACTTATAGTATTATATCATTGTGCCATGCGTAAATAGTAGTAAAGGCACTTGTACCAGAATTATTCATGCATAGGCACTTAAATGATGAACGGTGTCCATTTTCAAAATATTGCTGCTTGCCTGATGCATACATAGCTGCTAATATTATTGTCCTCGTCAGAATCATCTCACACAAATGGGCTTTCAGCCAACGATTTGCTGAAAGAGGCTGCTGCTAATGCACGGGCACAACTTGAAAAAGAAAGGAATGGCATAGAGCAATCTTTATCCGATATAGTGGATGTCCAGGTACCAACATTGCAACACTAGAACTATAAGATGATAACTAGTAGAAATTGATTTCTGTACTGACTTCTTTGTCTCTATCTTCTTTTGTTGTAATACCTTTCTCAGATGAAGGAAATCCAAGATAAAATATGCCGTTTCGAACATAAGGAGATGCTGATGGAGAAAGAACGACAGCAGCTCCGCTGCCTTAGGGATTTGCTTTTCGCAGATCAATTGGCAATCATGCAACATCAACGCAAGCCCCAAGCTGTAGCCGCGGAGAGCAAATATGACGAGAAGCCAAAACCCGTGATTAACATAAGTTGATTCAAATAGGGATCGACAGTTGTGAGAACTGGACATAGGTGTGCACCATTTTAGCTAACTTATTCCCCCCTTTGTTGGCCTGATTCTAGTTGTATGTTCAATCCATGTACCGTCGCCTCAGATGTTATAGGAAGCAAGGGTGATGTCTATTCTTTACATTCTGGCTGATGAGAATGGTTTACTTCCTTCCCTCAAATCTTGTTGCACAAAAAAGACCTAAAGTAGCATGGATCAGCAATTGTAAAGAGATGAAGTGGTACGGTTTGCAATCGGCCTCAGTCGTGACAGTCGACTGATCACGCTTTCCTGTTTGCGTCGACTAATCACGCGATTTACTGGGCTTTCTTGTTCTTCAGCAATTCAGCTAGTCAGGATATTTAGATACCCAAGTATCTATAACAAATGTGTGGACGAAAGCAACATTTTGTGAACGCGTAGTTTAAGGATTTTGAGCCTTTTGGTTAGTATAATAAGATTGCTAACATTTGTCGTTCACTTTCCTCACAAACTTGACTTAAGTTAGTTAATCAAATTGTTTGTCGCGCTGTAACTAACCTAGGAGAATGTTATCATAGTTGGTGGCTACAAGTCTACAACCAAACAACTACTAATTTGGCCAAACTCTGTTCACCTTTACACCAAACATCATTTGTTTTGAGTAACTGTTATGCGTACGAACCATGGGTGCAAAGAGCATCGCACAAAAGAGTAGAGGGAGTTAAAAGTCCAGTGCATCGGACAGGCTCAGGTAACCTTGTTGGCCCGTTGTCGGGCCGGGCTTGTTCTGAACTTAAACAGCATAGTTGCTTTTGACAGGTCGGCCTTGGTCCATAATTTTAGCACGAAACCTGAGAGATCCTTTAAAAAAAAAACACTCATGATACTATAACTTGGTTCGATCCGAAGTACCTGATCGACCAATTGCCGGGCAGGGCTGAACCCAAGTCTGAATTTTCAGCTAAGCTTTGGGCTTGGTCCT
Organism: Panicum hallii; assembly: GCF_002211085.1. NCBI lineage: Eukaryota > Viridiplantae > Streptophyta > Magnoliopsida > Poales > Poaceae > Panicum > Panicum hallii. The sequence continues at coordinate 4,844,599 of NC_038042.1, forward strand.
GCAAAAATACCGTCAGATTTTTTTGCCCTAATAACTCGAATTCGGCGTAGTCTAGCCTATGATCAGATTTATGTGCTTGTAGCGTATGTTATAAACAAATCATAAAAAGTGCAAGCCTTAAATTTTCTTTGCAGGAAAAAAATTCGGTTAAAATTGCTACGGTAAAGAATTGGTGCTGAAGTAAACGCATCCGGGACGCCCCGAGCACGTCGCGCCTCCTTTCTCAACCTGCCCGCCCCAACCCCCCCCCCCCCCCCCCCCCTCCCCCTCGCTGGATCGCTCTCTCTCGCGCGCGTAGCGGCGAGCACAGTGCGAGCACCGCCGCCCTTGGCCAGGTCTCCGTCGGTCGCTTTGCCGGCGACGAGCACCCGGCAGGTATGCCTGCGCATTCCCCTTCCCTTTCTGCTGTGCGAAATCGAACACCACGAGCTCTAATATATGCTATTTGTATTCGGATCTGACCATGTATTCGACCTACTAACTTCGATTTTTGCAAAAATCATGGGGTGTACATGTGTGCACTCATGTCCTACACTGGGTCCGCCCCTGCACCACTGCATTGCGGAGTACTGATCTGGTTGGTTCCATTCGGTTAGGGTTTTCTCATTCAATGCGCTCAAGATCAGTTGGAGTGGACTCTGCACAACTAGTTCACCGCGCGGTTTCATTTTATTTACCAAATTGGGGGGTTGAAGTGTTGAACAGAATTTGGGAGTTGGGATCCCCACGTCTAAGTCTGCTCCCCTGGTTTTGAGAAGAGAGTTAAATTTTGCATAGTGCCGCTATCTCACTTAAACGTGTGCTACATTTACAAGATTCGATTTCTTTACTTGTAGACCACTGAATTTAAGTATGTGGTTTATCAGAGATAAACAAATTAGTGTAGTAGAAAATTTAATGAATACAAATGGCCATCTTGTTCATTTTCTTATCACCTCTGTACCAGTGCATAAGTCTAAAGCGTCAAAGAAGAAGGATCGCAGAGAGTAATATTTGCCCATTTGATGATGATATGGCTAAGCAAAGAGGTAGATAGGATATGGGAAGGCAGCCACACAGGACTGGAAGATACAAATTTTTGTAGCGTTTAGTTGAGATTCAGAAATGCAATGCAGGGTTGTAGTTCTGGCTCTTTTATCAATGAATCCTTAAGTGTGTATTATCCCGAAAAAGCTGTAAGATGGCCTGATCGTTAGAATAAATATAATTTTCAATTTCTCAAATCTGATTAGGCTCTAGATTGCCATTGCTTTGCATCTCTAATTATCATTGGTTCCTCGGTAGGTTTTTTTTTATAATGTGTTGTGAATACTGAACAGCAATGCCAACAATAATTTTCAATTGCATTGGAGAGATGCTTAATTTGTTATTTATTTAGGATTGTTCCAGATTATGCAATCTCAAATCAAGAATCTTGTAATTGATGTAGGTCCAATTGTTCTTTTTGGCCAATAGAAGTTTGATTGGCACAAAATCATAATGTAGCAGTAGGTTATACAGTTCAAGATGAGATGTAAAATGTGGGCCATACTTTGTGCCTGTGTCAAATGATTTCTTCTCTGACTGCTATTTATCTAGGTACCATGGCAGCAATGAATAGTGATTTGGGAGGCCTAGGTGGCAGGCCTACAAATCCACAAGCAAACCCTTTTGGAGGTGCCCTGCATGGTACCGGATCAGGACTGATCCGTACTGGACTAGAAGCATATGGAGGGAGGATTTTAGATTCAAGTTCTGAGTTTATGCAAAGCAATGTAAGTTTGTTCACGGGTTTCTTGTTTAGAGATCAGTGTAACTACCTCATAATTAGAAAGGCTAAACCTCATTCTGTTGTTGTCAGATTACACAATATTTGTCCGACCCTCAGTACTACTTTCAAGTCAACAGCCAGTACGTGAGGAACAAACTGAAGGTCATCTTGTTCCCTTTTTTGCACAGAGTAAGAGCTGGCGATCTTTCATTTATCTCTGCAGTTTTTTTTTTGCCTGTGTGTGTGCATATTGTAACTTTGTGAAGTCTCATAACATGTGTCTGGCCTTTATTGCCTTCCTGAAGGGTCACTGGACAAGAATAACTGAACCAGTAGGGGGAAGGCTATCCTACAAACCTCCAGTCCAGGATATCAATGCACCGGATTTGTACATCCCTCTGATGGCATTTGGCACCTACATTGTTGTTGCTGGCTATGCCTTGGGAGTTCTTGGCAGGTTCATACGCTTTACACTGAACATTTTATTGTGTTTCATCTAGAATTACAGAAGAACATTGTACTAGCAGCACAGATAGGAAGGCAAATAAATATATGAACCACTGCACTTTACATGATTTGGTGATTCATCTTGGGGCTATTGCTTTGTGATGCAGGTTTACCCCTGAGGCGCTGACCCTACAGTTCTCTAAAGGGATACTTGGTTGGTTTCTGCAAGTTATCCTCATCAAAGGTCTGCTGTACTCCCTGGGCAGCGGTGAGGCACCGTTGTTGGATATCGTGGCGTACGCTGGATATGGTTTCGCTGGTACTTCCCTCGCAATGCTGGCCCGCATCTTCTGGAGTTACCTGTACTACTTTATCATGCCATGGTTCTGCATCTGCACGGGAGTCTTCCTCGTGAAGACCATGAAGAGGGTTCTTCTGGGTGGGCCAAGGAGCTATGAGAGGCACCCTAGCCGGAACCACTACTTCCTGCTCTTCCTGGCGGTTGTGCAGTTTCCTATGCTGTTCTGGCTCAGCAGCATCAGCGGCTGATCTTTGATCCTATGGTCGGGGCACACAAATCATTTTTGAGAGGCTGTTGAGCAGAATAGACGTGTGGCACTTCTTGCTTGCTGATGAATCTTGGGCTATTGTGGAGATGGTACAGAACTGTTAGCTATAGATATCTGGGTAAGCAAATGAACGGACGTGCGAGTACCTCTTTTTGTTCCTGTTGGACAATGGGAGGTGATTGTAACCATAACGCTTGGGATAGGATCAAGATGAACTGCTTCGTTTATGCTCTTTGGATCTATTTACCATGTGTCATGATGCTCGAATCCTGACTTGATTTTAATGATCACACTGCACGATTTTCAGTTTCAATTAAATTTGTTTAGGATGGATTTGTTTTGTGATCGGATTGAGTTGCGTGTTGTTTGATGATCTAATTGTGTTACTTTCTGGAGTTTGAAACCTGATGTCTGTTAAACGATTTGTCGTAAATGGTGTCCGGTAGTTTTTCACTGAAAAAGGAGAAGAGGTTTTCACCTGGGGATTGAATTGAATCATATCAAATTGCTGAGCATTGCAAAGTGACATGACGAGATCATACCCACCCCGATCAAGGAGCTGAGGTAGCTACTGGATGTGACCGGTGTGCTTGATTGGCATTGCAGCTCAAGCAGTCTAGCTCAGGAAACTGAAAATGTACGCATCTTTCTATTTTCAGTTTCCGTACAATATTCATCACTTGGTTTCGTCTTTCGAATTTGCCTACGTGGCTATGTGCGTATATAAAATTTCCTCCAACGTAGCCTGCATTGCTTGGTTCCAATCGCACTGCGGGATTCTGTTTAGCAGGGAAGAAACTGCGCCGAAGTGGCAAACGTGTGAAGGAATATGTTCAAACATGTGCATTTACCCAACAAAATGGAACGGTTGAGATTCTGGGTACGCAAAAATGTATAGTATCCATTTTCTTCAGTAAAGTGAAGTAGGGCAGCAACTACAGTTCCCTCCGTGGCTCTGCTCCGTTTCAGAACAGCAAGTGATCGAGCATACCGCCCCTAGTAACCGGCTCCTGGTGGGGACCGGGAGTGCATGTGCTTGACCTCAGCTCACTTAACTGGTCCAAACAGAGTCGAGTCAAATACGCAAGAGATTAAAGTACATCAAGCCCATAAACTAAAATTAATACTGATCAATAGGTTGATCGATACCCTAAATAAAGCACATGACAATATCCTGATAATTTAGCACAGTGCTAATAACCAAGTACAGACACTCCGAAGTAAGACACTATTGCGGTTACGAATGGCAGCACAGGTACCAGATGCAGACCTTGATTTGGGAGATCGATGAACAGTAGCACTATAGTGCTGCAAAAAAGCTGGCTGCTGAAAAAAAAAGGGTCTAAAACCACACTATCTCTATCTCCTTAGGCTTTGTCTTCTCCTTCAACAAGCGTCTCACTTTGCGGAATTCTCCAATGTCATCACCTTTCGAGAGTCTGATCAGAAGCGTCTCAAGGTCTCTGGTCAGAGCAGACACCAGTTTCAGCTCAACTTTAGGTTTCTTTTCCAGGGCCTCCAGATTGGTATTCCCATTATGTATCTGATACAACTGCGGAAGCAGAGAAATGTAAATCTTCAGACATTCTTTCTAAAATTGTGCGTACAGACTGTAGGTGTGCAAGAGCTTACCTTCCACTGGTCCAGAGTAAGAGCAACCAAATTAGGAGTGCACGGAAGGAAATAAGCTGATGGACCATAAAAGTCAGCGACTCGCCATTCTCCAATATACAGGCTCTTCAATTTGCAAAATGATAGGCCCATCACGGAGCAGCAGCAGCCGCAAGTTCCCGAACTTCTCAGAGACGTTGTAGCCAGGCCACAGTGTGACGAAGGGCAAGGTCGCCCACAGGTACCGCCACCGTCGTGACAGGCTGCTGAGTTCGGTGACGACTTGCAGGATGCAGTGCAGGAGGTCATCGGGCAGCTCGCTCAGCCGGTCATGCTCCGTGGGGTCCGGTACCGACATGGTCTCGCCTATGCTCCGTGGGCGCGCGCTGAACTCAGGCGCCGCGTCGTGCAACACCACGCCGTCCCCTGCAGATCAGAGGGCGCATTACGTCAAACACCTTGCGAGCACTGCAACGAATAGAAACTTGACACCAAAAGCATTAGAATCCCGCGAATTGCGTCAAATTTCCTCCGGATTGAGAAGCTGTGTTGGATGAGAAACTTTAGCGGTAAGATCGCATCACCACTCAGAGAAAGTGAGAAACGTACACACAACAATGCGTAAATGATAAATTTATTGGCGGAATGAAGGATCGACCACTCAATTTGTCTCCTACACGCCGCACCGACCTCAAGTTCCGCCGCCTCCCCTCCCACCCCGCTCCCGCACTAGCCTTCCCTTCCGGCTTATACAGCCGGGGAAGAAGAACCGGTCCACCCCCCGCCGCGGCACATCCACCCCCGGGCAACCCTACGGCGCCGTCGTTGGGTCGCTAGGTGGAGAAAGTTAGCTACCACCTACCAGTCGTCAAATAGAATCTGCCAAAGGACTTGGGTTCGCATACCGTGAGGATGGCCTCGCCGGCTCGCCGCCGCACGCCGCCCCGCGACTCGTCGGCTTTTTCGCCTGCTGGTTCGGAACGGCGTGCCGTGAGGGGGGAACTCGCACGAAGTTGGTGACTTGGTGGGCTCAATCCCCGCAGAGTGGCTCTGGCCCAGCCCAACAAGCCCGTCATAAACGGTGCTCATACTTCATTGTGGGGCATTTCATACTTCGAGAAGAAACACGGTAACAAAAAAGGCATAGGAATTTTACTATTACGTGGTGCATCACTAATCACTACTTAGCTTAGTAATGATCAATTTAAATTTTGATCAGTGTCCTCCCACCACTTTCTTTTTTATCTGATTTCATCCTATCTTTTCCCTTTTTGGGCTACTAATTTCCACATCTTTCCTTTTACACCCCTTCCCATGTATATTTTTTTACTCAACATCCTTTTTCATTAAACAAGTTTATTGGTCCGACATTTTTACATGAAATATTGATTTAAATTCTCTCGTTGGCTCAAATTGTTATAAGAAATGTTTAGTCAATTTTTTATTTGACTCAACTTTTTTACACAGATTTAAGTCATGATTAAATATTATATTATATAACTAATTAATTAAAGGAAGATACATAATTTTATCCTTTTTTTTGTGGTGCTGCACCACCCGTGAAAGAGCCTTGTTCCTGCATGTAGTAGTTCTCCACACTGCAGCCAATCCATGGTTTTAGTGGCAAGCCATTGCTAAGGATGGAGAAAGAAACACGCAGGGAGAGGGTCCTTATGTGATAGTGATCACATATTCACATCTTGAGCGCATTCAGTTCCTCATTTTCCTTCCGATAATCTGATCTGCAGCCGTCTAGCTTGAGGGATATATAGTGTAAGTCAGTAACTTTAAAACTCGGCCTGCAAAGAGAAAGACCCCCACATTATTGTCTTAAGAAAAAGAACCCCTCACACAGGTCGAGAAACCCACCGAACCTCTACCCCATACCGTACATAGTGGCCCGTCGCTCGTGAGAAAGATCGGAGTCCAACTATGCTTTGGAAAATAGGGCAGACGAGGGGATTTTTTTGGTGCAGACCGGGAGTTGAACTCCCAATCTGATGGTTTCCCATCATGAACTTCCACCAGCCAGGCTAAAGCCCGTCTGCAAGTCAGTAACTTCATATATAACTTGCGGAATTCTTCAACGTCATCGTCTTTGGATAGTCTGATCCAAAGAGTTTCATGTAGAGATGCAAGTGGATATCAATGGTATTTTATGGGTCAACTAAATAATTACGATGGCATGCCATTCTAGTTCATCTCTCCTCCTAAATTAATTTCGCACAATACCATCCTAGTTTAGTTTATCACGTTAGTTTCAGCTTGCTATCAGCACTAGATTTCGTTTCCCCAGAAGATAACTGATTGGATGAGCTCCCATTGTGCCTTAGCTTTGATACATCTGTGGAAGTAGTCAAGTAGAGAGTAATTTCTTGAGTTATAAGTTCAGTGACAATAGGTGCGTATATGGTAGATATGCAGCATGGTACCTTCCATTCCATTGATCCAAAGCAAGAACAGACAGATTAGGACTTAGGAGCACGCCGGAGGATAAAAAAAGCAAGAGCTTGGTAGAAATCGGTGACCAGCAGCCATTCTCCAACATAGAGGCTCTTCAAATTGCTAAACTAGAGGCCTTCTTCACTGGCTGACTTCTGCATAACATCCTTTAGCGAGATGAAATTCAACAAAGAAGAGTTTAGATGAAACGTTATTTCTAAAAGTGGAACTAATTCAACAAAGAAGAGCTGAATCTGAACAGCTCAAGGCGCTGGGCACTACAAAGTGCCGCGACGAGATCATATGCACATGGAGCAAAGTGATCAACTGCACCATCACAAACATACACCCAGACCCAGGCACTCGCCAGAGATGGCATGGCAGACAGATGGACTCTTCCTGAACCCGTTATCTTCAGGGAACCAGTGTTCGGAGCCGAGACATGGATCTCGGTGTACGTGCATTCAGTAGTGGACAGAGCCTTCAGAGTTTCAGACGAAACCTTGAACGAACCAAGCGAGGATATTGGCAGGTTCAGGTCTTCAAGTGCTGGGAAACCAGAGTTGAGCTTCTGCTTCTCCACTGCGGATGGATCAATGAGCACGTGTTGAAGGTGCAGCTTCTTCAGGCGTGATTGATGTTCAGTGTTCGAGTAGATTGACTGATTGAGGCGTTCTCTCTTGTCTGTGAACGCCAGCAGGCTCTGTTCCGACCGGCCGTCGTCGTCTGCGATAGCGAAGCAAAGCCACCCCGAAGCTCCCCTCGCTCGGTAGCAACATATCTGCAGGCACCCGCCAGGCTGGGATTCACGTGGTGGTCGGCGTTTGGTGGGCACAGCGCAAGTCCTTGGAACCCAACGCTGCAAATTGTGCTTGCAACGCTAGCTCTCCCATTCACTGCCAGCCACGTAGCAGTAGTAGTAACTAGTACGTGGTGATGACAAGGGTAAGCGCTCGACTACAGAGATCAGTCAGACCGCCATGACGGCGAAGGGCACGACACCGGCGACGGCCGCCGGCACGCATGCAGCAGACCAAGCTGCCGGCAGGAAGAAGGCAGCATCGGCGCGCGTTGCCACTCGGGGCCGCGCAAGGATCCTCTGCAAACGCGCGAGCTTGGCTGCCTCCTACCCGGCGGGCTCGTCGACAGCGCAAGGATGCAGGTGCACGGAACGAACGGCCACGGCTAAGCTGGTAGGCGATGAACTGTTCTGTTCATACCTGTTGCGTCCTGGACTGGACAGCGCGACGCACAGCAGACCTAGCACGTTCATAGACATCTCGCTCGTCCAAACTCCGCTCCAAAGTCCTTCGACCATGCTTACAACAGCAAAACGGCCGCGCCGCCGATGGGATCTCCAGTTTCACCACCCGCTGATTCCGGAGGTCGCCGGCGCCGGCGAGGGTGCAGGCTTGCTGCCTGCCTGACGCGCGCGAGGAAGGAGAAAGGCGCAGCCGCTGCGCGCAAGGATGGATCGAGGACGACGCCGCGTGCTCTGGGTACGCTGCGGCTGAAGCTATACCAGTGGGCGAGTGGTCTCGGCGGACTCCCGGCGGCGGCCTCGCCAAGGGCCATGAGCGCGCGGCGAGAGGTGCTAGGGGATGCGTGCACGCACCGTCGGACCGGTGGCTCCGTACCGGCGCAGCGGCGCTCGCGCTCACCGTGTCCTGAACTACCAGCGCCGGCTCGCGAGGGGGGGATGGCAACGCGCACCGGAGGACATGCTGGGACGGGTTCCGTGCACGCTGCGTCCGGCGGCGACGAGGGGGTACGCCGTGGTGCAGGGGTGGTCGGTATTTCATTTACCGTCCATCTACGCGGAAATTTCTCATTTTTCGTTCTCGCTCTAGAGATCATAACTGGGTCTGATTTTTCGTACGATGCCGTGTGACTGCACTCCCCGTATCTTTGCATTTTCTCGTGATTTTAGGGCAACCGAGCCGCCGTAAAACTGCGAGTTTTGGGGATCTCGGGGTGGACGGTATCTCATTTACCGTCCACCCCTGCACAAGTTTCTCCTTTTGGTTTCTCACTCCAAGGATCGAATCGGATTCTGAAACTTTGCACGCTGATGAGTACCTTCATGCTCCGTTGACGTGCATTTTTCCGTGATTTTTGTGCGTCCGATCAGCCATCAAATCAGGATTCTGTGGATCTCTGGGTGGTCGGTGACCGCGGGGCGTCGCCATGGATGGTTCCTCGAAGGCGACCACCAGGCCCGCATGGCGGCCGCTGGCCACTGCGGTAGAAGAGACGAGGCTGGCGACGGCTGCCGGCCTTGCTGGTAGCCAAGCGGCCGCGGCGCGTGGAGGCGCGAGCTGGGCTTTCAATCCCGGCCTGTCCTGGGCGCGCGGTCTCGCCGCGCACGGCGCGCACCTCGCCTCAAACCGTTCCGTGCCGGTGCGCGCTCTGCTCCCTGGAGGCCTGGTCCTGGACCTCCCTGGAGGCTGTTGTGGCTAGCCCGCGCCGGCGAGGCTGCTGGCTGCCTGCCGCGTGCTCCGGGAACGCGCGTCCCGTGGCGAGGGGTGGTCGCTGTTCGCCGACCACCGCCTGCAGAAATCTTCTTCATTTTCTTTCTCCCTCCACAGATCGTTTCGAAGCCCGACATCCCGTGTGATGCTGAACAACTTCATCTCCCGTTTCCATGTTTTTTCTCGCAATTTTTGCGCCTCTCTAGCCCTGTGAAATCTAGAGTTTTCCGGATCTCGGGGTGAACGGTGTTTCGTTTACCGTACGTCCACCCCCTGCAGCAACTTCACCTTTTTCGTTCTCCCGCTGCAGATCGCTTCGGAGAGCGAAACTTTGTGCGACGACGACTACCCTCGTTCCCCGAGTACATGAAATTTCTCATGATTTATTGGCGTCGTTAACTCCGTCAAAACTTGAGATTTTCTTGGTCGGCGTCGGCAGCCATGGAGTGTTCTTCACTGGGCAAGGCATGGTAGCGCCGAAATGCTGCTGATGGGCAAGCGGCCTCGGGGCGGCGCGTTCTGCACACGAGCGCGCTCAGGGACATGGTGCACGCTTGGTAAGCACGCACAGGGAGGCATCCACGGTGGGGTAGTGCTCGCGACGACCACGCCGTCGAGACCACGGGCCGCCGCTGGGCGCCTGCCTGGCGGTGTCCCGTGTGTCAGGGGAAGGCGCAGCCACGCAGGCGGGCACCCGCCTGCGTGTTCATGGTCTCGTGTACGGACGATCTCCCCGTCGCGCCCACGACACATCCGGTGCGAACAATTCTCGTTTTTCCTTTCTCGCTCTACACTCGCTCTACAGATCATACCAGAGCCTGAAACTTCGCATGATGCTGCGTAACTGCATCCCGCTTGTACCTGAATTTTCTCGTGATTTTAGCGCATCCGAGCGGCCATAGAACTGCGTAACTGTACCCCTGCAGAAGTTTCTCTCTTTTTTTTGCAGTCCAAAGATCGAATCAGATTCTCAAATTTTGCAGGCTGACGAACATCTCCATGATCCGTTCACGTGCGTTTTCCCATGATTTTTGCGGGTTCGCTCAGCCATCGAATCGGGATGTTGTTGACTTCCGGATGGTCGGTGGGGCATGGCCATGGACGGTTCTTCTTCCTCGAAGGGGCGAGCGGTCACCACTCACGAGACCGTCATGGGCTCATGGCGCCCCCTGCGGTTGAAGATACGAGGCAGGCGATGGCTGCCGGCTCCAGAGCCGGGCACCCGGCGTTGAGCTTCTCCACCGCCGGTCGGCCGATGGGTCGCCGAACCTCACAAAGAAGAGGTGCAGTTTCTTCAGGAGCGGGAGGCGGACGGACTTGGGCGCGATGACCTCTTGAAAGATTTGCCATTGTGTGCCGTGTCGTCAGAAAGAGAACTTATGAGCCTGCGAGGCAACTAAAAGATGTGGACAATTGTGTGGTAGATGAAGATGATTTCCACAATAAAATGAGACCTGAATAAAAGCTAGATTTTCAGATTTGACAAAGGAAGCCACAGGTTTCATAACATAAATAGATTTTTTTGTGTATAGCACTCGTCATCTCAGTTACAGTGAACCGACACCGCACCAGAGTAAGTAATCAGCAAACCACCAAACGATTTCACTAGTCACAACTTCAAACACGCCACCACGCACAACAGGCAACAAAATATACTCTCGCTTTTTCATGAAAGAACTGTCAGCTCATGCATGCCAAAACCCAAATAACTGGAAACAAACTCGAAAAAACAAAGGTTAAAAAAGAATTGGCATGCGTCATCATGTATTAAAGATTAATCATGTCCTGATCTCGTCTGCCCGGTGGTGCTGCAGAGATTAGCTATCTGGATGTCCCGAGTGACGGAGGATACAAAATTCTGCCGTCTGAGAGCCTCTTGCTCTTGTTATTGGACCGCCAAAAGAAAAACCACTACTGTAACTTATTAACAGGAAAGATCACAGTGTAAAAATGAAGACATTGTTTAGCTTCAAGCAGCCTTGTTCTTGCAGTAGTTTTCCAGCCACTCCATGGTGACACTCTTTGGCCTCTCCAGTGGAAGGCCAAGGGCACGGTCCCAGATGAGCTATGTCAAGGTAATTCAACAGAATTAGCAGATAGAAGAACCAGAATATAAGAATCTAAGAGTGGAAGGTACAAAGGCAGACCTGAGATCCTATCCCCATGCTCCTTGAGACACCAAACAAGACAGTGTAATACCTGCGCAGTCAAAACAAGGTGTTCCGGGCATGAGTACTCGTTCAGAACTAGAATTGCAATGTCATAAGTCAGGATTAAATTGATATCTAAATGCCACGGATAGACATACCGTGCTTCAGATAATCCAAAGTGGTTAAGCAAAACTCCACTGTGAGCATCAACATTCGGCCATGGGTTCTTTACCTGAGAATAAATGGGCAAAGAATGGTGTTCATGATGAGTACAATGAAACAAGAGTAGAGATCATGAAAATCTGGTACCACATTACCTTGCCAAGCTCAGTGAGGATCGGTGGCACGACTTCATACAACTTGGATACCTGTAACAGAACATCACATTTTATATTTTTGAACCCAAGAAGTAAATGCAATTAGATAAAGGGTCCAGACCGACCAACTGGAAAAGTGGATCCTCAGGCAAATGCTTCAGGGCGAACTCCCTTTGACATGAATACCGTGGGTCTGTCTTACGCAGAACTCCATGACCAAAGCCAGGAACAACCTATGATCGAATGTAATCAACTATTAGAAATTTGATTTCTACAACTTCATGCTCAACCAAATAAACAACAGTGCGCATAGCATTTGCATAAACAGTCCAAGACAGCTCTATTAGACCAACGGCACAGCATTTCAAATATCATAACATTTAGTCAACCTGTGATTGAGCATAATGTAAACACCTTTTCAATTAATATAACACTAAGATATGCTACCTTTCCACTCTTCAGTGTCTTCCAGACATAGTCTTTGAGTTGATCTGTTGTAACGTCACTCCCAGTTTCCTCAATTACAGATTTGATCCATAGAAGCACCTCCTGCAATACATTGTAAGTTTATACACATCATAAAATCAAGTACATCAAATAAGAGTGGCAGGAACACATGTTTCTTCTTTGAGAGAAGGAGGTGCATTACAAATCAAGTGATATAGTGAAACAAAACAATCAATGGGTGTGGGCCAGGGGGGAGGTTATTTATTGAGAGAAATCTTTTTAGCAATCACAAGTAAAAGAAAGCACAAGGCGAGATAATATTGCAGAGCAGATCTGGCGTGTCAAACTGTGCATACCTGATTAGCCAGACCATGAAGTGGCCCAGCTAAACCATTCAGAGCCGCTGCAAAAGAAAGATAGGGATCGGACAGTGCACTTCCAACCTGAAATTAGATGAGTGACATGAGCAGAGGATGAGAAGTGCACAACCCATTGCCATGGACTGAATAGTAAATGCCAAAAAAGACAGTAGCTAGTGAGCCGTAAGCAGTTACAGGATCAAAGTGGCCACTGGCCAGTGTCTAACAGCAACAATTCTCTCCACATATACATATCCTGAACCTCTAGTCCAAGCTAGACTAAAAAGTAAGAGTCTGCTATAAAATATTGCAACTTCTACCGAGATCCCCAAGAGATTCATCACTCTTCTAAGATGACACTTTATGATATTCCATCAAGAATAACGCATTGATACACATGGAGCTCTCTCGGTTTACAAATACCCACACGGAGGAGGTGGATACCGATGCTGTAACAACAGACCTCGACTACTATTAGAACCACAATTGCATACTCACTACTATGGATTACAAAGGAGATAGCAGAGACTAGACATTTTGAGTCCTGACAGATCATGATTAAATTAAAAAAAACTCGGCCTGCAGGGGGAAGAAACCCCCGAGCATTGAATAAGAGAAGACCTCTCACGCAGGCCAAGAAAACCCCCGAACCCCTGCCCCACCCTTACACGGGGGCACCGTTACCTGTGTGAGTGTGGGCCGGGACCATCCTTTCGCGCTTTGGCATGACGGCAGGCGAGGGGATTTTTTGAACCCCAGCCTAAAAATCGCTCCCACCAGGAGTCAAACCTAGGACCTGAGGAGTGCTAGTGAGGCCACCTAACCAATCCGACTAGGCACCCGTTCGCCATGATTAAATTGACAAAGGACCAGCTAAAACAAACCCTCTTATCCTGTTCCTAATTCCTATTAAAAGGTATTATCCTGCACTTTTTAAAGAGGCATTCCCAGATTAATAATTCAGTTTAGTCTAACATTGCACCAAACCAGAAGCAAAGTGCCATGATGGTACCAAATAAGGCACCACACAGTGACCAGTTTTCATCATATTTGCATGTTAAGAAACCAAGAGAACAACCAAAGAACAAAAATTACCAGATGACCAGTATGTGCACTAACATTCCCGCCTTCATGATCACTACAAGAACCCAGGTCACAGTATGAGTCGAAAATTAAAACAAGTTCTTCAGAAATGTAACATAAATAAATACAAGGATGGATGAAAAAATACGTGTGAATTGTTATATAGAGACGCATCAACTCCAACATTTTGGGATCGTCAAAACCAAGCATGTGTGAAAAATTCGCAGCATAATCCAGAGAATTATCAGCTTCTATTGATTTCCCATCCTTGAAAATCCTTCAAAATACAAGTGAAACAAAATGATTGGTACAAATTCTAGATTTCCTCACAACTCTAACTTCACAAAATAATCAATCACTGATGTCATCTCCAATAAGTGAATTGAAAGATGAAGCATTTGTGATCAAAAGCTACCTCCGGTAAACATAAGAAGCCACTGGTGGAAGCCGAGCAATCAAATTTAAGACATCTTCATAAGTAGGCTCCCAGAACCTATACATGCACTTGATTGTAAACATCATGAAAAGCAACCATTAAACAACTAATAACTTGGATAACATACAAATCTCCAGCTTACTTTGTTTTCGGCAATCCTTTGTCATAAGCCTTTTGAAATTCACTCTCAACCTGAAATCGAGTAAAAACAAGAAGAGTTGCACTTTGAAGACTTAAAGTAATTCCAAACACCAGATAAGATACAATGTGAAACTAATTTAAATACTACTTGCAACAGTTTTAAAATACAACTGCAAATAAACCACAAGTAAATGTGATTTTTTTTCCACAAGACTTTCGAGGAAAGAAAGAAACAACATGCCAGAAGTGGAAGGACTAACCTGAAGAGCCATTACTCCAGTGGTAAACTGTGTCATAGGGTGTGCAGTTACAGGGAGAGCATCTATTGCCTTATAGACATGAGCTGCAAACCATATCAATAATCAGCTGCTAGAGAGCAAAGTGGCAAGATTGAGCACATAAACTTCACAAGATCAGACTAACAAAAACATATGGATCTCTCTATTGATTTTTTTTGAAAGTTCAGATCTCTCTATTAATCTGTAGGACATTAGCATCAATCCATTCAGACAGTCTGTGGATTTAATTGGCCAAACTTCCGAGGGGAAAAACAATAACACAAGTAGCCAGCAGTGTAATCAAAGTACCTGGGACACTTGAACGGGCCAGCAATTCCTTTGATAGGGTATCAACTTGCTCTTTGGTTGGAACCTGAAACAAAAAACCAACAGCCTTAAAGCTGACAGAAATAGGGTGATGATTGGTGATTGGAGATAACTTAAAACATAATACAGGAATAACAATACAAACCACAAAAGATAAGCAAGAAACTTGTCCATTCTGAATCAATCAGCAACAAAATAGTTTCCTAGTCTTGGAGGAACACTTTTGGCACATTTCTAGACTAAAATGGAGTAAGTGATTTGTAGGCAGGCATTTACCTTTCCTGTCAAAAGAAGCCAAAGGAGACCCTCAGGCAAAGGCTCACCACCCTTAACTGCCGTCGGCAGCACTTCCTGGCACTCTGGAATTGACAGGCCCCTAAAACGAATGCCCTGGATAGAAAAGAGTAGTTATTAGCTAATGAATGCTGTGTTTCTTTGCTTCACTTCGAACTTTAAATATGTTAAGCAGAAACTAGATTACATCCAAAAAGAGCAACGAGGAGAGATGTGTGTCCACCCATTCAGATATGGTAAAATTGAAATAACCCCCAACACTATCATAAAAACAAGAAATGCAGCCATCATTCGAAAAGAAACTGCCTTAGAAAATTCTGGTAAATTCCCACGCCATAGTAAATTCTTAGAAAATTAATCCATGTTCATCTTCTATAGATCACTGTGCAATACTTAATTCTGAAACTTTGTTCATATTTTGACATAGAATGGACATGAACTTGATAGTAAACTATACACTATGCTAACATAGCATCGTGAAGTGGATGAACGTGAGATTACCTCCTCTGGGTCAAGTAGTGATGTTTCCCAAAGCATCCCAATCATCCCTCTCATTCCACCAAGGACCTGCAAGAACATTTTTTTGGGAATTTTCAGATGATAAGTTAGTATACATTCTAGAAAAGCAACAGAGCTATCCGTAGATATTAGATAGTGATATATCCATACCATATCCACATTTATGTTTCCAAGCTGGACCTTTCCATGCTCTGACTTAAGCTTCTTTAGGCGATCCTGTAACAACAATACAGTAGAGTAAGTGCTGTTTTCACCTAACATCTGAGAACAGCAAGGCGAGATGAACAGGTGTTCATATTTCATAAAGACAAGTTGTTAGATAAATCAGCTGCAAGTAGGTTCTCTTAAAATTATTCTAAATTTTCTGAATACAGCTAGTTCCAAAAATAAAGCCATGCACAGATTGATTGCTTCTGACAGGAACGGGATAGAACTGATGTGCAATAGATGCTACTTTCAGAGAAGAAACTGCTTTCATGTTCCACCAGATGTTGAGAAGAAAATGTTATTGGACGCAGAATTAAGCAAAATCTCACAGAACCTCATGAACTAAATAAAAGGGATTGACACTTTTGGCTAAAAGAACAGAAGATAAGGCATCAGATACCCCAGGAACTTTTCAACTTTACAAGATTTACAGACGTTTTCTATTGAGTAGCAAACCTGTTGTTCGGGAATCAGTTCCTGCAACTGGGACTTGAGATCCTGCATTTGCAGAAACACAATCAGCATCATGCCCAGACCGCACAAAATTCTGGCACAAGGCACGAAGGAGGACGAACAGTCTTACGAGATCGGAAGCGCTCTGCATCTGCAACCATCTGACACCACCCAGAGTGCTGGCTTCCTGCGCCTGCCAGCAACAAACACAGGAAACGAAAATCTCAGCAGAAAGCGCCCCAAAAACCGGTGAATCAGCACGCGAAATACAGAGGCGCCACAGGTAATCGGACCACCCACCACGCGGGATCGCAGCCTCGAGACCGCGGTGAGGCCCCGGAAGAACGCCATGGCCGGAGCGCTCGGCTACCGCACCTGCGCGGACACAGCAACGATCTCATCAGGCCACCGCAGTTGAATCGAGCCGAAACCCCAACCAAAAAACAAAAAAAGAACTAGGGGAAACAAAGCGGTAATTACTACTCCAGTCCGCCACGCCGCAGACAAATCCGCAACAGAGCCGGGGGAGATTGGAGACGGGAGACGGGATTGGATTCGAGGGCTCGCGGCGGAGAGGAGTCTCGAGCGAACAAAACGAGCAAATCTGTGTAGGCTTGCTTACCAAGGAATGAAGAGATCAACACGGGAGGGAGGGCGGGGGCGCGTGTTCCGCTGCGAGGATGGTGGGGAGCCGAGAAGTTGGGGGAAGGAATGGGGGTGGTCGTCGCCCGTCGGCCTCGGTTGGTGAGGGGCGAGCCGAATATATGCTGGGGTTTTGTTTGGGGGAGCAATCGTTTGAGGGTTCGGTTTCGATGGATTTTTAAAAAAAAAGAAAATGTTGTGTTTGCATTGAATTTTTAGCTATCCGAGAGACCGAGATAGTGGGGAATTTCTTTGAGGCGAGCAACTTTGTTTTCAACAGGTTTGAAAGGGGAAAAACAAGAGAACACGAGTAGTTTCTCTCTCTTTTTTTTAGAAGAACACAAGTATGACTTGTATTTAAGCTTCAATGCACAGTAAGGTTGTCAGCTGCCACCTTCAATGGACTCTAGGGATTTCTAGATTAATGGATGGGAGGTTTGAGGAGCTTGGAACATGTGAAACGATGACTGGTGCACAACCACAAGACAAATAATTTGATGTGGCGCGGGCCTCTTCCCCATTTGACCTTACGAGGAAGAAAGGGACATCGGTTGCTAGCTCTAGCGACGTAGACGGTTGTGACACATAGATCCTAGGTGTTTAGAAAGGTCGATTGAAAAATCTATCGGTCAATGCTTCAAAGTTTGTAGCGATGTTACACTTTGGCACCTAAAAAAGCAAGACGGCATCACACTTCATCAGGGAAAAGATATTTTCTGGCAGATCGTCTGTTTGTTTAATTTTTTTTACAAGTACAAAGACATCTCAGAAAAAAAAGAAACTTCAAAATGGAACGGCGCCCTCCCTCGTAGTTGGCACTTGGGCACTTGGCAGACCTGCCGTTAGGATTCTGAACGGAACGGGGGAGGTCGTCAAGTCTTGCTACCCAAGAAGAACAGGGAGGCAGCTTTTGGTCTGTATGAGACATGTGGGCCTGCGGGTCACTTGGGCTGAGAAGTAGAACGCATGCCATCTTTTTCCTTTGCAGGCCCGAGCCCACTTAAGCCGCGGCCCATCGATCACTTCAGTGCATTCCCTTCCGCCCCACCTCGCCTCTAGCCCTCTACTCCTATAACCCTCTCTCCCCTCTACTGCTGCCACTCTTCTCCACGCCTCCCGTCCCGTGGCCGTTGTTCAGAGGCCACTTCCCCACGAAGCCACGACCACGACCCCAGGCTCCTCGCCGCCGCAGCTTGCAAACCCTAACCGAGCTCGCGGGGCGCCGCGCGAGCGGGAGCATCCATGGAAGGCGGCCGCAAAAGGGGCACGGCCGACGGCGCCAATGGGGCCTCCGCCGGCGGGAAGCGTGCGCGAGGTGAGTCGAGCGGAGCCCGCCCTCGCTCTGGTCGCGAACCGTCATCCTCTCGGGAGTCGGGACTTGCTTTCTCGTGTACCGGTTGAACTCTGCGTGTCTGGAATTGGTTGGGTTCGAGCTGTTTGCTATGTTAGGGTTTGGGGATTTTCGGGGGGAGCCGCGTGGTGCGGTGATCTGGCGGGATCTAGGGTTGTTGCTTAGTGAAATGAGAATCACCTAATTTAAGTTTCGTCAACTCGGCGCGTAGTTTTAATTATGTTGCATTTTTGCATTATTCGGGTGGGGGCATGGGGCTTATCTACTGCATTTTGGCCTAGAATCATTTCATTTTGGGTACAGGTCTTCTGTTTGTATTACAAGGGTTTATAATTTTTTTTTAATTGTTGGCTTGCTGTGTCCTTGACCCACTCAATAATTTGGCAAAATCCTGGAAAGAATCTCTTGGTAGTAGATACAGGCTGAAGTCAGTCCACTTTGTGTACTTTAATTAATTCACTATGCTGATGTAGGCAAGCCCTCATTATTGTTCATTCTTGTATACCTAGAGTAGTAAATGAACAAAATATTAACTTGGCGAGTACAATTAATTTGATGTAACAGAATCGGAGTCATTTCAAACTGGTGTAGGAAGCAAAACGAAGCCATGCACCAAATTTTTCAGGTTATAATCCAACTTAAAATGAACTCCACCTGGTAACATTTATTCTGCATAGCTGCTTATTTCAATTAAAATTTACTTGCTTTTGTTGAAAGAATCTCTTATGGCTAACAGAGCAGTTAAGAAATATTGTGATACAGGTGCTCCTAATCCAGGTTTAAGAACACTACTGGAGTAAAATTGGAATGCAAATGGTTATGTGAATCACTTTGAACCTTTGAAAGATGGAACAACAGTATAAGGATATATAACTCCTTTTCAGCTGAACAATCAGTTGCTGTGATGATGCAGCGTCATCTGCTCAAATTGAGAAGAAGTTTGAGTACATGACTTGGGAACTGTAATTGAAATCCCATCTTGAAATTGTGCAACCTATATCCTTCACAATTTACAACAATTATTCTAATATTTGGTATCTATACAGGGACAATTTTACTACTTTATGGTTCGAAATTATACTTATTACATACATCATTAGATGTTCCAATAAATGTTCACTGCCTATATTATGATATTTGAACTTCTAATCGTTTAACCGTGTGTCAGGATCTAGAACACATGGTACCAACAATATGCTCTTAAAAGTTAAGCCTAGTGTTTGAAATGTAGCTAACTCTGATTTTTTTAACAATATTGCAGATGAACATTTTCTATGATTTTGTTAAGCATGTTAGATTTTCTTCAGATTATTCTGATGTTTGTCCAAACTGGCACATCATAATTTCATTACTTTTGCTTGCTTCAGCTGTTACCATATATTTATTATTCAGATGCTACTTCAGTTACTTACCCGGATATTCTCACCGTGCAGTACTTCTGGTTGCCCCTTTGGCGAGGGCTGCCATTTTCTCCATTGCTTCCCTGGTGGCTACCAGGCAGTTTCAAAGATGACCAACCTAGGCGGCCCAGCAGTTGCACCTCCTGGAAGAATGATGATGGGTGGGCCACCTACGCCCACTGTGAAGACTCGATTGTGCAACAAGTACAACACTGCAGAGGGATGCAAATGGGGGGGCAAATGCCACTTTGCACACGGTGAAAGGGAGCTTGGCAAGCCTATGTTGATGGACAGCTCTATGCACTCCCCTGTGGGACCAAGGCCCACCGGTCACTTTGCACCTCCGCCTATGGCTAACCCTGGCATGGCCACTCCAGCAAGCTTTGGCGCTTCTGCCACAGCCAAGATTAGTGTTGATGCATCCCTTGCTGGTGGCATCATCGGGAGGGGTGGAGTTAACACGAAGCAGATATCTCGAGTCACTGGGGCCAAGTTGGCCATCCGGGACCATGAATCAGATACCAGCTTGAAAAACATCGAGCTTGAGGGCACCTTTGATCAGATCAAGCATGCTAGCGCTATGGTCAGGGAGCTGATTGTCAACATCAGTGGCAGTGCCCCTCCACTGGCCAAGAACCCACCTAGAGGACCACACCGCGGTGGAGGCACAGGAAGCAACTTCAAGACCAAGATGTGTGAGAACTTCGCAAAAGGATCGTGCACTTTTGGTGACAGGTGCCACTTTGCCCATGTTGAAAATGAGCTACGCAAGCCTGCTGCTGCTTGAGATCCATGCCGTTGTCCATATACTTCGTAGTGATTAGTCAGTGTAACTCTTAACTTGGTCTCGGATGACTTCTTTAGGCCTATCTACTGAATTCGTTTTCTGTTTTTCTTGGATGTTCAGTTGTGATATGTCTAGGAGCCTGGTTCTAATACCCTTCTACGTGCCAAGTGTTAGTGCTGCTAATTTCCCTGTATCTCTTTGTACCCTCGGTTCCGATGGTTAAATGTAAACGTTGCCAGGGTTCCTTTTGGTAACTTGATGTTTTGTCATGTTGCAGTTCATCATTTTGCAGGATGGTATTGGATCTCGCATGAGTACAGTAAATGTACAAATTTAAGGGATCAAGCATCGAATTCGAGTCATCATGACCGTCAATGCATCAAGTGTGATATACAAGACCATTCCATAGTGTGAAAAGAAGTTCAAACAATTGGAACTTGGTTACATCGCTAGTCAGCGAAGCACAAGTTGTGCAGTGCTACAACAGATTGGCACAACTGTCATATAAACCTAGTCAAAAAATACGTTACTCTGGCAATAGTTGTACTTGTACATACAAAACAAGGTAGGCTGCCTACCTACACTGCTCATGCCAACCAACAGCTAGGTCAGTCCTGATTTCTAAAAAGGCGCCTGCGCTTGGACGTTTGGTTCTCCTCAGGTGTTTCCTCGACAACCTGTTCTTGCAAGACCAAGCCTCGGTTCCGGGTGAGTTTTCTGATCGGCGTTCTTTGCGCACGTGCCTCCAGATTTGGCTGATCATTATCTTGGGTGCAGTGAGCACTCTGGGAAGTCCTGTGTGGCACCAGTTCTTCCCCCTCTGCAACGATTTCTTTCATAAGCTGTAAATGGATGAGAAGCCAAGAGGTAACTTTAGATTACTTGAAGTTAACATATACAAATAGGACTTTACTCACTATTCCAACACCATGAATGCCTATGGATTTTGATTCTATTCATTTTTAATTTATCCAATATCGCTTGCAAAGGCAGCATGCTTATAAAGACAACACATGGCAAACTGAACAGATAAATGTAATGTTTTCATAGTACAACTGACACTTCTAAATCAGTGGTACTCAGAAGGGAGAGTGGTTTAATTTGTTAGGCTAATCCTTCAATTGGATTTCTAACAATTATCTTCCCCAGACTAACTCCAGGTATCATGTTGGATGATGCATATTTAGGTAAAATATATATAGGTTTTCCGATAAACACAAATCTAATGATGGGAAACTATATACCTTCCAGTCTTTGAAATCAAACCTAAAAACAAAATGGCTGTAGGAGACTTCTCCTGAGGCTATGGCACTAGCAGCAGGTGCATTTCTTGGGCCTGTTTGAGGCCAATAATAATATGTTAGAAACCATCTGCAGTAGAATATCCAAAATATAACTTAAGCACAAAAAGAATTGTGAACAAAGTACTTACATACTATATGATGCCCATTATCATTTATATTTATTTCCACCCTACCATCTTTCACTAAGAAAGACAGTGCAAAAATATTTTCAACTGTTTGGGCAAATGAAAGCCTGTTCAAAACAAGGTTTTCCAGCCTTGCACTCTTCTTCTGCCTCAAGATATCAAATATAACTAACACATTCCTGTCAGTGTCTGTCTTTACTTCCTCTGAAGAATCAGCAAGCTGCATATTGAAAAACATGATATGGTTGGAAGTTGGCTGTGAAACAGTGAGCAAGTCTAGTGACTATATAGATGGCAACAAATTTATAGAGAAGAATAGAAATCCATCTGTCATTTGAGACATTCAAATGTGAATGAAGGAAAATTGAGAGAATATGAATGGCTGTAGGAGACTTCTGAGGGAAACTGAGAAAATCATAAAACTGCAAAAATGTTTTATGATTTTAAATATGTAATGAACTAATAATTAAACAGCAGAAAACCTATCACACGCTACAATGCACTGAAATCAAAGACAAAAGGAAGGCCTGGAGGAAACCATGATTTCTGCTTGACGAATGTATGATTTACATCATGAAAAGCATGTGTCTACCTCTTCAGGACAAGTATTTTCTGTTGGCCGAGCAGTCCGTTTTCTACTACCAGCCACAACTTTTCGCTGTTTTACTTCTGTATTCATGGGTCCAAGCCTGAAAATATCAAGAGCATGCACAGTTTAAGTCATCTGACTAGCAGAGGTGAGGGGGACGAATGAAATGTTGAGAACTTATAAAAAGAGAGGACTTTACATGGTACAGCATCCAGGCACAGGCCTAAAGGCATGTGAAACAGAAAGCCCAAGATCATCCCAGCGCAACAAGGCAGCATCATCATCAGAGGTCCCTTGCTGCCCAAATTTCTTCAGCAGAGCTGTTATGAAATCAGAAGGGGTGATACCTTCACTTGACTGGGACCTCACCGAAGTTACCAAAGTGCTTGCAATGTCAAGCAGAGCTTCTGCATCAGCTATTTGTTCCCTAGGTCTCTGCACTGCAGTGTGGAAGGACACTCTTTTTGAGTTTCAATATAGATTAATTTTGTATGTCAACCACAAAGCAATGAAAATACAGCATTTGCTCTCACAATAAATAACCAAGTTGGCATACACCAGTGAAACTCTAATACACCACATGGCAAACAAATGGAACACCCAATTTTGCCACAAAATGCAATGATACAAGGAATAAACCAAAATGTGGAGTAAGCAAATATGTCAACATGTACCAATTAGCATGTATTGAAAACTAATACAAACTCCATAGTCCCTATAATATGCATATGTGATTCCATGCTACATGTATTTCAGAAATTTATAAATTCAACTATTGAAGGCAACAGCATTAAGATAAGTTGCTGTCAAAATATACTAATGCCCAGGCTACACACCTAAGAGAGGCATCAAAGTCTATAAACACATCTATGGATTTTAGTAAACAGATCAATGATATTGTTACGTCCTGATGTTCACTTCAGAATTTGCAACAGAAATGTCAACAAGTAGATTGAAATACAAATTGGAATAATGCGGGGCCTTCATCAAGATAACAAACTGACAGCAGAGTCAAAACCTCCAAATGTTTCGAATTTAGTGTGAATGTCAAATAGCAATTCATGATTGGAGAACAGGCCTTTGAAGCTCTAGAGTGAAACTATACGCAAGCTGACTAGAACCTGGTCCCAAAGCTTTCAGATTGAGTGGAAAATTGTTGGACCAAGAATGCAAGCACACAACTTGCAAGTTAGCTGTAACTGAACCTATTCTCGATTGACAAAATTTGAGTTCAAATAATGCAGCTCCCTTCAATTTGATCCATTTTTGTACCCCACTTGTGTTCTCTTAAAACGGATGCCATTGTTCCTAAACCTGCTTCAAGCAATCCAGCAAGCAACTCTACAGTAACCAGCAATCTTAGCAAACTATTCAATGATAAAATACATTCCTCTATCCAACCCCCCCCCCCAAAAAAAATCGATGCAGCATTCCAAGCCAAACCTTCTAGCGTCCCACCTCTTCAATGTTCAAACAAGAATCTCAAGCAATCAAAAACTTCTTTTCTGGAATTTAAAAAGAAGCACAGTTCGTTCGCAAGCAACAGGGAGACGATCCTTACCGAGCTCGTGCAGGCACTCCACCTGCGAGATGATGGCCGTGAACTTGTCCGAATCCGCCCTGGCCATCTCATCCCGCTCATCTGCGCGCACTCAAAAGTCAACATCAAACCTCAACCCAACCCCGAAATGGAACCAAACCCGCGCGAGCAGGGGCGCACAAGAGAGACAGAGGCCGCCCTACCGCTAATGAGGTTCTTCATGGCGAGGTACCGCGACCGCAGCATCCGCCGCTCCGCCGGCCCCTGCCGCTCGCCGCTGCTCTCCCCCTGCGCCCCCGCCATCGGGCCCCCAACCAACCTCTCCAAACCCTAAGCCCCGAGTCCCAGCTCCAACCGCTGGCGGCTACGAGCGGTCGGATGGGGGGAACGGAAGGAGAAGAGGGGCGCGAATCGGAGCGCGCGCCGGCTGGATGCGCGAATTTTTTTCGGGAGGTGGACGAGCCGGGGGGGGGGGGTGAGAAACTGGAGGGGCGGCCGGGGATTTGAAATCTTCCGGAGGAAGGAACAGGAGCCCAGCGGCGCCCCCGCTCACGCGAGCAGCCCATTCCCCCCTGCCCGGATTTTTTTCAATGCAGTGGGGACGGAGGTGGGGCCCGCTTGGCAGTGAAGGGCGCTGGGGCGGTGGATGCTGGTGGGGCTCCCGTGTCCTCGCTTTGGGCCAGGACGTCAGTGACTGGGGCGTCGGGTGAAGGCGTGGGGCCCGTGAGCGTGCGGGGCTGGACGGCTGGTGGCGTCAGCGTGCTCTCCGGGTGGGACCGGGCCGTCAGTGGGGTGGATTTTTGACCGTTTGTGTTTTGGGTTGGAGCGTCCGGCTCACATGGTTTTCCCGCTTGCGCGGTTGAGTTTCGGGTTTGGGGGCCTTTTGGGGTTTTCGCCCGCAAAATTCAACGGAAATTTGGGCGCGGCGCGCCCTTGCTCAAGCGCTACGGTTCAGCCGATTTGGCCACCAGCGCTGCTGCAGTAATAGTACATCAGAGCAACTCCTGGGTGGAAAATAGAATGCATAATCCACAGTGAAAAGTGCAGTCACGGGAAGTGATGAAAATCTAATTTACCGCGATTTTTGCTTACTGAAAGATAGCAAAAAGGGAAGAAAAAAAATGTAAGAAGAGTTTGGCTGCCTCGACAGGCTAAGGCATCCGCAACATGATGATACTGCAATCAAGATGTGAGATTCAAGAAAAACTTTTAATCCCGACGACAAAATGCTGTTCATTGTAACAAGGGAAAAATGGTCAAAAGCAGGGACCACGAGTACAGCAGCATACAAATGACAAACTGACAAGGCTAGTGGACCAGTTTAGCCATAAGTTTTATTCTACTCGGTGCCTCCTTTCCTAGGAGCTCAACGCCAGAGGCGGGATGAATTGTAGCGAGCTCAATTGTAGACCTTGGGTTGTACTGAGAGGTTCAAATGGTGTAGGCCTGCTTCTTGACAGCTTATTTGACAGGTTACGTCCCACATACACCACCAGAAGAATGACAATCACAACGGCGGCACAAATGGTCACTGCTCTTAGAATCACATGAGGTGGATGACCCTCCTTATGCTCGATACTATCAGGAGCACAGATGCCAGGAGCACCACAATCTGATAAGCTATGCATCCCAATTCGATTACCAGAGAAGTTGGCAAATGTGATACCAAATATGTTGCAGACACCACAAGGGCTGGAACCACTGAAATCATTCTTTGAGAGATCAAGATAGTTCAGATAACTGAGATTGGATAGTACCGATGGCAAGCTTCCAGTGAGGCTATTGTTGTGGATATCAAGAGTAGACAGTTGTCTGAAATTTGAGATAGACCCATCTAGGCTCCCTGATAAATGGTTACTGCTTGCATTGAAGAAGATCAGTGAGCTCAAGGATTCTTCGTACCCAGGACAAGATAATGGGATTTCACCAGAGAGGTTGTTGTTACTGACATCCAAACAGTTCAGGCTCTTGCTGCATAGTAAAGACTTGGGTAGAGTAGCCATAAATGCATTACTGGACAAGTTTAGAACTGCAATGTTGGGAAGAATGTGGCCTATCTCAGCAGGAATAATGCCATTTAGATGGTTATTAGACAGAAAAAGGCCTTGCAAGGTGAGCAATGGCGCAGACCAAGGAAACATCGGTCCAGCTAATGCATTAAAAGAGAGATCAACAATTCTAATATTCTTCAGCTCACCAAGCTCTGCAGGAATAGATCCATTCAGCAAGTTACCTTGCAGGTGTAGCTCCTCCAGAATAACACAATTCTTGATTGCTGGTGGGATACGACCAGTCAACCAGTTATATGACAGATCAAGTAAGCCATGATGTTGAACATACTCTGAGTCAGGATGAGTTGGGTTCGTGAATCCCCCACATAACTCAGCAGGAATAGAACCAGAGAGCTGGTTGTGAGACAAAACCAAGCCAGTGAGCGAAGTCAATTGCGATATGGATCTCGGGATGGGTCCGGTCAGATTATTACAGCTCAGGTTTAGCATGACTAGGTTTCTGCAGTTGAAGAGCTCTTGCGGGATGCTCCCAGATAGTCTATTCCCATCAAGAGATATTTCTGTCAAATTCTCTAGTGCACCGACTGCCTGTGGGATAGGTCCTTCCAAGCAGTTAGTGCCCATTTTCAACCTCTGCAAGCTGTGGAGTTTACCAATGCTGTCAGGGATATAGCCAGTAAGCATATTATTATTCAGGTTCATTTCCAAAATGGTTGATGACTCAAACAACTTTCCAGGCAACACTCCTGTAAATCTGTTGTAAGACAACTCCAATATTTTGAGCGGTAGCTCAGCCAGGTATTCGGGTATCCCACCATTGAAATTGTTACCTTGCAAATCCAGTTGAACCAGGTTCTTGCATCCCTTGAATGCCTCCTTGATACTCCCCGTGAGATCGTTACAATGCAGGTCGAGTGACCGCAGTAACTTGGCTTGACAAATGATGGGACGTATAGAACCATTGAACTTGTTGTTTGCCAGGTTTACAGAAACAACATTTCCCCATTTTTGAAGCCAATCACTAATAGGACCAGACAGTCTGTTATCTTCTGCTTCAAAATGGGCAATACCTTCTAAGCCTGCAAGCTCTTCAGGAATACAGCCAGTAAAGCCATTAAACGACAGACGTAGAAGAGTAAGCTTCTTGCAGTTACCAAGTTCTTTGGGTATGCTCCCTACGAGCCTTGCATTCCTTGCAATCAGGACGGTTAGATTCCCCAGATCACCAACAGACCCTGGGAGTTCAGAATTGAAGTAATTGCCTGATATATCAAGTTCCATTAAGCTTCTAAGACTACCAAGTGACCAAGGGATGGTGCCTGATAAGTTGCATTCACACAGAGAGAGTTCCTTTAGGTGCTTCATGTTACCAATCTCTTTTGGAATCCCTCCAGTGAAATTGTTGAACCCCAAAGATAAATGCTCAAGCATTTTCAGATGAGTAATCTCATTAGGTATTGGCCCCACCAAACTATTTGAAGACAAATCAAGTGTCTGCATGTTCTGCAATGCACTTATTCCAGGAAATATTGATCCAGTGAGATTATTCTTGCTTGCATCAAGGTGGAAGAGCCGAGTCAGGTTGCCAAAAGATTCTGGTATCGATCCATCGAATCTGTTCTGGTGAAAGCCCAGGACCTCTAGGTTCTTCAGACTACCCAGCTCCAGAGGAAGTTCTCCATAGATGTTGTTATTGGATATCAATAACTTAGTGAGGTTCTGAAGATGAGCAATGGCAGGGCTCAATTGTCCAGACAATCTGTTTCTGTCTAGCACTATTTCCTTCAGCATCTTCAAATCATATAACGAGAAAGGCATGGGCCCAGTAAGCTCGTTATTGCTCAAGTCCAGGTACTGGAGATTCTGCAAATCTCCCAAGGCTTCTGGAATCATACCAGATAAATCACACCTACTTAGGTCGAGGCGACCAAGTGACCGGAATGCCGTGATGCATAACGGAAAAGGGACACGGAGTGGCACAGATGACAGTTCTATGGCCACAACCGTGCGCCGTCCTTCACAAGTTATACCCGTCCAGTTGCATGGATGTGTTTCTGAATTAAACCAGTCCTGAAGGAAGCCTTTTGATTCAGCGACTGTGTGCCTCAGAGCATATAGATTGTTTATATCAGATTCAGCGAAAGCAGAAGTAGCAATGAAGCAGACAAATAGGATAAATAAGCTGATTCCATCCTGCAAAAAGGAAAGGCAAAGTTAAAATAAGAGTTACAGATGTGCAGGTAACAGAGTTCTAAACATTACCAACACCTTCAACCAACGAACAGAGACTACCTTGCACATTTAACATTTATAACTTACATGTATAAAATGCTAAAAGAAGGAATTGAAAACAGAGACTACCTTGCACATAATAAGTCCAAACGGTTTGTAAAATTGTTGGCGCTACTTATTTTTTAGTCTTTTTTTTTTACTAAATGAGAAAAGTTCCTATTATAGGTGCTTCAACTAGTGGATCTCTATTTGACAATGCCTCGTGGCTCACGCTTATGCAGGGCTTACATAATTGAATTTCTAAGAAAGGACATGCTAAAGTGCTAAACTGCAGGTAGACAACCAGATGTCTACTAGTACGTTGTAATATTACAGAACTAGCTCATTCTACTTCCTGCAGAGAAAACTCTGCTTGACCAATGACCAACAGTAAAATTGGTCATTTAACCCCCTAAACTAGCAATGCGATCGACTTGACCCCGCGCCCCAGCACTGGCGCCGACTCGCCCGTGAGGCTGTGACTTCGAATCGACGGAGCAGCCAAAAGCCCGCTCATCCGTTCCACCCCTGCTCAAAGGACCTATGGCGGCGGGGAGGCAGCGATGCGGCAACACGAAGCGGTCGCCGAGTGCAAAGAAGATAACGTGTATTGCACAGAGCAAGGCAGCTATTGCGGCCGCCGCCAGCGGACGGAGCGACACGACGGCAACGGCGGCGGCGACTAGGGTTCCATGGCCTCCTGGCTTACAGGGCGCGAGGTCGGGTTTGGCCGTTGAGCTACGGGGTGATTTCTGGCCGGGTCTATGAGAGGAACGGCCTTGATTTCATCTAGGTTGGCACGGATGGCTCGGATGAAAAGATGAAGACCAGGTGAGGTTGCAACGACTGACGTGGCTCTTTTTTTTTTTGAAAGGCTGACGTGGCTCTTTTTTTTTGGCAATACATTTGAACGACACTAATGACAACGTAACGTACCATATAAAAATAACAACGAAATGCACGATGTACCGCTGCACCATCAGAAAAAAAATGCACAGCCGCAAGAAAAAAAAACATTATTGACGAAAAAAAAGAAATAAAAATTGAACAACACCAATGGAGTGATGAGTAACTATTGAACAACGAAAGAAGGGATCTTAAAGCCAGCACCTTTGGAGCCATGGTTACGTGCCCCTAAGCGTAATGGTGATTCCGAAGACTCTGCTTTTGGCGACCAGAACTTCAGTAGTGCGTCGCAGATCCTGATAGTGAAAACGAAAATACAAGAGAGAGTAAGCATCAGAGAGTGTTGCACTACGACATAGGTACGGTAATCAAAGCTCCACAACTCTATCGCCTTGAGAGAGGTCATAAGCAGCGCATGATCCGAATATAATTTGTTCCAACATAAATAAATTTAAAATACGCTTTGTACGAAATGAAGATGGAGCTAGGATTTTTCCTGAGAAAAAAGAAACATGTAAGTAGATATCGCAGCACAGAAAAAGAGCCTCTCAAACTTCATGCAAAAGTAAACTCTAATACCGTGACTTCTCTAGTAGCTAACATCTAAAATCCAAGCTCGATTAACCTCTCATACGAGATCATGATCACACCATGTTCGATCTTGGTTCCATCTGATCCCAAATTCCCATGGATTGCTTGTCGTTACACAATATGTGTTTACACTACACGTCTATGCAACTGGAGCTCCAAGAATGGATTACACACAAGCGAACAACCTACACATATCAAGCAAACAACACATGCTGAACCACTAAGAATGGACTGCACACAACAAGTGAACAAACTACACATATCAAGCAAACAACAATGGCCTGGTAATGAGATATGTAAGGTAATGCCATTATCTTAAAATAGGCAAATAAAAATAGATGCTTTCACGGTTGCCACCGCGTTCCATCCATTCTACTAGATCCAAAACCTTCCATCGATTGATCATCCCAACCCACGCCCATACAAACCATCTACATAGGTTATTCTTCGTCTACACGGACCAGATCTACAGAGAAAGGACTACACGCAAAGCGAACGGACTATGCACAATAAGCGAACGGAGTACACACAACAAACGAACGGAGTATGCACAACAAGCGAACGGACTACACATAACAAGTGAAGAACACATACATCGCAAGTACCTAAGAAGAGCAGCTCATAACAATACCAAGAAATGGAGTGAGCGGTTGGACGTCGACAATCGTGTTCGCTTCCTTAGCCAACAAGTCCCTCTCCGGCCACGCTGGTGATGCAGCGGGCGAAAGCAAGATTGCGAGAGGAGAGCGTGCAGGAATGTAGAAGCGAGTGCCTTGGCATTCTAGCCCGGTGGGAGTATTTATTGGCAGACTCCCTGCCGGCTCTCGTGGTGTCACGTTGTTCACCTGCTCACCACTCGGTAATTTCCCTATATTGTTGCTAGGATAAACCATTTAATTTTTGGCAGGACATCTATTCCATTTTACCTTATTATAGAAGTAAACAGCTCATACTCCATAGAACTTGATGATTTTGTTTATTTTTAAAGAAACCGAAGAAAAAACGTTTATCCAAAAATCCGGAACCCGCCAAATTAATGGGACCACATTCATTATATGCCATAGCTTCAGTTCTTCCGCATTGCCCCATTGAAAATCACCGAAATTGTTTATTTTTTCATATGATCGATATGGTAATTTTATGAATAACCCAAGAAATGAAGTGAGTAAATAATTAAGTACTATGCTATCATCTTTGAAAAGGAGAAATATATTTTTGTTCTCCAAAATAAAGCATAAGTTCTTCTTCCGAATAGCAAAACAGTTGCATAAAAAAATCAAAAGCATTAAACTTACTGTTCAAAATCATGCTTACACAATTAAAGTGCAAAAATTAGTCCGTCTATGATGGACTTTCAAAAAATCAGGACTCTACCGTATGCTCTAGGATAAGAAGATATTTATATGAAATTTGTAGCCTTTTGACGTCATAAAGATCGACAACTTAGTAGTTATTAAATTTTTATCTAGAACTATTTTAGTGGCTAAAATTATAATCATGCTCTCCTCCCAAAATCATGAGAGGAAGAAAATAGCTGCAAAATCCTCATTTCTGATGGCGCTGCCTCAAGATCCAGGAGCTGCAGCTACCTTCTGGCACCAGCACGTCGGTAGCCCCTTGGTGCACGGAGAGCTCCTTCTCCCGACCAGATCTTGTACGGCGGCGACTCCTCATCTGCATCCAGGCGAGGCACGCCGGACCGGACTCTACCTACAGCTCCTCGACGAGGCGGACGAGCTCGTCGGACTCGAGCGCGGACGCGCCGCGGGAACGGCCCCGCCTTGGACTCCGACCCGTCGACTCGAACGGCACCAGCAAAACCGGAAGACCTTCGGTGGGCGGCGTCTCTGGCCGCCTGGCGCCGCGCGGACGCGGTGGAAAACGTGGAAGAGCCACAGAGGATGACTTGAGCCAGCGACAGCTTGTGCAAGCCTGGCTTAGTTAGCACGGCCGTTTTTTGCGTGCTAGCTAAGCCTGGCTAGCGGGCTCCTTTTCACTAGCTAAGTTAGGCTAAGGGTACAATCCAGGCAACTAAACATAAATTTGTTAGCTTTAGAAAGCTTGCTGGAATTTAGCAGGCAACCAAACATGCATTTGTTAGCTTTAGAAAGCTTGCTAGGAGTTAGCCAGCAACCAAACAGGCTATCCGTCTACACGGACCCTTCCTCCTCTATATGGACCAAATCTAAAAGAAAGGACTACACGCAAAGCGAACGGACTACACACAACAAACGGACTACACACAACAAGTGAAGATCACATACACCACAAGTACCAAGAAGAGCAGCTCGTAGCAATACCAAGAAATGGAGTGAGTAGCTGGATGTCGACAATCTTGTTCGCTTCCTCAGCCGACAAGTCCCTCTCCAGCCGCGCCAGTGATGCGTCAGATGAAAGCAAGACTGCAAGAAGAGAGAGTGCAGGAATGTAGAACCGAGGGCCTTAGCATCCTAGCCCGATGGGAGTATTTATCGGCAGGCTCACTGCTGCTGGCTCCTGACTCTTGTGGTGTCACATTGTCCATCTGCTCGCCACTCGGTAATTTTTCTATATTGTTGCTAGGATAAACCATCTAATTTTTGGCAGGATATTCATTTCACTTTGTCTTATTATAGCAGTAAACAGCTTGTACTCGAATTTGATAATTATATTTATTTGTAAAAGAAACCGAAAAAATGTTTATCCAAAAATCTGGAACCTGCCAAATTAAAGGGAGCATATTCATTATATGCCATGGCTTCGGTTCTTCCGCACTGCCCTATTGAAAATCACCAAATTTGTTTATTTTTTCATATGAATCGATATGGTAACTTTAGGAATAACCTAAGAAATGAAAAAAGGTAAATAGTTAAGTACTATGCTATCATCTTTGAAAAGGAGAAATATATTTTTGTCCTCCAAAAGAAAGCATAAGTTCTTCTTTCGAATAACAAAACAGTTGTATAAAAAAAATCAAAAGCATTAAAATTACTGTTTAAAATTATGCTTACACAACTAAAGTGCAAAAATTAGTCCGTCTATGATTGACTTTTAAAAAATTATAACTCTACCGTATGCTCTAGGATAAGAATATATTTATATGAAAATTGTAGCTTTGACGCTATAACTTTCTTCGCATAAAGATCGACAACTTAGTAGTTATTAAATTTTTATTTAAAACTATTTTAATGGCTAAAATAAAGCTGTAAAGTTCAGCGCTACTTTCGGATGTGAGAATTACAGCATATTTGAATCTTATAGCTACCTTTTGGATCCCATAACAGCTTTGAAATTGAAAATTACCGACTACAAAGTAATAGATTGCATCGAGAGTTACAAATTCAAAAATCATTCCTCGCAAAAAAAAATTCGACCCGTCGATTCGAACGGCACCAGCAAGCCGGAGGACCTTCGGTGCGGCGTCTTTGGCCGCCTGGCGCCGCACGGACGTGGCCGCGACGCGGACGCGGTGGAAGGCGCGGACAGAGGAGAGGAGGACGGGGAGCAGGGCGCGGCCGAGCCACAATGGCTTTGGCTTCGTTTCAACAAAAAAAAAGCAATGGCTTTGGCGCCGGCGCATTGTGCAAGGAGGAGGTGTGCACACAGGCGGTGATGGCAACTTGCTACTTGTGCCAGGGACAGCCTGTGCAAGCCTAGCTTAGTTAGCACGACCGGTTTTTGCGTGCTAGATAAGCCTGGCTAGCGGGTTCCTTTCGCACTAGTTAAGGATTCGTTTATCATAGCTTCAGCTTCTTCTAACAAAACTTCTAAAGTAGTTTCTCTAGTGAAGGTAAAATCGTTTTCAAAATCGTTTGGCGAAATGTGGACTTGCAAGAGAAGCTAGGCGAAGCTACGATTTTCGGCTTCTCCTCCCCCTCGTAAGCAGAAAATAGCTTCACCATGTGCTGCGTGGATGAAGCTACTAGCAAAATACCGGCTTGGCACAGCGCTTAAAATGAATCTCTCCATAAAGCCATCCAAGAAGTTGTGCCAAAGAGAGCCTAAATCATGCTAAGAGTATAACCTAAGCAACCAAATATGTATTTGTTAGCTCTAGAAAACTTGCTAGGAGTTAGTCAGGCAACCAAACCGGCTCTACCCGTCTACACGGACCAGATTAAAAAAAGACTACACGCAAAGCAAACGGACCACGTACAACAAGCAAACATACTACAAACAACAAACGAACGGAGTATGCACGACAAGTGACGAACACATGCACCATAAGTACTAAGAAGAGCAGCTTGTAGCAATACCGAGAAACGGAGTGAGTAGCTGGATGTCGAAGACGTCGATGTCGACAATCTTGTTCACTTTCTCAGCCAACAAGTCTCTCTCCAACCGTGTCGGTGATGCAGCGGCTGAAAGCAAAACTGCGAGAGGAGAATCAGCAGGAATGTAGAAACCAGTGCCATGGTATTCTAGCCCGGTGGGAATATTTATCGGCAGACTCCCTACCGATGGGTCTCGTGATGTCATGTTGTTCACCTGCTATATTATTGCTAGGATACACCATCTAATTTTTGGCAAGATATTTATTTCACTTTGCCTTATCATAGCAGTAAACAGCTCATACTCCATAGAATTTGATAATATTATTTACTTTTAAAAGAAACCAAAGAAAAAGTGTTTATCCGAAAATCCGGAACCCTGCCAAATTAAAGGGACCACATTCATTATATGCCATGGCTTCCGCTCTTCCGCATTGCCCCATTGAAAAACGTTCTTCCGTTCATATGAATCGATGTGGTAATTTTAGGAATAACCCAAGAAATAAAGAAAGTAAATAATTAAGTACTATACTATCATCATTGAATAGGAAAAAATATTTTTTGTTCTCCAGGACGCCAGCGCGCCGGCCGGGTCCGCGAGCGCCGCCTTCGTCGCCAGCAGCGCCTCCTGCGTCCGCGTTGGCGCAGGCCGCCGCGGCGGCGGCGACGAGGAGGGGGGAGCAGGAGGTAGTGGAGGCTCGTCGGCGAGCCCAGCGCGGCCATATCCTTCCTCCCTCACCTCCGGAGCAACGGACACCGGCATGTCTCAAATTGTTGTGGCTCATGATGCTGGAGTCCATGGCACATTGGCATCTCTGTGCTGGAAGCCTGGAACGATTGCAACTCCGAACATGGTTTCTATGCTGAAATATGCCTGACATACTAGACAGCGATACAATTTTTCTGAACAACTTGATTAGGATCTATTTGTCAAGAACAGCCACAACTGAACATAACATGTCAGTCATACTTCAAGTTAATCATGTCAATGTACTGAAATTGCATTGTGCTGCATAACACCTCAGAAAAAGTTGTGCCAGTGTACTGCAATTGCGCCTTTCCCAAGCTTTTATTTCAAGATTTGAGTTCCACGCCTATCCAAGACACAACGTTCTTCAGTTTCCTCACTATTCGTAGATGCACATAGACCATTTTTCAGAACAAAAAACGACAGTTACCGGTGGCCATGTTAAACAGACATTTCTCAAACCAGGATCATGATGAAATGATGAATTCAGCAGAAGAACCAGATTAGCTATCACGAACTACTTCGGATGATGTCCAGTAGTTTCTTGAGTCATGTTCAGAAAATTCAATAAGCAAAACACCAAATGACTAAGATAACCAGTAGTTTCCCACTGAAACTTCCTCAAGAGAAAACAGAGAGCTAGAAATAGAAAGCATCAGCTCCGCAAGATGGTCCATATGTTGAACTGCTCGATAGAAAACAAAATGCCAGAAAAGCATAAGCACTGCACACTGATCCCAAACAATTCACAATTCAGTGAGAAAATATAGCTGCTTAACCATGACAGAACAGAAAACCAACACTGTATGTCGTATTGATTTTTCAGGACACGACAGAGTATACATACTGATTCCATGCAGCTGAGTCAAGAATTAACCAAAAAGGGGCTGAAACATGCCTGACATTTTTTTTTTGACGAGCGTGACGAGCGGCCCCTCAAAAAAAAAATTTACCCCCTCAAAAAAAAACTTTATACAATAATGATGAGGACGAATTTGACAAGATAACCAGAATTGACCTAATGTCCATTTTCCAACACACTGCTTTTGAGCAGCACATTAGAGACCAGTGATTCCTCGATAGCGATAGCGATGTGCCACGATCTGAAAAGATACAATTTGATGAGATATGTACTAGAACTAATTCGAAAGATAGCAAGAGTGAACTTGAGAATTCAGCTTCAGCTATGGCAGAAAGTAACATAATACCTTTTAAAACAAGAAATTCTGAAGGAAGGTAACAGATGATACTAGACCAGCAAGTCCATTTGCATACTTAGCACTTCCACCAGTGCTAGGTCCTCAGCAAGTCCAATCTCAGAACTCAAATTACGTTCATTTTACGATGCAGTATGTTCAGTTTGCTGCAGTGCATACAAAATTTTCTTTTGCCTAATTATTCACCTATTACTAATCACATCACTTCAAAGTTTCGCAAAACCACCTGCAGTGACACGGCACCTCCTGTCCTGTGACCCGACCACTGCGACTCGCGCGCGCGCCTCATAGTACTCCCGCCACACGCCACCCATGAGACCGTGACCGTCCAAACTTCCAATCGTGATTTGCCAGTTCCCAATTCAGCAGGTGGCAGCAAACCTGAGCCTGAGCTCCCGTCACGAATCGCGCCGCCAGGCCAGTTGCCGCAGCCCCGCAGGCTCGGGCGAACTGTGTGTGCTGAACTTGTAACCGGAGCTTCCTACTCTGCCCAGAGAGGCCTCGTACCTGTGTGTGCTGAACTTGTAACCTGGTCTCCATTGTCCATAGACCATAGCAGTCCTATATGTACGCACTTTCAACAGTGAAAATTCTACTCTTTTCATAGTGCCAACTGCCAAGCAACGAAGTCTTTCTGATCTGCTGTTACCTGACCACTTTCGCTAACTTGGCGAAAGATGCAATCAGAGTAAAATGAAGCTTCTGTTTAACAGTATTCTACAGCTTTCCAATTCCATGGCTGTAGGGACTGCAAGAGAGTTAAAACTTAGGCGAGTCGCTCACTGACAGACAATTTCACGAGAAGCCGTACAGATTCCAACAAAATACTTCGCAAATCCTCGTTCCAAACGGGGCCTTTGCAACAGTTTGGCTGCCTCAACAAGTCCAGGCAGCCAGACAAGTGCAACAAAATAATAATACCGCGATCAGGATGTCAAAAGTTCAAAATAAAATTTATTACCCGACGACAAGTTGACGTTCATCGTTAAATGGTCAAGCACGGGGACCAGGAGTACAACAGCATACACATTACATGGCTGGTGCACCAATCTAGCCCAAAGTTTTGTTCCTGTCTGCTGCCTTATTCTCGTTGCCCTAACACATGCATGCCCATTTGCCTGACAGACTGACGAACTGTCCACTTCAGATGATGCTGTGAAGCAGAAGAAGAGTTGTAGGGTGTGGTTGTATGTTCCAAGCTCATCTCCTTTGGTAGGTTGATCTCCAGGAAGTACAGGCTGCAAATGAAAAATCACATGATAAATACTGCTGTCCAAGGTGGTATAGGTTACAGTATAAGCACTAATCCTGTATGAAAATGCAGTATTCTAGCACTTCAACGCTCCAAAGATCCCAAGCTATTGCAATAGGATATTATGAACGTTGTTGCAGACTTCATTTATCCAGTTTAATATACTAAAACTTTTGTTATATGTTAGCATTGTAAGACTACATGCAGGACAGAAGATCTGGATCCTGGCTAAAGAAGCATGACTTTAGTCCTAGTAACTCCCATGAAGCACTTAATACATAAATAAAAACATACCAGTAGGCAGCAGTGCGTGGCAAGATCATGTCTGGACCACACGTCCCTGGACCTGGAGGTCGTGAGGTTCAGGTTTCATCAGCTGAGCCATCTTGAGGCCCTTCACTACATCTGGCATGGTCGGCCTCTTCCATGCCTCATCAGCAGTGCATTCCAGAGCAACAGCAAGCACACGCACCATCTGTTCCCGCCACAGACCTGAAACTGGTAAGGAAGGATCAAACAGCTCACCTTCCCGACCCTGGGCAATCATCCACCGCACCCAGTCAATAAGGTTCCCACCCCCTTCTTCCACCTCTTGTCCCGTAGGTGGCCGCCCGGTGAGCACCTCCAGCATGACAACGCCAAAGCTGTAGACATCCCCCTTGGCAGTGCATTTCATTGTCAGTGCATATTCTGGGGGAATGTAACCAAGCGTGCCAGCAACGTTGGTGCTAACATGAGTATCATACGCACTGATTATTCTTGCAAGGCCAAAGTCAGAGATCCTCGGTTCCATGTGCTCATCCAATAGAATGTTGCTCGACTTCATGTCCCGATGGATGATATTGGGCACAAAGCCATGGTGGAGGAACATGAGCCCGTGGGCAGAACCGAGGCAGATCCTGAGACGGTCAGGCCATCCAATTGCTTTAGGAGTAGTATTTCCTCGGTCCCTCAGCCACATCTCAAGGCTCCCATGATGCATGTGTTCATAGATTAGGAAACGGTCATCACCACAAGCACAGTAGCCAAGTAGGGGAACAAGGTTATGATGCTTCACCTTTCCAATGGTCTCCATCTCAGCAAGGAATTGACGGTCACCAAGGAACTGGTGGCTACCATGAAGCCTCTTTATCGCGACTCTCCGGCCTTCAGGGAGCGCTACCCCATAGACAGTTCCAAAGCCTCCATGACCTATGATGTGCACCGCGTTGAAATTATCGGTAGCTTTCAGGATATCATCTATGGTAAACCTCAGCAGTGCATGCTCAAATGTAGCAAGATTGATGCTCAGAGGTTCCCTTAAGCTTGACTCAATTGTAACCCTGGATTGACTGGCAGTGACTGGTACAAGGGGCAACGTCCTGTTTCTCAACAGCTTCCATCTCAGAAAAAGCACCAGAAGAACCACAGCGACAATGGTGGCAGTGACACAAATGGCCACTACTCTTAGAATTACACGAGGGGTATGGGCCCCCTTACAGTTGACACTATCAGCTGCACAAATGCTTGATTCAGCACAATCCGATAAGCAATGCATGCCCTCATTGTTGCCAGAGAAATTGACAATGGAGATGTTTGGTACATTGCACATACCACAAGGGATGGCACCATTGAAATCATTCTTTGAGACATCAAGATAGCACAAAAGACTAAGATTGAACAATGCTGATGGCAAGCTTCCGGTGAGGCTATTGTTATGGATATCAAGATAAGACAATTGTCTGAACTTTGAGATAGACTCATCTAGGCTCCCTGAGAAATGGTTACTGCTTGCATTGAAAAAGACCAGTTCGCTCGATGATTTTTCATAGCTAGTACAAGACAACGGGATTTTACCAGATAGATTATTGTTACTGACATCAAGACGGTTCAGGGTCTTGCTGCATAGTAAAGATTGGGGTAGAGTAGCCATAAATGCATTACTGGACAAGTTTAGAACTGCAATGTTGGGAAGAATGTGGCCTATCTCAGCAGGAATAATGCCATTTAGATGGTTATTAGACAGAAAAAGGCCTTGCAAGGTGAGCAATGGCGCAGACCAAGGAAACATCGGTCCAGCTAATGCATTAAAAGAAAGATCAACAATTCTAATATTCTTCAGCTCACCAAACTCTGCAGGAATAGATCCATTCAGCAAGTTACCTTGCAGGTGTAGCTCCTCCAGAATAACACAATTCTTGATCGCTGGTGGGATACGACCAGTCAACCAGTTATATGACAGATCAAGTAAGCCATGATGTTGAACATACTCTGAGTCAGGATGAGTTGGGTTCGTGAATCCCCCACATATCTCAGCAGGAATAGAGCCAGAGAGCTGGTTGTGAGACAAAACCAAGCCAGTGAGCGAAGTCAATTGTGATATGGATCTCGGGATGGGTCCGGTCAGATTATTAGAGCTCAGGTTTAGCATGACTAGGTTTCTGCAGTTGAAGAGCTCTTGCGGGATGCTCCCAGATAGTCTATTCCCATCAAGAGATATTTCTGTCAAATTCCCTAGTGCACCGACTGCCTGTGGGATAGGTCCTTCCAGGCAGTTACTGCTCATTTTCAACCTCTGCAAGCTGTGGAGTTTACCAATGCTGTCAGGGATATAGCCAGTAAGCATATTATTATTCAGGTTCATTTCCAAAATGGTTGATGACTCAAACAACTTTCCAGGCAACACTCCTGTAAATCTGTTGTAAGACAACTCCAATATTTTGAGCGGTAGCTCAGCCAGGTATTCGGGTATCCCACCATTGAAATTGTTACCTTGCAAATCCAGTTGAACCAGGTTCTTGCATCCCTTGAATGCCTCCTTGATACTCCCCGTGAGATCGTTACAATGCAGGTCGAGTGACCGCAGTAACTTGGCTTGACAAATGGTGGGACGTATAGAACCACTGAACTTGTTGTTTGCCAGGTTTACAGAAACAACATTTCCCCATTTTTGAAGCCAATCACTAATAGGACCAGACAGTCTGTTATCTTCTGCTTCAAAATGGGCAATACCTTCTAAGCCTGCAAGCTCTTCAGGAATACAGCCAGTAAAGCCATTAAACGACAGACGTAGAAGAGTAAGCTTCTTGCAGTTACCAAGTTCTTTGGGTATGCTCCCTATGAGCTTTGCATTCCTTGCAATCAGGATGGTTAGATTCCCCAGATCACCAACAGACGCTGGGAGTTCCGAATCAAAGTAATTGCCTGATATATCAAGTTCCGTTAAGCTTCTAAGACTACCAAGTGACCAAGGGATGGTGCCTGATAAGTTGCATTCACACAGAGAGAGTTCCTTTAGGTGCTTCATGTTACCAATCTCTTTTGGAATCCCTCCAGTGAAATTGTTGAACCCCAAAGATAAATGCTCAAGCATTTTCAGATGAGTAATCTCATTAGGTATTGGCCCCACCAAACTATTTGAAGACAAATCAAGTGTCTGCATGTTCTGCAATGCACTTATTCCAGGAAATATTGATCCAGTGAGCTTATTCTTTCTTGCATCAAGGTAGAAGAGCTGAGTCAGGTTGCCAAAAGATTCTGGTATCGATCCATTGAATCTGTTCTGGTGAAAGCCCAGGACCTCTAAGTTCTTCAGACTGCCCAGCTCAGGAGGAAGTTCTCCAGAGATGTTGTTCTCGGATATCAATAACTTAGTGAGCTTCTGAAGCTGAGCGATGGCAGGGCTCAACTGTCCAGACAATGTGTTTCTGTCTAGCACTATTTCCTTCAGCATCTTCAAATCATATAACGAGAAAGGCATGGGCCCAGTAAGCTCGTTATTGCTCAAGTCCAGGTACTGAAGATTTTGCAAATCTCCCAAGGCTTCTGGAATCATACCAGATAAATCACATGTACTTAGTTGGAGGCGACCAAGTGACCGGAATGCCATGATGCATAACGGAAAAGGGACACGGAGTGGCACAGATGACAGTTCTATGGCCACAACAGTGTGTCGTCGTTCACAAGTTATACCTTTCCAGTTGCATGGATGAGTTTCTGAATTAAACCAATCCTGAAGGAAGCCTTTTGATTCAGCGACTGTGTGCCTCAGAGCATATAGATTGTTTATATCAGATTCAGGGAAAGCAGAGGTTGCGATGAAGCAGACAAATAGGATGAACAAGCTGATGCTATCCTGCAAAAAGGAAAGGCGCTGTTAAAACTTTAAAACATAAGGTATCAATGCGAAGGTACCATCGAGTTAATATTAACGTATCAGAGTTCCGAGCAAGTATCAAAGCGACAAAACCACCAACCAATGAAGAGCACAGGCAAGCTGACGAAATAAAGAACATGCAACAAGTACGTTCTAGCTTAGAAGCAATAAGAAGTCAAGGTATTTAAGTTTGTCAACTGTTGAGCTACTTTTTGTCTTAGTTACAAAAGGTATTTGCAATGCCTCGTGATCATGAAGGGTTTATATGAACCAGGCTTTCAGAAAGCAGCTTCGTTGGATTTGTATGCACATGCTAAATTAGTGATGGACAACCATTCTATCTTTAGTGATGGACAACCATTCTATCTACTCTGCAACTTCACCAGGAAAAAGAAAAGTCTGCTTGACCGATGACCAGTCAACTGTAAATTCGGTCTTTTGTAACCCGCCAAATTTGCGACGCGATCGACTCACCCGGCGCCCCAGCACCGGCCCGCCCGCGGCGCCGCACCGACGGAGCAGGCCAAAGCCCGCGCCTCCGCGCAACCTCCACCCCAAACGTCACCTCGACACCGCCAGAAGGACCCATGAAGGCGGGGAGGCAGCGATGCGGCGAGACGAGGCGGTCGCCGGGCGGAAGAAGGATAATGTGGTGGGTGGCGCGGCGCAAGGAAGCTTCTGCGGTGTCCGCCGGAGGGCGGAGCTGCGCGAGCGCGGCGGCGACTAGGGTTCCATGGCGGGAACGGCGTTACCCGGCGGCCCGGTTTGGGCTTGGCCCGTGGGCCGTTTGGCTCTGGCTGGAGTGATTTTGACCGAGTCTATTTGGACGACGACAGAGACAGTGAACGGCCCTGGTCTGGTCAAGCTTGGGATGGGTGGCTCAGAAAAAAAAAAACAAATGAGATTGGAAAGGCTTTTTCACTTGGTACTAATATTTTGAATAACCACTCAAAAATATTTTTGAATAACACTAAGAAAGTACCACTGCAAGCTAGGAGTAAAAAAGAAATAAACTGCTAACGCAAAAAAAAAAAGAACAGTACAGTCAAACACCCAATGCAATGAAGGATCTTGAAACTAGTACCTTGGAGACCATGATTGTCTGCCCCTGAGCTCAACAGCACTGTAGAATCGAAGATTCAGCTTCAGCAATCAGAACTTGAGCAATAGGATGGTCTATCAACAAAGAACCTGTGATAACAAAAGGAGGAAAATATTGTGAGTATTTAAAAGTTGTGCAAAGGCACTAATAATCAAAAAGAGCTCCACCATTCTAGTGCCGCAAAAGAAGTGACAAGAATCAAGCATCGCTTTTACGGTAACCCATCAAATGAAACGGAGAATTGCACGTCCAAAATGAAAAAGGCATAACTTGGATCAACAAAACGCGTGTTTTCCTAGAGGAAACAAATGCAGCAAACCATTTATAGCAATACAAGTTAACCAATCAAAATTCCATGTGTAACTCTACTACCACTGCACAAAAGAAAAGGTTTAGTGCGCACATGCTAGATTAGGGTGGAAAGACTTTTCATAAATATGAAGACCAAATGAGGATGACCTTTTCACTTGGTACTAATATTTTTGAACAACACTGAAAAGAGAACCGACGCAAGGTAAAACTCTAAAAAAAAAAAAGAACAGCACCAATAGAGCCCACAACCAAACCGTCAAGGAAGGATGATCTTAAAGCCAATACAATTACGTGCTGAATGAACTGAAAAAACGACTCGTACAAAATAAAGGCAAAATTTGGATCGACAAAAATGGTATTTTTCTCAAAGGAAAGAATCGCTCAGACAGGTGAGTTAATCAAAGCTCCATGTAACTCTATTAATGCAAAAGAAAAGGCTTATTGCATCTACACATGCTAAATCATTGATGAAAAGAGTTTTTCATAAACATGAAGAGAGCGACTGAGGTTGGAATATTTTGCACTAGTATTTTTGAACAACACTGACAAAAGGACCACTATAAGCTAAAAAGAAACAACTGCTCGCTTGAAAACAAAAAAGAACAGCATCAATAGAGCACAGAGTCAAACAGCCAAGGAAGGATCTTAAAGCCAGTACCTTTGGAACCGCAACTGTCTACCCAGTGAGCGTGACTGCAATGTAAGATTCAGTTTCAGCAATCAGAACTTCAGCTGCAGGATGATCTACCACAAAAGAACCTAAAAAAATAATGGGCAGGAATTTAGTAATACAAGCATTTAAGAGTAGCGCTAAAGCATCGATTATAAAGCAAATAAGGTAATCAGAGCCCTATGGTTCTACTGCCAAAAAAGAGGTGATAAGCATCACTCTGTGGTAACTCGTTGAACTAACTGAAAAACCGCACGTCCAAAATAGGCATAACTTGGATAGACAAAAATGGATGTTTTCCCAAAGGGAAAAAATGTACTAAACTATTCATATCAAACAAGTAGGTCGATCAAAACTCACTGTATCGCAAAAGATGCAACCCTAGAAGGTAGCTCATTACGACATGATAAGAAAAAGAAAAAATTGGATTGCATTTTCCTGAAGTGTTACACTAGAGTACTACACTAGGCTATTCCCACTCCAAAACGAAAAAAAAAGTTCCAAAGTTGAGAATTCTAGCGACATAAAAGAGGTGATAAGAAACATTGTACG
Organism: Panicum hallii; assembly: GCF_002211085.1. NCBI lineage: Eukaryota > Viridiplantae > Streptophyta > Magnoliopsida > Poales > Poaceae > Panicum > Panicum hallii. The sequence goes on from NC_038042.1 coordinate 4,888,656, forward strand.
GTAACCAGTCAAACAAATTGAAAGACCACACGTCCAAAATGAAGGCATAACTTGGATCAACAAAAAGGATAGTTTTCCTTGGAGGACAGAAAGGCACTAAACTATTGATAGCGAGACAAGTAAGTTTATCAAAACAACACTATGTGTAACTCTACTGCCGAAAAGAAAAGTTTAATGTGTTTACACATGTCAAATTAGTGATGGAAAGACTTTTTCATAAATTAAACATGAAGCGGGAATAACACACAGTCACAAAAGTTCCCGATACGTAGGTACGAATGAACATAGTACGCGGGACGTGGATCATCAATTTTAAGTTACCGGTTCGTAGGGGGTATACCTTTTCGGGATGTTTGGTTCGAGAATGGGATCATGGTTTCTGAATAAATTGGGACGATATATCCAGAACGTAGCTGCGGAACGCAGATATTCTATTTGGCTCTTCAAGATCCCTAGATCAAATCTTTTTATGCTATTTTCCTAATATGTAACACGTTTTTTAGAGTAATTCACATAGAACGAACTGGGCTGGACCGCTGGAGCTCCCTCAGCCTGCATTACGACGAGGCGGACCAGCCTGGAGGCCCATTTACACAACATGAGCTTTTATGCTAATTTTTTCCCCTCAATGCAGCAGCCTACGAGGTGAACCAGCCTGGAGGCCCATTTACACAAGTCGAGCATCCATTCATTCCGTCGTCGAGACTAGGCGCCGCCACCGCCAGCCTCCAACGCGGTGATGCTCCTCGACCTAGCGCCGTTGCTTCGCGCCGCCCATGGCAGCTACATCACGCCGCTCGAGCGTTGCGTCCCCAGCCGATGCTGCGTGCCTACGTCGCCAGTTGCCGCCAACCGCCGGCTGCCGGAAGCCAGCCGATGCCCATCCTCCTCTCGATCCAGTTTGCCTGGAACGGCGTCCCAGCCATGATCCGTCGTCAGATCCGTGCCGTTCTTGATCCGCGATCTGGAACGAAAGTTCCGAAAACGGGGATCGCGGCTACGATCCGCGTTCCATGTGACTGGGAGTAACGTTGGAAATTAAAAAGTTCTCACTCGGTACTAATATATTTTAAAAACACTAACAAAAGACACACTGCTAGCTAAAAAGAAACAACTGCTGACGCAAAAAAAAAAAATCGAATGGCACCAGCAAAGCCCACGGTCAAACAGCTTGGGAAGGATCTCAATGACAGTACCTTTGGAACTGTGATTATCTGACCCTTAGCGTAACAGCAAAACAAATGGTTCAGCTTCAGCAATCAAAACTTTAGTAGTAGCCCGTAAAAATCACTTTTTTGGTGATTAAGGTTGGAAAGGCATTTTCAATTGGTTCTAATAATTTTGAACGACACCAACAGAAGACACACTGCAAGCTAAAATAAAACAACTGCTGACCCCCAAAAGCACCAAGGTAATCAGAGCTCTGCAAAAGAGGTGATTAAACACCACTCTACGTTAACCTGAATAATGCACCGAAAAACCGCACGTCAGAATAGGCATAACTTGGATCGACAGGTAAAGCAGTTTTATTTTCTAGAGGAAAGAAACGCACATGACCATTGAAAGCCATGCAAGTTAATCAAAACTCCACGTGTAACTCTACTACTGCAAAAGAGGCGATGAGCGTTCTGTTACAAAACAATCAATAAAAGAGAAAAATTGTATGGAGGGGAAAATGGAAACATGAATTTTGCTCCGAAATATATTCCTGAATGAGGAAGAGAATGTTGCTGCAACAGATCTAGACTCCCTCCAACGACCAACGTAGCCGTGGATCCAGCAAAAGGTGGCACCTCATCAGGTCTCTAGCTAGCACTAACCAAAGTTTAATCCCTTTGCATCAACGACGTCGCGCAAGTAGTTCATGTATAGGGATTCTCTGCTACGTGCATCATCTTTGAATCGCTGATTGATGGCGATCTATCGTCCACTATTAACAAACGTGTAGAGCTGCCTCCATAGCTTTCCAACCTGCACTACCTGTGGATCGATCGGATTTCATTCCCCGACGTACGTGTCTCTACAGTCTACACTAGGCAGCTATTCTCACTCCAAAAACGAAATAAATGAAAAGAAAAGGAACACTGCAGGTAATAAAATAAGTAAAGTAAACAGAAAGCTCGACGATTCTAATGCTGTAAATGATGTGATAAGTGACAGGCAACCCGCCAATCAAACTGAAAACCCACACACGTCTAAAATGAAGGCATAACCTGGATCGACAAAAGAGAAGCTTTCCTAGAGCAAAGAAACGGACTAACCCATCGACAGCTAGACAAATAAGTTAACCATAGTAACTCTTTTCTTTTTCCTCGAATATACTGTTGCGTTCTTTGTATATTAGCAGGTAAGAACACCACGTATGTGTAACGTTACTACCGCAAAAGAAAAGGTTTAATGCGTTTACACATGCTAAATTAATTAGTTTTAGAAAGCCTTTTCATAAACATGAAGAGAAATTGAGGTTGGAAAGAATTTTTCACTTGGTTTTAATATTTTGGAACCAACTAACATAAGGACAATTGCAAGTTAAAAAGAAACAACCTGCAAAAATAAATGAACAGCACCAATAAAGCGCACAATCAAACAGCTAGGGGAGTATCTTAAAACCAGTACCTTTGTTAACCGTGATTGTCCCACCCTGAAAGATTGAGCTTTAGCAATCAGAACTTCATTAGCAGGATGGTCTATCACAAAAAGAACCTGTAACAGTGAAGGGGGGAAATATAGTGAGTATTTAAGAGTAGTGCTAAAGGAGGAGAAAATATAGTGAGCATTTAAGAGTAGTGCTAAAGCATTGATAGTACAAAAAAGGTAATCAGAGCTACATAGTTCTACTGCACGAAATAGGTTACAAACACCACTGCACGGTAACCCGTCGAATGAAGTGAAAAACGGCATGTACAAAATGGATGAGAACTTGAATCGATAAAAAAATATTAGTTTCACCGAATGTACTAAACCATCAATAGCCACACAGGTAAGTTAATCAAAGCTCCACGTATAACTCTTACTACCACAAAAGAGACGAAGAACGTTACTAGAAGGTAAGTTAATCAAAACGTGAAACTCTACTATCACACGTGGATGGTTTGTGTAAAGGAAAAAAGAAAGACCCATAAATTTTCCCCCGAAGTACACCACTGAGGAGGAAGAGAACACGCCGTGCAGCAGATCTAGATTGCGAACTCTAACGAATCCGAGGATCCAGCGCCAAGGCGGCAACTCAGATCTCTATAGCTAGCAAAATAACCAAAAGCGTAATCGCTTGCATCAACCTCGTCCAAGTAGTTCATGCATAAGCATTCTTGGTTATTACGTGCATCTATAGATAGCTGATCTAGGCGATCTTTAGTCCAATGTTAAGAAAACGTTGTAGGGTTGTTTCCATTATTTGTCAACGTGCACTGCGTGTGGATCGATAGGATTGCATTCCCTTACGCGTTACACAGCACTAGGCAGCTACCACTACTCCAAGACGAAAAAAGAAAATAAAAGGAAGAACACTGTTCCAAGAGCTCTCTCGATCTGTTCGTTCTATCAGATCCCCAACTTTATTTCCATGGATGACCCCAGTACAAGGACCTGCGAGAGCGAACTACAAGTACGTGGAACAAACCAACAGTTTCGCTGCGACACGATGGAAGCACGCAGGAGGAGCAGCGCAGCTGCAATACCAGGAAATGGAACGGCCGGCGGCGGCGGGAGGACGACGGCGGCCGCCTCGCTCGCTTCCTTGGTCCCCCTCTTGTCCCTCTCTCGTCGGCGATGCAGAGAGCTAGCGACGGGAGAGCGCAGCAGGAATGAAGGGAGTGGGCCTCCGCTCCTGTTCTGGAAGGGTATTTATCGTCAGGCTTCCTCTTGGCTTGTCATGGCATGGCGTTTGCCTGCTCTCTGTTTTGTTTATTTATTTATTTATTGTTTTTATTTTTCGGAAATGCCGTTTGCCTGCTCTGCTGCTGAGTAGTATTTCGCGTGTAATGACTGGGACAGTTTCGCCCGCTCAGTTTTAGCGTGACTGTCCAAAATTATTATTTCCCTGTAAATTCTTCATATCATATTTTATCAGTAGTTACAAAATAAAAATGGTTAGAAAATGCTTTTAGATATGAATCCAGTAGTACCGATTTTGTGGCACAAAATTCGCATATTCTTGACTAATTGTTGATCAAAGCTTAATATTGGGCGGCTAAACCGCGCCCATAGAAAACGGAGGGAGTAGTACTATTTTTTTAGCAGTATATCATTGCACCATAAACAAGGTTGCCCTTATATATGATTGTGTAATTAGTTGTAGTTCTTCAATAGGCTCTTAATTATATAGGGTGGTGTAATTAATCGTAGTTCTTTAATAGGCTCCTATATAGGATGGTGTAATTAATTGTAGTTCTTTAATACAATCCTATATAGGATGGTGTATTTAATTGTAGTAAGCTTCTATATAACAAAAGGAGAGAATTAATTATTTGCCTTTTTTAAGACCACATAGTGTAGCTCTTTGAAATTTGCCTAGGAAAGAGAGATCATGGCAAGGCTAATCACGAGAATGAGTGGAATAGGGGAGATGGGAAGAATCCTAGGAAGGAAGAAATCTTACCAAGTGGGATTTAGTGGGTAAATATTTAACAAATAGTAGTGGCTAAACATGGGCCCACGCACCTACAAGGAGTTTTTGCTTCGGTCGTGGTATGCATGGAAGATGGGCCTTGCGCCCAAGGGGAAAATGTTACAAGCTTTTCCTAAATTTATAGAATTCTTTGAAAGCAGAAGATTTTAAAAAAACTTGATAAAAGTGGTAAACTAATCAGAAAAGTTCGAGGGAAAATGAAAGAAAAAAAATCCAAAACCAATGTGTTCCGCATCATCGAGATGTAGGCCTACTGCTATGACGACTCCCCCTCTCAGCCAACTGTACATCAAAATCCCTTTATGTTGGTCGGTGCATCAGTTCGTACCTCATTGACTCGTCGTTGAGATCCAGCTGCCCTTACGGGACAACCCCACTCTCTGTCTCCCTATCGAGCTCCCCGCCTCTGGCTTGGGATGTTGTAGTACCCTGCGCCGTGGCATGCCTCCTACCTCTTTGGCTCTATCTATTCCCTCTCTGACCATTGCATCTTGCTTGATCCTGGCTTCAATTTCCTCTCCCTCTCTCAGTCTAGCTAGATTGTACCCCAACACTTGCCGAAGCATCAGGCCATGGCTTTATCTTGGAGATCTTGCATAGCTCCACCGCACTCTCCCCTCTATTTGCAACCCCGCCACACCTCTCCCTCTGTGGCAGCCCCACCCACGGTATGGAAGAGATGGTGCCTGCGATGCTGCTTTTGCTCGTCGCAGGGCATATATATAAGGCGAGGAATGAGGGTAGTGAACGAGATCAAGCGTTTAGGGACACGGAGCAATAAAATGCCATGTAATGTCGGGCCATACAGCCAGTGGTGGAAATATCAAGCTCACATAGCCAGTGGTGGAGGAAGTTTCGTGGAAGGGGGAGGGCAGTGGTCATAGCCTCGTAGGGTCCAAAATCATACACAAGTCATGCCCAAGCAAATAGTAAGGAATTCGCGTTGCTTACGTGGAAATTAGGAAGTGTTTGGAGGTTGGGGGAGGGTGGGGGGAGTATGTGTATTTCCATATTGAGAAGTTGCTCACATAGTGTTCAAAAAAGTATTGAACAGTAGATGTACTAGCGTTGTAATCTTATTGACACTTGAAAATATATGACACATGTCCTGCTATCGAGATCTCACTAAGGGACATCCCCCTCCTCCACCATCTATTGAGCTCCTCCCCGCTCCGTGGTCCCACCGATCATTGCATTTTGCTTAACCTTAGCCTCAATTGCCTCTCCCTCTCTCCACTTAGTTGCACCCCAGCACTCCCCGGAGCATTCGACCGTGGCTTCAGCTTGGAGATATCACATCGCTCCACTACAGACCTCCCCCCTCTGTGGAAGCGCAACAACACCTCCCCTTCTATTGCAGCCCCATATATAGTGTCTTCCTCCATGACAGCCCTATCAGCATAATGGAAGAGATGGTGGCTATGGTGCCCATTTTGTTGTTCATGGGGCATATATGAAGCGAGACATGAAGGTAGTGAATGCGGTCAATCTTTAAGGACGAGGAGCAATATATTGTTGAGTTGTATTGGGCACACATAACTAAGTAGTAGAGGAAGTTTAGTGGAAGGGGACAACAGGTCATGAGGTCCAAAAATCGTGAATCGATTAGGAACCTCACACTACTTATATGGGAACTAGGGAGTGTTTTGAAGATAATTTGTTTCATGAACCATCTAGAGCCATCCAGATAAAAAACCAACTCTATTCGAGATGTTTGGTTTTCTTCATGCCATCAGAGTCGTCCATCATGAAGATAACGGTTGGGTATTTTCTTGGACGAAATTATTTCTCAAAATACGCCAGATGAGCTAATCTTTTTCATGCCAACCTGAATGAGTTTACTCTGCAAACCAAACACATTAAGTATGTATTTTTCCACTTTAGAAGCTCGCTCGTAAGATAAAGTATTAAAAAACGTATTGACCAATACATTTCCCATGGTGCCAAAGCTGTAATTTTGTAAGTTAAGAAAAAGAGCTGTAAATTTGTTGACACTCGAGCCAGAGCAAGTAATCTTGGTGACACTTGACAGTGTCTCTACAACTGTCTAAATTTTTCCCGCGCAACCGTACCGCCTCAGTGCCCGGGCCCACCACGCGTCCAACCCGGGACCGCCTCCCTTCCTCCTTAGGCCTCGTTCGGCAGGACCAATTTTCAATCCAGGCCAATTTCCAATCCAGATCTGGATTGAGTTATTCCACTTGTTTCACTCAAACCTGCTGCTACTGTGATCCTGGCCAAGAATCAAACCTGCTGCTTGTTTGATTATTCGGTAGGAATGGAACCTAATGGAAAATTTCAGCTAGCTCAGATAATCAGCTAACCAATTGGCCAAGCTCTATAGTATTAATAATCCAAACAATACACGAAATTGTCCAACAAAGGGATAAGCAGTAAACCTAAATATCACAAGTACAACCATGACATGTGAACTTCTCAGTTCTTGGAAGCTAGAGTCTAAGTATTGATTAGGTCTGCAAATACATTATAATATACTTGAGGACTAACAAACTCTAGAGTAAAAGAAAAGATAGGTTGCTCTTCCAGCCAGCAGAATGTTCTGAGCCGAAACAAAGCTACAAAGTGCTCAAATTGGCACCTACTCTTCCAAAAGACTGACATGATTCACTCATAAATTCAGTGTATATATACATGATCTGCATGAAGTGGATGAAGAAATAAAAAATGGGCACATGCCAACGTGCACGTGGATATGCACATGAAGCTATGAAAAGTGGAACTCCTCTTGCAATATTAGCCAAAAGTTCAAAAAAATTGTAATAGACCCTCTTAAAATGAACACATGAAACTCATATGGTCATATTCTGAAGCTATCGCTGAACTACGACCAAAGATAAAACTTTTGGGAAAAAGTAAGGCCTAAAAGTCACCGCTATCAAAGATGAAAAATGAGAAAGGACGACAAAGCAAAGGCGTGGAACACTAAACAGAACTGCCGCATCAACGGCCTCGTCTCCTCCCAGAGTAAGATCAACATGAATGTCTCTTGTGATGCCTAGAACTCCGAACCACCTGGCAATAAAAGAAAAAACACAAAATTAAAAAGAAAATAGATAAAATGCATGTGGATCTTTGTCTGAAACAAACCTCTTTTATGGAATTCAGTATATTCACAATCGCTGCGAAGGGTGGTCTTAGAGCCGGATCTTTCTGCCAGCATCGCTGAAGCAGATCTGCAAGCATAGGATGAGTATTAGCAGCAATAGTAGGCCTCAGATCCTGCAGGCAGAGATATTGGGCCTAGCTTATTTGTATTCCAAAAAGGAATTCTCCAACAATGTCCCAAGGAGTAGTTCAAATCCAGCAAGCACTGAAAAAGATTCCATCACCCTAAACAAATCTGCAGTTCAACATATGCTCTTTTTGTTGTTTTCCCTTTCAGCAAATTGACGTGTAGCCTGTCTTCGTATGGAAGCTGGAAAGGAAAAGCCAATTCCACAGTCAGCAAAATCACAATTCTGCACTATCATAATGCCTGAAAATAAGAGGCTGGTGGGAGTAAAGAAAGTCAGCAGCTCCTAAAGAACTATCCCGAAACTGAAAACATCTCATACGGCAAGTGCTCAATGACCTGCAAATATTTTCTAGTGAAAAAGATGTTACAAGCTTAACTCTTCCAGTGGCACAAATCTAAAGCGCAGAGTGAAGATGGCGCATCAATATGACACCTCCTAAGGAACTCATTAACACCAATACACCAATAAATCATCTGTTATGATGATAAGAGTTTGTTGGACTGCCTTTAGTTTGTCAGGCCACTATTTTACTCTAGTTGAGACCTGCAGTGTCATCCAACAAAAGGATTTGTGCATAGAGCAACCAATAGGACAAAGGCAAATGCTCTATTCTCTGACCACACAAGCATCCATTTTAACATCAGTGTTTAACAAAAATGGCAGAAGTATTTAACAAGTTCGGGTATTAACTTGATGCTTGAAGGAAACCACAACTCACAACACCAGCAGTAAAAGATTACTTACAGCTACTCTATAACGAACCAGAGTTTACTCTCTGAGAAACTACCGGTGCTTGCATTCAATTTTTACCACCATAACGAACCAGATCATGCTAAGAACCTGATCAAGCATCGGATTTACCACCACAACGAACCCTAGAGCAAGAACTAAATTGAGAGCAGATCGATCACGAGGACCAAAGCCAAGAACACCCAACCAAATCGAGTCAACGGCAATGGGTTCCTCCTCCTCCGAGCTGCAAGCCAGCGCACTTTCCCATGGCGACCTCTCCTATAACCTGACGACCTAAGAAGAAGAAGAAGCCCACCACCCATGGCCTCACCGCACACTCCCTCCTGGGCCACCTCTCGGCGTTCCTTAAGAATCACACACCCACCCACCCACCCTAGCGCCGGCAAGAGCCCTAACACCGGGAAGAGAAGAGGGCAAGGAAGATGAGGGCGATGCGTTACCAGCGAGAAGGCGGCGGAGAGCGTAGCCGTCGCCGTTGCTGTCACCTCGCGTCGCGGCCTTGTCGCCTCGCGCGTCGCCGCCTCCAGGTCTTCACGTCGGAGCCGTCGCCTCGCTTGGCTTCGTTCCAGGAGGGAGGAGGTGTGGATTAGTTCCGGACCGTGGAGGGGGGGAGGAGGCTGATCCGGCTCAGGTTTGGTTCTAGACCAGGCCAACCGAACAGCAATTCCGGGCTAGGTCTGACTTCATTCCGGGCCATTCCAATTCGTCCGGACTGGGCCTCGTTCCGGGCCATTCCGGAGGAAACGAACGAGGCCTTACTCTTTTCCTCTCCCTCCTCAGCTCCTCCCTTCCCTCTAGAACGAAAAGCTTCCCTCCGCACCAAACCAAAACCCCAAACCCTCCCCATTCCGGGAGAATCCACATCGCTTCGCCAACTACGCCGGGCGATTCGACCCGCTGCGGTCGGCTGGCTCCTCAATTCGCGATCGGGTCCCGTGATCCGAGCGCGATCCCGCGGGTCGGCGCGGAATTGGGGGGAGGAATTTCAAGCGGCGTCGCATCTCGCAAGCGCGCGGCTCCCCGGAAGCTTCCGGAACGTTCGAGGGCCTCCTGCTCCGGCTCGCACTCGGGGTTGGCGGACCCGGCCCGGGATTTCGCGGGGAACCGGCGCGGCGGATTTGGGGCGCGGCGCGCGCGTGGGGAGTCGAAATGGCGGCGCCGGGCCGCCTCCTCCTCGCCGTGGCGGTGCTCTGCGCCGCGTTCGCCTCCGCCGCTTCCTTCACCGACCCTCCCGATGGTGAGTCTCCTGGCCCCCCTGTTCCGTAGGTTGCGGCGATCGAGCACTGTCCCGTGGTGCGCTCTGCTCGTCGCGCCTGCCCGCGCGCTTGTGGTGTCCCCGAGCGTGTGTGTCGCTGCGGTTCCGAGCGAGCGTGTGATTGTTGTTGCTTGCGCGCCGTCTGGCACAGGCATGTAGCTTGAGCTGGTCCATGTCGCGCTGCTTGTGCGTGCGTCTATGCATGCTTGCGATGGCGTTTAGATATGTGATCGTTGTCTATGGTCACGGGATGGCCACTCGTGCGTGTTCACACTTGAGATTGGTAGTGATTGTTTGCGTTTTGCCCTGGGTACAAATAAGATACTGCGCTCGCTTCCCTTTGCTCAATGCCTGGTGGGACACAAATATGCAATTCTGTTGTCTCTTTATGTTTTGGGGTTCTGAAGTTTGGATTTTGTAAGCAGTAGGTTCCAACAGGTTTTTTATTGTGCTTATTTTGTCATTGTCTTTGCCACATCACAGCGATAGGACTTTGGGGGTTATATCGCACATTAGAATCGCCGTGGCAGCTTTCTGGTTGGACATTCCAAGGCGGTGACCCATGCGGCGAGGGTGGTGGGCGTCGACAGTGGCGAGGCGTCTTTTGCAAGGGATCGTCCGTTGTCGCAATGTAATTCTAAAGTTAATTTATTAACTTATGATTATTTTTGCTCACAAATTAGTAGAAGGCCGATCAATTGGCTTTGTTATTTGCTCTGTTACTCACATGCAGAAATATTAGCGGGCTCGGAGTTGGTGGATGGCTTGGCCCAGAGCTGCTCAAGTTTCAATCATTGAAAAAACTGTGAGCTTCTAATTGCCAAGTTTTTGTACTCGGGTAGCTGGTTTTGACTTTGTAATTCAGGATTTGATTTAGTTTCTGGTGCTTTACATCATGTTGATGATAGGGATTTGAGCTTCAATAACATTGCTGGTGAAATCCCGCCCACTTTGCCCCCAAATGTGGAATACTTGTACATCCCTTTTCCCTTCTTTGGCTACCACTTTTAGCTGACTTAAATGTAAAGAATGTATGACGCACCCATGCTTTTCTCTTGCAGAAATTTGGCAGCCAACAAGTTTGAAGGAAATATGCCATCAACATTGCCATGGTTGCACTCCCTGAAATACCTGTGAGTGTATTTTTGGGAATGGAGCATTTCACATTCTGAGATCTGGTTGGACAATAATTAACTGACTGATCTGTAACCTGTATCGCAGGAACTTCAGCTACAACAAACTCTCTGGAATAATTGGTGATGTTTTTGTTAACATGGATAGCTTAGAAACGATGTAAGGTTCCCAAATCTTGGTTAATTGTTTGTCCACTTGAAAATGAGTTATTTTATTTCACTTTGACGTTCATTAATATATCATGTGCAACGAGACATGGAAATTCTTCCCTTAGTTTGTGCATCCACAGTAGAAACTTCAGCCGTACATTAGAGCATACATGTTCATTTGTTTTATTCCTCTAATATTTGTTGGTATGCCTTTGTTGTTACTTGTTCAGATGTGCCCATACATGTTTTCTTGCATCTGACCTTTGGCTGTCTGATGCTTTCTTTCATTCACAATGAATCATTTGATGTGGTTTGTGCCGCTCACATAGAGTATGTTGTCTGCTCATTGAGTTTTCCTAAATGTTATTTTCTTTCCTTGCCTTTCTTTCCTTCTCATTTTTTTTTGTTATGGTGTGTTCCCTGCTTCCTTGAAATACTCTTCCACTGTTTGCTCACGAGTGTCCAGCTCATTTTGTTTGTTGAAACAAGTTCACATTTCAGTGCTAGAACAGTTCTTTTCCAGCCTTCCTTATTTGATCTTTACCCACACTCATGTGAAGTTTATTCTCCCCTGGTTTCTAGGGATTTGTCATTCAATGCTTTCAGTGGTGACCTACCAAGATCATTTAGCTTATTGACAAACCTTCACTATCTGTAAGAACGACCTGCTGTTGGATCTATTTCATGCACATGCATGCAGGACTTGTTTGAATATAGGTTTTCTTGCCTTATTTGCAGTTACCTACATCATAACGAGTTCACAGGATCTGTGATTTTGTTAGCAGGCCTTCCACTGTCATCCCTGTAAGAAATTTGACTGAATTTGCTGCTTAAAAATATTGGTCCGCATTTTATCCATCTTAACTTGTAATGCTGATGATGATCATAAACTTCTTGCACAGCAACATTGAAAATAATCACTTCAGTGGTTATGTTCCCGGAACATTTGAGTCCATTCCTGAGCTGAGGTATTGAATTCTGCTATACTTTGCCTCCCCCTCCTTTCTGGCTATCTCTAGATGTCTTGGCTTCATATCCATTCGAAATAAATGATTAACTTTCTGGTCAACATTCCAGGATTGATGGAAACCAGTTTCAACCTGGTTTCAGACATGCATCGTCCTCATTTACAAGGAGGGCACATTCACCTCCACCTCAATCTTTGTCTCCATCTCCACCACCACCACCACCTCCACCTCCACCTCCACCACTTCCACCAGCAGCTAAGCAGAATCCAAAGCACAGGCCAAAATCTCCAAAGCCTTCTTTTGGGTATTCTTCTCTGCAAAGTAATAGCCACCATAGGAAGTCACACTCTCGAGTAACAGCTGCTGCAGTAGCTAGCGCCACATGTACAGTGTTTGTACTCCTCATTGTTGGATTTGTCCTGAAAAGTTGGAAAAGCTGTTCAACGAGCCCTAAGAGCACATCTAACCGTGCCAAGACTTTCCCAGCCAATATGGAAGCAGGTAGAACTGGAAGCTTAAATTATTTAGCATAACATTTCATGCATTTGTAGTTGAGCCAGACTTCTACTTATTTTATACTCTTATTACAAATCTATTATCAAAACTGTAAATCTAGGACTTGTCATAAAACATGAATCCTTTGTTATTTTCAAGGCACATTGATTAAATTCATCCATGTACAGATGTTTGCTTTTCATTTTTACGTGCTGCATTCTTTATTATGGGATAGACCAAGATTCTTTAACAATACTGAAACTCATATTTGCAATTTTGCAGTCCCTAAAGCAAATGAAGTCCTGTACTCTTGGAGTTCTCTATTGATTGGCAGTGATCCTTCCTCAAGTAATGGCATTACATCTGATAGAGTTCCCAAAATAAAAAGTTGGTCCAAGAAATCTAAAAATCTTCTAACTGCAAAACAGTTTCCAGCTGCTGACATTCTGGCAGCCACCAGGGACTTCAATGAAGAATGCCTAATCGGTGAAGGTTTCACTGGCCGAGTTTACAGAGGTGATTTTTCTGATGGTCAGGTATGGTACTTTGATCATAAACATACAATTATTGTTGCCTTCTGTAGTAGCATTATTGTTTGTTACTTAATCTAGACGAAGCTCTTATGTCATGAAAGAAGTCTGATTTCTACAACATGCATCTCAGAGACCTAAGCCCCTAATAGCTGAAGTGTGCCATCAGTTCTTTCGAACTATAATCTACTGGTATTTTCACCCATAAAAAAAATCCCTAAATTGATCTTCTTTTCCATCTGTGTTAGCATGAAAGCTTGTTTTTCTGTGTTGAGTGCTGCAGGCTCTTTATGCTTTCTTTTTCTGGGAATTCCCATTTACTGTTTGCATGAGTAACAAGCCCCTGTTTACTGTCCTGCTGTGTTGGACGGTAGACATTAGGATTAAGCGGTTGGCAGAGGTGTACCCCCTCTGACCATATAAAGCTTACGACGATAGGTGCTGCTGTGAGGGGAGGAAGCACACGTTTTTCTTTTTCTTGATGTCTTGAATCTTGATAAGATTTACATTTTAAGGTGCGAGGATGGAATTCGTGGATTCTCTCTTCAAAAGAAGTATCTTAATGCAATCGTGTTCTTCTGTAGCATATAAAGTTTGTGATTTTTTCTAAATAGTTGAAGTACCGATTTTACCCAATTTGCTACTGGCCATGAATTTCTCTATAGTTTACATGTATAATGAAACATTTCTCAATGTACTCGCAGCTCCTGGCTATCAAGAGGATTGACATGGTAGATCTGTCATTATCAGAACAAGATGAATTGATGGACATGCTTTGGAATATCTCCAGATTAAAGCACCCCAATATCTGTGCGCTTGTGGGATATTGTGTGGAGTTTGGACATTGTGCACTTCTCTTTGAGTATGCAGAAAATGGCTCTCTTGATGATATTTTATTTTCAGCAGCCACAAGATCCAGGGCTTTGTCATGGAAAGCTCGGATGAAGATTGCCCTTGGAGTTGCCTATGCTCTGGAGTAAGATTTACACTTTCACCAAATTCCATTTACGTTCTTTATTTGTACAGCGTGGTTATTAGTTACACCTATCTTAACTTTAATAGCTCATTTTAGTTTTTTAGTGCAAGCACCGCTAAGATTTGATATAACATGTTCAAAAAGTTGGGTGGAACTGATGATGCCCCTCTTTAGATTTGAGATAAACTGGCATTATTTCTCACTTTTTATATGTATCTTTATCTGCAGATACATGCACTTGACGTGTTCCCCTCCAGTTGCTCATGGAAATATTAAAGCTAGAAATATTTTGCTTGATGCTCAGCTCATGCCCTACCTCTGTGACAGCGGATTAACCAAGTTAAGCCATTTTGTCAGCACCGCGGGAACGGTTAGTGTCCTCAAATTTCCCAGCTACTGAGGATAGTATTACTACTTTGTATGGAATCTTTAGCATGGTGATACAGTTATCCATTTGATTGATTCTAGGATCAAGTTGCACCTTGAATGCCATTCCTCTTGCAGTTTTGTCCTCATGCATAAGTGGTCATGGCATCTCCTGATCGAAATTCGAACTTTAAGATTTATCACTGGATTTACACAACTTATGAAATGTTGGCGTGATATTGTTTAGTTTTCTTTTTTGATCATTCTCTCCAAACATTTCAAGCCTGGTACTGTGTCCCCTAAAACTATTTGTCTTGTTTCCCACCAAAAATGATATGTTTTAAAAATGTTGCTTTTATGTTCAGATGATTGCTATAAGACTGTAATGCTTAGAATTGAGTTCCTTTATCTCGATCCATTGGCCTTTGATGGTTTCTCATTTGATTGTTTTGAACAATTCATCACCTGAACAGAAGGATTCAGAAGCGATCACCAGTGCCAAAGGCTATGCTGCCCCTGAGCTTACTGATCCAGGAGCAGATGGCATTAAAGCTGATATTTACAGTTTTGGTGTGATTTTACTTGTGCTTTTGACTGGGCAAAAGGCTTTTGACAGGTATGTATTCTCTGCTCTCACACTTTCCAACTTTTGTACAAAATTGCAGTCGGGATCTAACGGATCTTTACCTCTTCAGTTCAAGGAAGCAAAATGAGCAGTTTCTAGTAGATTGGGCAGCTCCTCATCTCGATGACCTTGATTTTTTGGAAAGGATAACTGATCCAAGAATAAGCGGCTCTATGCCACCTAAAGCCATCTCTTCATTAGGCATCATCATCTTGCTTTGCATCAAGGTAAAACTCCATTTTCTTTCTTGGTGCATATTTGATTTGAATATTTCAGCTTCGCGACACAACTTTGAAGCTGTGGAGGACCGTGCCTGGTGCTAGTTGAAAGGGCTCAGTTTTCTGTATAGAAGCGCTGAAAATATATTGTTACAGAAATTATAATGCTATCAAAATTGATCAATTAGAATTTACCAGAAGTTTCT
The DNA here is from genome assembly GCF_002211085.1 of Panicum hallii. Classification (NCBI taxonomy): domain Eukaryota; kingdom Viridiplantae; phylum Streptophyta; class Magnoliopsida; order Poales; family Poaceae; genus Panicum; species Panicum hallii. The sequence continues at coordinate 4,904,215 of NC_038042.1, forward strand.
GTGGCAATTACTTATGGTATTTCTACAATTTGGCAGTCACCAGATCTCCGCCCGCCGATGACAATCGTAGCAGACAAATTAGTAAAGCTTGTCCAATCAACAGGTCTTCAAAAGACTAGCACAACACAGCGATTGGAGGTTGATGCTCAGGACCCCTCTTTCGTAACAACTAGACCTTATTTTGAACCATCCTCTACTGGTATGTCATTTGATAACGCTTCTTCGTTCTTCTTAAACACTTGCTATTAAAGTTATTAGTATCAAAGTCTCAACTTGATTATTTTGTTCAGTCAGCCAGGGAGGAACAGAGAGCTGCATCTCCCGATGATGAAGGCCTGTTGTTCTTCGCCAATCATTCCAGGTCTCTTGCTGCCTTATCTACTCTGGACTGTCTCAACTCTTTACGCATTTCTTACCGATGCCAGTTGGTGCATCAGTGCATGATGCCCCAAGCTGCTGTGTTGCAACCTGATTGCCGGAGGACTTCGGGTAGATTCCGCTACTGTCTACATAAAAAGGAGTGATCAACAAACTGCATTCAGAAATTGGTGCAAGCTTGGTTACCCGTACAGCCATGACTTACGGGTTCAGGGTTCTGACCCCATCTCTTTGGGACCGGAGTCATCCGTGAACTCCCTATGGAGATAGATATTTTGGATGCTCTTTTGTAGTTTGTCCAGGATCTCCCATTGGCTGGCCCAGGCTTACACCTGCCTTCACTTGCTGTACAGCGAGGCAGTCTGATGCATGCTCGCTGTCTGTGAAACTGTGCAGATGGGACGTTTGCTAGCTAGCCAGTGGCCATTGGCTTCCAGCGTGCATCCGATCTGGCTTGGTCCAGAACCGCCCATCATGCCACTGTGGGCTCACATGTTTTCCTGTGAATATTTTTGGATGCTACGTGCTGTAGCCTGCACGTCCTCTCGGTTGTGCTGCTCGTGATGCACTTGTGGAGAAAATTGACCAGTCTGCCGTTGTGTATTCTGTAACAGGTCCGGATTCTAACTGGATGAGAGAGACAACTAACCCTGCAGGGTCATTTTCTTTTTTCACTTGAGAAAATTGCAAACCTACATATGGGGGCTTTCGTACCAATTTTTATCTCAATTTCTTAAATGTAAATCCTACAAGTATTCACGTGTTTTCAGATTTTCCTTTGCTTAGTGACGGACCATTGTAGCTATAGTTTGTCCTCTGTACTGCTTGACTCGTCTAGCCGTCTCGCATGGTATGAGAAGGTGCTAGAGATAAGTTCCATGCATGAATAATTGTACCGACTACCGAGTTCGTCTCATCAGAAGAAAATCATGTAGGGCAATGATGATATCCAAACTTGGGGAAAATATGGTCGGTCTCGGTGGCGAGCAGGCCAGACTCTAAAGAATTCATTGTTGAGCTTATTACAGATAACCTACATCGATCATGAGGTGATGTGACCACTACATATGGTCGATCAAATAGCGCAAGGACCCTATTGGACAACACATAAAGCGTGGGTATTTAAATATACCGTGTTTTGCTAGTTTTCTTTCTTTTTTTGTTGTTGTAAATTTCCCCTTTTTTACTATTGAGTAACAAACTCGATCACTGAAAGGTATCGTATACCTAGAGAAATAGTGAAATGTTGTATGTGCTTACTACAATTTGGTGAGTCTAGTTATAATTAGGCCCTATATCTTGGTAATGCCCAAAGACCAGAAAAATGCTATTACCATACAGTAATGTCATCTTTATTCGTACACATCTCCTAAATGTCATACGCGCGAAACTTATTAGAAAGATTTTAGACGATGCATGACTGGCTCTGGTGTTAGTGGTTAAGCAACAATAGTGATGGGTTAGGGTTTGGGCCTTTAGGATGTTGGGATTAGATTTGTACTGCTACGATTAGAAAGGACAAATTAGGGAGGAGGCGGCTGATGGGTGGAGTAATGATGTTGAGCACCGCGTGCCGTTTGCGGCAAAGCATGATTGGCGGTATGATGGAGGAAGAGCTCCAAATTGGAGTGGTTAGGGTGCGGCGGGGGTTGACGGTGGACATGGTGGCAAAGACGGCACAAGGAGAGCGGGAGGGTGAGGAGCACGGCGCTGTTGGGCAAGAAAGAAACAATAATGCTTTGTGGAAGGAAGAAGATCAAGGAGAACCCTATGATTGATCTGATCATGGGGTTGAGGTGCATCATCTTAGCGGGTTCAGCTGTGGTCGTATCTAGGTTTGTAGGTTCGTCTATGTCTTTCCTATTTTTTCCTGTTGTTCTTGTTTGTTGTACGGGTCGTCTGCCACTTGCTTGGTGATGCTCTGTATCCGCCTTAATAGCCTTTGCTTATTAAGATTTGTAATGATCGTGTTGCTTTCCTCTTAATGAAATACATGCTTAGGCACGTTCAGGAAAAAAAGATACATAATCTTAAAAGCAGCTAAAAATCGGGTGACTGATATGTAGCATATATAATCCTTTTTATTTTGTATCTAAAGAAACAAGTCTCTTGCAGTGACACATGTACAATAATCAATAATGGTACAACCGTGCACAGAGTAGTACATTTTATGTCACAAGCCGCCTACATGCAACAATGCAATCCCCCCTGGATCGGAGCTCAGATCATCGATCAGATGGAAATGCTGTTTGGGATGCCCCTACCGGTGACTCCCGGCTTGGAGAAGGGCTTGAGCAGCTCGTACGGCACGATCCCGGCGCCGCACCGGTTCCTCAGCTCCGGGTTGTTGTTGCACTCGTCGACGAAGCCCTCGATCTCCTTCATCCTGCCGCCGAACTTCTCGAACGCCGCCTTCACCATGGGCTCCGCCAGCCACGACGGCTCGGCGTGCTCGCCCATGTACTCCTCGTCGGGGGAGTGCGAGGAGAGGATGTCCAGCGTGGTCATGACCGTGATGGCCTGCATCTGCGTGGGGAGCATGTCCAGCAGCGTCGCTTCCGGCGCCTCCCGGAACTTCTTCATCTCGTCTTCCCGGTTCTCCTCAACCGGCATGTTCTTCCGGATCGTGGTGGGGCGGTTGGGGAAGTAGCCGCCGAAGTGGTACTGCCCGAAGTTGACGGCGGAGTGGTGGCCGGAGGTGACCCATATGATGGTGGTGAGCGTCTCCACGAGGCTGTCGCGGGTGTCTAGCACGGGCCACCACGGCTCGTCCTTCTTGTCGGCGTGGCCCACCGTGCGCACCTCCTCCCAGAAAGCCTGCAGCTCGGGGTCGGCGGCGACGGCCTCGTCGGACTTGTAGTACACGTTGACGTAGTCCGCCGCCCACTGCTTGATGGAGTCCCAGATCATGAGCCCGTCGTGGGCATAGGGGTAGTCCTTGATGGTGAGCTCCAGCTCGCCGTCGTCCTTACGCACGGCGAGCCCGCGCTTGACGAGGTCGTTGGGCAGCGCTTCCGTGTCGAACTGCCACGTGGCGCCGTAGGCCACGGAGCTGAGCTCGACGGAGTACTTGCCCGGCCAGAAGGCCTGCTCGATGATGCCGTCGGCGTTGATGAGGCTCTCCCTGGCCAGCGCGTTGATCTCCATGGTGTAGCGGAAGTGCGGGTGCAGGAGGCGGTAGACGGGGTGCAGCCGGCTGAGCTGCCGGTTGGCGGCGATGATGTAGGGCTCGACGCAGCAGTGGGTGCGCAGCCAGTGGCTGACGAGCTGGTGGTAGCCGGTGTCGTGGGTGAGCACGTGCGCCTTGGCCAGCTTCCACAGCCAGGCGTCGGTGGCGTCGGGCCCGTGCGTGAACACCTGCTTCCACTGGGGTTTGGTCGGCGACTTGGGCCGCGTGAGCTCGATGGCCAGCGGCATGAGGGTGCCCAGGTCGGTGAGGAAGAAGACGGTGCGGGAGCCGTAGAGCGTCGCGTCCTGCTGCTCCCGCACCTTGTGCACGTAGGGCAGGAACACGTCGTGGTAGTCGAGGATGAAGAGCCGCTTCGCCGCCAGCGCCTCCTCGACGGTGAGGTTGCAGTTCATCTGCTTCTCGAGGATCTCCCTGGTGATGGCGGACTCCGCCGGGCCGTACACCGCCGGGTCGAGCTTGCTCTTGATGGGGAACTCGGTGAGCAGCTGGATGCAGATCGGGTTGAGCCCCGCCAGCGTCTGCCGCGCGAACTCCTCGTCCCTGAACCACGAGAACCGGTCCCCTGCAAGCAGCCATACACGGATTGATCAATCAATTAATGAGTCCGATCGATCAGATGAGCTGCTGCGTGCTTACTCTCCATCATCCCGGGGATCTCGAAGCGGAGGACGTGGTCGGTGGTGTCCTCGACCAACTTGACCATGCGCGGGACGACGGTGCGGATGACGTCGAATCCGGTCTGCGGTGGCAGCGGGATGCCGTCGCTGTAGAGGTCGTCGATGGCCGGGAAGTGCGGAAACCGCAGCTCCTTCTTGATCAGCAGCGGCCGCAGCATCGGGAGCAGCGCGTGCATCCCCGAGCGCAGCGTCGTCGCCCCGAAGGTGAGCTGCTTCACCTCCGAGAACCACTCGTCGCGTGGCACGTAGTTGTGCCCTTCCCGCCGCTCCGTCCGCGGGTCCTTCTTGGTCCGGGCGCGGCCGGTGCGGCACCGGCGTGGGTAGGGGTACTTGTCGCTGCCGCCGAGCACGGGGCGGTGGTGGGCGGGGTTCCGGTCGGGGTCGCCGAGGTCGTTGTACACGTCGTAGTCGTAGACGCGCTCGAAGGACCTGCGCTCGCCGTGCCCGTCGCCGCGCAGCGTCTGGAGCTCCTTCTTCCTCAGCTCCTCCAGGCCCTTTGGCGTCTCCGACGGCAAGAACGACTGCACGCAAACACAGGCAGCAAAACAGCTGTTATAGTCTTGTAGATCTGTACAGTGCCATGCACGGGCACGTTCTCGTCTGCAAATTGCATCAACAAACATGGCGGCACCTTGACGGTGAAGAAGACGCGCTTCTCCGGGTTATCGAACTTGGAGTGCACCCAGGAGTTGCAGTCGAAGGTGACGGCGGAGCTGGTGTCGCCGCCGGTGACGAGCTTGATCTCCCGGATGAAGGTCTCCTTGTGGTGCTCGTTCTCCACCAGCACGGCGCCCACCGGCCCGAAGGACGCCGGCACCTGGAACTCCGCCTCGTACCGGCCCTCCACCAGCGTCTTGTGGGCGAACGCCGTCACCCGCTCCTTCTCCAGGCCCGTCTCTGCTCCACCCCCACCACATGCATGCGCACAGTCAGGGTTTTGTTTTGTCCTCCTCATCTCATCATCATCAAGCTTTTTCGTTCTTTCAGACTATAGTCGTCTGTACTCTCTAGTACTTTTGTACTTCGATTTGTCTCGAGAGCATCTTGTTTTCGAACGATGTTATCCATTTGTTTTTGTACTAGGTTTAATTTAGCATACTGATCGATTTCGTTAAGCAAGCCAAGCAAGTAGCTACTCACTTGGGTCGAGCTCGGAGCTGATGAGCTCGAGGAGCAGCGTCTTGCCGAGGAGGTCGCCGATGTCGTCGAGGCCGCGGGTGGCGTACATCCGCCCGATGGCCGGTGACGCCTCCACCGTGGCCTTCACGGTCAGCATCTTCTCCACGGTGGCCGCCGACACGGCGCCGTCGAACTCCTCGGTCGCGCGGCAGCTTATCCTCGGCATGACGTGCCGCCGGGAGGAGGACGGCCCCACCCTCCTGGCGCCCGCCGCCGCCGCCGCCGGCGGCGACGAGCCGACGACACTGCCCTGGTGCCCCGGCAGCACCAGCGGCTGCTTGAGGTTCAGGTGCATCATGGCTGCCCCCTACAGCTAGCTAGCTCAGCTGGGTCCTAGCTAAGCAAGATGGGCCAGTAGCTAAGCAACTTGCTTGTTACAGCTGCAACTGAGAGCAGGGGGATCTCCGAACTGGTCGAGATCGATCTGCTGCAAGTGGTTGCTAGCTAGCTAGCTGCCTTCTCGGCGTGAGCTCTGAGCTTGTGGTGCGCCGCTTGCGGGTGGGCATATATAGCGAGATTCTGATGACGGAGGCCGTGTCGCACGTGGGGAATATAATATCTGCAGCAGCCTGTGAGTGTGCGTGCACTGTTTTTTCTTTCTTTTCTTTTTTGAAAAACTGAGTGTGCTCTGCTGTGCAAGGCTCGCTTCTTGCCCTGGAATCCTCTCTTGGGAATAATGGCTGCTTGGAGTTTGAGAGGGCAACAATGGCGTCGCTCTAGCTAGGCTACTTAGCCTCCTCTAGCTAGTCCCGGGGTAGGAAAAGGATCGATGGTCTCGATCTTCTCTCTTTTTTTTGTGGTTATCAGAAATTCAGAACTAATTATCATGCAGCGACGCTTTCTGTTTCTCTGCAGTCTATTTCTTCGATCCCATGAGGACGATGAATGGGTTGCTTTCGTTCTACAGAAAGATCATGGAGTAAAAAGAAACAAGATCACAACAATATGAAATTTACAGTGTGCCATTGCCACCGCCGTTCCTCTGTAAAACGTTCATGCAATGGCGCAGCCATCCATATGAGATAGCATCCTGATGGCTGCTGGCCATGGACGACCAAGTGTTTGGGCAATGATGATGCGAGTACATCTGTAGACTGTTGTAGCACATGCCTTTTGCCATGAGATATTTACATTAATGAAAAAACAAGCTGGAGCATTATTATTGTTGCTAGCTAGCTACTAGCAGCCTAGTAGTAGGCTAGCTTGTACTGTTGGAAAACAGCAGCACAGTACAGCAATTGGTCGATCAGCAGCCAGCTAGCCATATACTGTGCGCGCACAACTCCATCTCGCTAGCTCCATGGCTAAGACGCTATCTCTTCAACCTCTATCTGCCTGCTTGGTTGGAAATAATTAACCTTCAGCTAAGAGTTCTTTTGGCTAGGGTATGGGACTAGAGATTTCTCTTCAGCAGCTAGCGTCTACTCCCTCCGTTCCAAATTACAATTCGTTCTAACCTTTTTCATACATAATTTTATTATATATTTAGACATAGTGTAGATCTAGATGCATAGCAAAAAATATATATATCTATAAAGCTAAAAGCTAAAATGAATTATAATTTGGGACGAAGGAAGGATCTATCTCGATGGATGGACCACGTCGCCGAGAGCTTTGGAATGGGAGGGGATGCATAAGAGTACGGGACTGTGGATTGGAGGAGGCGTATATGCACGCATCAGCAGGGAGGGACAAGCATGTCACCCGGCAATGCATGTGGCCGCTCTATCTCTCTCTATCTCTCTACCTTGGAGATGCATATACACTAGATACAGCAGTACTCTGCTCTAGAGTTCATGCAATTATTTTTGTACTCCATATAAAGCAAGAGCAAATAGTTGTGTTGTTCGAGTCTTGAAGGACCATATGCATGCATATATATGGTGCATGGGGATGAACATGCATGCAGGTATGTGTTATCTGAGCTAAACTACTGTCTCTACTGGTATTGGTAAAAACCAAGCAAGATTGTTACTAGCGGGATTATTATTGATGTCTAAGTGGCTCCGTATGTAAAAATCTAACCTTAATTATCCTTAAAAGATTTAAAACCTTGTAGCAGGCACATGTGACAACTCGCATCACGTGACGAGTTAATTTGTCTATTTGGATTAAGTCTGGCCCTGTTGTAAATGCAATATTAACAATCTAAAATCTACATTATTTAGCCGTGTATTTTGTGATAGATTATATATGTGGGAACCAATGAATGACTAGGTTACATAATGACTCCTTGGTTTGGCAAAATACGCGCGAAATAAATGACCTTAATATGGATTATCTCTAAAATAACTTGGATATGGATCAATTCTTTTTTTTTTTGAATTTGAATCTTCTGGGACTATCCATTATTGGATATTCATTGGCACCAGAGGGTGTGGATGGGGGGGGGGGGTCTACCTGCGACTGGGAGCCAAACCCTCGCAGAAGCTCCACCGCCATGGACCGTCGTGGGCCGGCCGTGCTCCCCCACCTCCATCGTGGCCCGTCGGCTCTAGCGCCTCCGCCGCCGTCCTCCATCGCCGCCGACGCTAACCCGGTACGCTTTCTCGCCCCAGCCTTCTTCTTGCCCCGCCGTCGGCCACCACCTGCCGGGGATCCAGCCCTGGCCGGCCCGGGAGCGCCGCCTCGCCTCCGCCGCTGGCAGAACCACCACCACCGCCAGGCCGCCGCCGCCCCCAACTTTCCCTCTATAGCCGCCGGCCATGGAAGCCGCCCCCACCGGTCTAACCCCGGAAATCCGAAACCCTAAAGACTGCCATCTTGACCACCATCCCGGTCGGCGGCGACCTCACTACTAGCCGCACTCCCACATCCCACCCCCGGCAGTCGTGGGCCGTAACTGGGCCTGTGTGACTCTGTGTGACTCGTTGACTCGCACCCGCGCACGCGACCTGGAGTATTGGCAGTGGATTGGAGCTCTTCTCTGTTGACACCCTCAGGATATTTCACCATAGTCCATAGACATAGAGAGCTACTTACGTCATAGTAGGCTCATATGCTCTCAACAATGAATGGCGCTTTCAGATCGATCGAGCTGATATTTGCTTTCAACCATAGGACACACGCGTAGTATTAGCGCTGATGGTATGCATCTTGCAGGCACACACGCAGCTGATTGAAGTGTGTGCCACTCAAGAAAATGCAAATGCGAGAATAATGTGGTACTCATTTTTTCATAATAATTTTTTTGAACACACTACGGATGCAAACACTTATACACACACATACACTCGCTCAATGTTACAAATGCATACACGCACGTCATACCCCTATATATAAGCTAGCACTTTCGAGAGACTACCTTAGACCAATAGATCTCGAGATTGAAAAATAACCATATATATGTGTTGTTGTCACCGGGCACGTCAAGTATTACTAAAAGAATATTAAAGTTTGAACGAACATGAGTAAACCGTGTAGTCATATAGGAATAAGTAGATTCCGTACTGGCTATGGCAGCTCATGCATGGCCCCACCTATAATATAAGCTTGGACGAAGATGGTTTCTTTTTTTTTTGTTATAATTGATGGAGATGCTATCAGTATTATCTTTATGTAAAAATCCAGCGATGGAAAGATGCAACGAAGGCCTTCCTAGGCTTCAAATTTGTTGGTTTCTCCAACATGTACGGGCCATTAAGATGCACATACTGAGTTTTAGAACAAGTTGATGACATATGCATACCCCCATATATATATATACACACACACACACATGAATGAATATATAGCAAGCTACGTATAACCACTTAATCTCCTTTACACCATTAAATTAGGGATAAATAAAGAACGAAAATTTGCAATATATACGTCATGACCACAGCATGCTATATTGGAGGCATGTAGATGCATAGCACGTCCTCCAAAGTTAAAAACAAAATAAGTAGACCGTCTAGGTAATAATTTTGCATAGCTAGTATTATTTCAAAAAAGAAACTTTTAGCGCTAGTTATTATTATCTTATTCCAAAGAGATACACGATTTGTGCTATTGGTTTCTATTCTACTCTACTAAAAGAGAAGTACAACTCTTTAGAACACATTGTTACGAAAGCACAACTGCAATTACTTACTAACCGAATACAGTAAAATATTACTTACTTTTCACTAGAGCATCCCCTAGCCTACACACCAATAATATCTCCACGGTAAAAAAAAGGGTAAACATGCATTGTCCACAAACAGTTTGCATGGTGAAGATCCACTCTCCGAGTTGATGATGTATGATGCTGACGTACAATTGTATCCGCATGTGTGATGTGACGTGCCTCCTACTCTTAAGTTACGTAGGGTAGTATTCCCCCTGTGCCTGGACGGACAGTGAAACCCAACTGCACATCAGCTTAACATCTCAAGAAGAAAAACCTTTCCAAAACGGACAAACTGCAACTCGTGTTGACAGGACAGTACGTAGGCCACTGAACGCTGGGCCCCGCCTGCTAGCAGCGGTGGGGCAAAGATTAGGCTAGCTTTTCTGAGAGATTCTGGAGCTGATGGCGACGCGACATGGATTACCGGAGGACAATAACACCAGCGCGGCTGAAAGGTGACCTGGCGGATGCGATCGCGAATCCTAGCCACTCGGATCAGACTTCGCTCGCAGCCGTCCGGTCACGCTCTGGCCGTAGCGATCGTACGGCTGGCGAGCAGGCCAAGGTAGCGCCCGTGGGCCACACAGCTCGGCTTGGTCGTGGGCCCACGATGGGGACAAGGATGATGGACCAACGTGGGCCCACTTGGCCTGTCGTTACAACAAACCACAGCCGTGTGATGCCCTCGATCGTTGAATTAGAGCCGTCGACCATAAATAACACATCATCTTGTTTTGAAATGCCACATACAGGCAGTGCCCTACAATCCATACTCTATTCCACATACTTTTGTACATGTTCATGAGAAATAACTGAGAGATTTTAAAAGCAATTGGAACCGTGTGGAGCATGAAGAGAGTGTAAATCCAACACAAATGATATGAGCAGGTGCTTGGAACTTTGTAAAGGATATCCATTCTATGCATCGTAGTAACATGCACTTAGCCTTTGTTCATTGTCACAACATAACAACAAGCACAGTCCACATAGAGACTTGTCATCCTCTTCATTCTCCGACGTAACAATTATATTGCTTTTGTCTATAATGGTAATTTTAACGATTTATAACTTTTTTTTTGCATTTGGGGGTAACAATTTGTGGAAAACAACTTTGTACCATGTAATTGACAAAGTCTTCTTTTTTGCAAAACATAATTCAAATACAAACGCTCACTGCACATACCATAAATTGACCATCATAGTCACACTTGCTTACAAGTGCCCTGCACCAAGTGGACCTTGTTATTGATGGCACACTTTTAGACACCTCAGGCATAGCATGGAGAGACAACAAATCTAGTGATATGTGCTTTGAAAACATTGTATAGGAGTAGGTGGCGACTGTTCTAATATATGATAATCCATCAACTTTGTGTAGGAAGAACTCTAAGAGAAAGTCATCATGAAAAATTTCCAGTGCATGAGAATGGAAGGCCACCATAGATGCGCCTCCCCTTCCCCCCAGATGCTCTATCCTTAAATGGACGACAAAGAACTAATAAGTCCTGGAAATGCAAGTTCGGTGAACTTTGCTTTCTTTCTACATCTCTCGCCCACTTACTCTCCCAAAAGACACACGTCGACCTTGCAAAGTTCATATCAGCTTATAGGACAAACAGCTATACCTAACCGATCCTGAAGCTATTGAGGATGTGTTGCATTCCTCCTCTTTCAATCAACAAAATGATTTAAGCAAAAAAACCAACTATGACAAGTCCTAACCCCCTCACCCTCTGTGCGTTATTCACTCTAAACATAGTAAAAAAATTATTATGTAGCCCAAATAATTATCTTTCTTACGGTGGAATCTAACCATCTTGGTTTGGGTCTCCGACTCATCACCAGTGCTTGTATTTATATCCAATTATTCTTTTAGTGATAAGCAATATTTTCATCGATAGGGAGTTATGATGCATGTAATTACTTCACCTATCTCTAGATCAATCAGTTCAGCTCTTGAAAGCGTTTATCAGGTAGATTGTTCACACACGCACGTGAACATCGGTGTATAAACCGTGTTTCAAGAAAAGTGTGTTACCCTCATCTTTGGCAATGACAATTCTTTGAGGATAACTTACTTATTTACGTTTAGACACAAGAATAAGTAAAATTCATTTATATAGAGCTATGAAAATAAAAATATTAACTCCTACTATCTACATCCTTATGGGGAAATATTAGTGGAAACATGAAAACTCATCCAAATCAACCGCTCTAAAAAGTTTGAAACTTGGCACATCTATTGGGTATCTATATATGTACTTTGTCACAAAAATTACAATTCAAACTCATTTCATTAAAATTCATACGAAAATTACAATATTCGACGCATGTGTCCTAGAAGATGAAATCACCTAAAAAATATTGCCCTTTTCATATGAATATTTACAAATCAGGTTTGCATCCCAAGGGGTGTTGAATGCAATGCGTGTGGACCAACAACCGGTGAGAAAGGGCTCATCCGTTTCATAGACCTAGCAGGTCTTGTTGCATCTCTCCTTCAATCAACAAAAGGAAGTACGCAAAAATCCAAAAATGACTCAATTCAAGTTGGCGCATTCGTAGTCCACCACCACCACATATTCTCCATCCTCTCCATCCCCAATGAGCAATATGTATCACGGGAAAAATTCCCACATGCACAATCCTCTCCCCATCTTCTCGTCCTACCTGTGTACACCCCGCTATTCAAGCTTGTGATCCATTGACGAATGATGTTTGAGTTGAATCATATCTCGATAAACTCCTAAAAATTATGTTAGTCGCAGTTTTCCCACGCTGACCACTCTTAGAAAAGCACTTATTTTTGAAGTTGATGTACATGAATATAGGTGAAAATCTTTAAAAGTAGATACTGACTTTTAAATTCTCCATACAATGCATTGTTAATTGGTTTACAATCAACGCGGTCTTAAAAGTAGTTTAAATGTGAGTTTGTTGATGCACCTTTTGTACACTAAAATACATTTAGAATACCAAATTCAGGGAATTACCCGCGCCTCCCCAACCCCCAATCCACGGAGAGAGTACTCTAGTATGGCATCATGATTCATGGCACATTTCAAATGTATGTGGCGGTCGGGGGTGCAACGTGATACTTGGCCATGTATGTGGCTTTTCAAACAGAGACTTGGCCATGTTGGACCCAGGAGCAGCTACACGAGCACGTTCACTGGGCCCACGTGCAGCATGAGGCGGAACACGCGCGCGCACAGGGACCACCGCCACCAATCGAGAAGCGATCCGATGGCAGATTTCGCCCGGCCCATCCCGAACCCAAACCTTATCTGTTAGCTTGCTCGCCAATGGCGGACGAGGATTCTTCCGCGTGGGCTGCCTGCCGTCTGTTTCTTGTCCGAAAAAAATAGAAGTAAAATAATGCTGCGTGGCACGTGTTCTTCTCCTTTGCCTCTCGTTGAGGATGACAGTTGATAGAGAATCAGTTTACCAGAGGCCCCCACTTTTAATCTTCTCCAAGTTAGCCTCTGCAGAGCCTGTCATCGCTGTAGAGATGCAATGCAAGTCGAGGTAGTAACTAGGATGTTTAGCATTGCAAGTTATTACTTGGCCGTGCCCGTCCGATCTACATTTGACGGCCAGGGACCACGGAGCCAGGTGGCCGGGGTGATGCCCCTATGTGCACATACTCCATTCGATGGAGTAAAATGTGCCACCAGTTTTCGAATTTGATTCGATATGTCATCCCGGTTCTTAAACTTTCAAAATACACATTCAGATCAGTAAACTTGCTAATAATATCACGTGAGGTCCAAATTACAGTTTGTTTAAGCTAAATCAAAAGTTACATAATTTGTTTAAATAAAAATATATATACGCACAAAAATAATTCATAACAATTTTACTTGTACAAATAGATTCAAATACAAAAGATCTGTATGAAAATTTGTAAGAAGAAACTCATATGATCAAATTCGTAAAAAAATAGAAAATAGAAAAGAATAAATTTTGGAGGAAATATTGGAAAAGAAAATATTCGGCCTAAAGTTTTGAAACAAAATTTTGAAAAAAATAGAAAATATAAGAGTTGAGTAGAAAACTTTAAAAATAAAATTTAAACCCACATGTAGGCTCCACATAAGTTGAACATTTCCACTTTTGTAACTTAAAAATGATGATTTGAATTTCACGTGATACGATTAGCAAGTTTGAGGATTTAACTGTACATTTTGTAAGTTTAAGAATCAAGATAATACCCCGAGTCCAATTCGAAAACTAGCAGTACATTTTACTCCCGTTCAAAAGGCAACACTACTCGTCCATGTTTCGCAATGGAAACCGCGGACGGAACTATCGCGCTCCAAACGTAGTCAAATCTCATCTAAATGTTACCGGAAACAAACAACACAAGAAGCAAATGCGTGTACGGTCGATCCATCACCCACCAGAATGTTTATTATGGCATGAAACACACAGCAAGACCGGACGAAACTCCCGCGTTCCAGACCGAGACTCCTGTTGCGACGGAGCAGCAGGTCCAGTGGCGTGCCGCACGACGCCGGCGGCGGCCCGCGCGCCAGACGGGAGCTAGCCGCCACCGGCGACGTCCCGTCAGCCGCCCGCGTCCGCGTCTCTTCTTCCCGGCCCGGCGGCGACGTGCCCTGCCTGCGTGCGGGAACGCTACGTGGAACACGAGCCCCGCGTCGGCGTCGCGCACTCCCGTCGCGTCGCCGCCCGCGCTCGGGAACGACGCCGCTGGCGAGCGGCGCGGCGCACAGCTGGCGTGGGCGGCCAAACACCCCGGCCCCCACCGAGCGAGCGGACAAAATTAACGAACGGGAAGCGGGGAAGGTGCGCGCAGCGGAAGCCCAGCGAGCATGTGCTGTGCATGCACCCGTAGCTCAGCACACAATAATTGCATGCAAAGACTTTCTGGCCCGTGACCGCCATCCCACTTCCTATAGCTTTCTGGTCCGAGATTCCCAGGATTCAACCCTTAAACAGAAAGTGAAACTAAACTATCCATCGTCCCTAGCATTTTACTACTACAATGATTAGATGATTTACTCTCGCCAATACCGAGTAAACAGAGATTTTGTTTTAACATGCACGTCCAGGGAAGGGATCAGATAACAAATGCACTTCTCTATAACAATGATCCGTACAGGTTTACATGGACAAATCAAAAGCTGTTTAAGAAAAAGAAATGAAACGTTTATTTAACCGTGTTGATCCATTGATCCCTATTACATACTCGTGGGTGTTATGAAGGGCAAAAAATGAGTAAACACCAGTAAAACAAGATTACATCCTAATTAAGTAGCCAACTCAAGCAAAGAGAAGATTTGGGGAAACTGGGAAATCATGAATCTGTAAAAAAAAAAAGGAAATAGTACACGTCCACGTTTTTTTTACATCCTTGTGTGAATACTACATGCTGGGTAGGTGAGCTGGCGGAAATCTTCTCCGGGGAAGGTCAGCTTCGACAATCGTCGAATGTTTTGGAGTCGGCAAAGGATAAACGGTCTTGCAGGTGTGCAATTCCGTTTATGAGTGCAAATCATTGCATGGTTAATCACCTTGTAGACAGTAGAGCTGGCGGATATTGCCCGAAGCTGAGGACATGAAACAAAAGGATTTCCAGTTACTCCCATGAAAACAAATTGAGTTTTCCAGACAAGACCTGGATGAAACTGACTAATATCATTTTCAGCAAATATCATTTGCAACAGTTGCTTCAAAAAAAAAGTGCCAGGAGCGGTGCCAATTCCTTAAAAGGAAAAGGAAGCGGACATAATTGATTGACCTTATCATTTATGCGGTAATAAAATCTCATGACCTATAGGGTAAACAAACAAAAAAACAGCAGATCTATACACCACCAAAGTAGATACAGTGCAAATAAAGGGAAAGAAAAATATACTCACTACTCGTTTATTTTTAACATACAGATGCAGAGCTTCAGAGTTGAAGCAATGCACCGCAAGGTGTTAGGGGGAGAACAGTCCCAGGTATTTAGCTTAAACAGTAAAAAGAAGTTTTTATGGCGTCACATATTGTGCGATTGTGCACATTTTAATTCAATGATGAAGCTAGGTTTAGGAATTAGGAAGACATCTTCCCAAGGGTAAAGAACTAAAGAAGTCTGCTCGTGCTGTCCGGTAATTACCATTTCACTGCATATCTATCAACTGTAATTGGAATAAAATTGTGCAACACCAAAGGTTTCTAGATGTAAACCCACAGTCAATGTTTCTACTAAAATGTTGGTAATTAAATGAAAGTACTGATGAGATGTTAGTATGTTACCATATAACCAATCCTTGAACTGTGCATGAAGGGCAGTCGCTAATTCCCTTTTCCGATTCTCATCAAGCTGCAGCTCCCGAATGGTCTTCTGAATATCTTCCAAAGCAGAACGCTGAAAATGAACAGCATATTTAGGAACATGTCACCTTTAGGAACAGAGCTTGGTAAATAAAGAGGAGTGGACAAACAGTGTCCTACAACGTTCAAGAATCTATCAACATTTCTACTATATCTTTGGATGCCGACTACCTTGCTAAGAAAAAGAAATATTAGTTTCAAACCTCCATCTAGTTGGATTAGGATCGGAGTATACTAGGACACAGTAGGATCAACGTAGCACTAGTGATGAAAACAATAGATGGTATGCAGGTATGGGCAAGAATTTCTTCCCAGTTTCCTACCGCTAATGTTATCCTTTTCTTTTCTTTTTTTTTTGCCATGCAATTATGTAAAAATATAGAAAATCACATGATTGTCCCATGAATGCAGTGTACAGTGTATCCATCAAACAGAATATATTGCAACAAATGAAGAGAGTCAGGGTGCCTGCGCCATTCTAAGTAGCGAGCAACAGGTGCAGAGGTGCCACACGCATGAACTGAAGTATTCTTACATTCATCTAATGTTAAATAAATAAGGCAGCTAGAATATCAATTATTATTTGTATTGAAATAGAAAGCATTATAGAAGCCATTAGAACATTTGCTTAAGAGATAAAGGGATTATTGTATGGTCTAGCTCTATTGCATTAGCCACTTAGTGTACCTTTTTGCTTTGGAATGCCCCATAAATTTCAGGCAATGGGAAAGGATTGCAGCTTGTGGGCTCTTGCCTTTCATCCCCAAACCAACTAGGAATCTGTGGAAAGAAAGTCATTGCTGTAATATTTTTAATAGAAAAGGACCTGTAATTCTATTAATTATTAATAGAATGCATCGAATGATACTAAAATGCATTTTTCCAGCTGAAAGCATCAGTAGAGCGAAAAATGACAAATACGTCAAGATCTGGCTCTAAGTATTTTAGCATGCAGGAATCTTCAAGTTGCCACATTGTAATTATTGGGCGCAGCTGACATGTTTGCAAAATTGGCTCAATGCACTTTGCAAAAGAGAAGTTGAACAAGGCAAGAAACAATGTTTCTATACACAAAATCTAATAGCGCATGGGAACAGCGAAAAATAAATTTAAGGAGGACGACTGATTGAGTGATTGTGTATGTGTTTTTTTTTTTGGGAAAAGTCTGGTTTACACCCTTAAACTATAGCAAAAGTCCGATTTTCAACCTTAAACTACAAAACCGGATAAGGGAGGCCATCCAACTGTTGAAACCGAGCAAATTTGGCTCTTAGGGTGGTTTCGAAGGTGGTTTTGTATTTTTAAAAAAAAATAAAAAAATTCTAATTAGATCTAAAAAATAAAAACTAGTTCATTTTAAATCAGAAAAATACGAAATGAGTATCAAAATTTTTCTAAAAATGTAACCTATCTATTATTGCTCTATTTGAATCTTATTTATTCAAAAATAATAGGCATAACAACAAGCAATCAAATACTATGAATATAAAAAATAGATCCGAATAATTGACAAGTATAGTGCCAATAGATAGGTTACATTTTTAGAAAAAATTTGATACTCATTTCGTATTTTTTGGATTTGAAATGAATTTTTTAGTTTAAATTTGAATATTTTTAATTTTCACAAAATGGAAAACCACCTTCGAAACCACCCTAAGGGCCAAATTTGCCCGGTTTCGACAGTTGGATGGCCTCTCTTATCTGGTTTTGTAGTTTAAGGTTGAAAATCAAACTTTTGCGATAGTTCAAGGGTGTAAACCGGACTGTTTCCTCTCTTTTTTAAGCATTAATGTGGATTTACAGATCGAAAGCCTAAAATATACTTTCCACATACCAAAAAGTTTGTAAATAGATCAGGATCCAGACATGTAGCAGATTCAGCCTTAACATCAGAAACCCCAGCAGGATGGGATAATGAATCGTGTGGATCAACAACTCCCAACACAAAAGGTTGGTCCCATTTGTTGATACTGGGATCGACACCAACTTGCATCAAATGATCCCGCAGCTGCGGGTAGCATGTATTGAATGGGGCAACCTGTTGATACATGAAAGGAAATTTAGCGCAATAAATAATTAAATCTGAACTATGGTACAAAATCACACCAATATGTTGAATATTGTCTGTCATTTGTTATTTCTATGTACCCTGACTAGTGAACACTATGTACAGTCGTTATCTGTTGATCTTTGATCTAAGCCACCCATTTAAGGGATGGGCAATCAAATATTTACACCATCACCCCCTACCACTGCCACTTAAAAAGCAGAAGGAAAAGGAGTAACAGATCTTACTTGTAATTTATGGTTGTCCCCCAAAACAAGAGGTTGGTGATTAACTCCCAAGTAGAAGATGCACTCACGACAGTTGGCAATACAAATTCGTTTTGCAGCTGCAATGATATGCACTCTTTCACAATGCTCCACCTTTACTGCCTGACAGCATGAAACAATCAAAGTAGACTTGTAAACTATAGTTGGTAACAGATGAACAAAATCATCTTCCTATCAATTGCTGAGTTTTACAAATGTTACTAACTACTGGGATAGCCTGCGAAGGTGCTGAAACAAGGGGGAATGGAATATCAGAGGAGCTAGAGAAATAGTGGAGATAGCTACAGAATTCAATGCCACTGGTGTCTCTCTTTGATACAGAGCTTCGACTCTTTCAGCAAGGCATGTATACAGACAAAAGGGACCATGGTCCAAGCTTACATCTCTACACAATATCACACTTCACAGTGTGCATATTGGTGCTTAGCACACATCCATCACAGCCCAGAATATATATCCTCATACCTGACAAAGTAGCCATCAAGAGGCAGAAAGGTAACAGTTACCCACATCCTCCACAATCTAACGCGTAGCTGGGAATGGCTTAGTAAAAAAGAAATTTTGTGTTGTTAATATGATCAGCTCTCCTGGACTTTGGTATATATTGAAGTTAAGAAGCGATTTTTTTTCAGAGATTGGAATGGAGGGATATGAACCAGATGTGGAACAATTTGGCAGTGATGTTGAAAAGATGGAGGATTTTATGCCCAGCGTCACAAAGGGAGGTGGTAGACTGGCTCATTTTGAAGCTAACAGAGTTTACCCAGCAACCTTTGAGGTTCTAGCAACTAGCAAGGGAGATTAAGACCATGGTGGTGCTGGAGATGGGATCAGAAAAGCCGATCAAACAAGATGTGCCACTGACAAGAGAGCAATGGATGATGGAGGGGATGCTGCACCTGAACTTTCAGTAGTTGTTAGAATGGAGTGCTGGCTGGATATCATGTGATGCTATGCTTAAACGTTTGTAACACGTGATCCTTCGGCAATGAATGAGGCCGGGGCCCCGAAGCCTTGTTTCCTGCACTCTAATAAAATATTCTATACAATCTATATGAGCAAGACTGCAACCATAAAGTAGAATCTGGTTGCTGCAGTCCCATTCCTTGAGAACTCAAAATTTGAAACTCCTAAACAGTCATAATCTTGGTGCACTTGGACATTAATCAAGATTTTACAAATCATAACTAACCACGTCAATGGCAGGTTATCTTTTAATTTGCTGATAAGAGTACCAAGAAATGAAATCTATACGTATGAACAAAGCCACCGTAGCCCAATATATAGGTGGCAGGCATCAGATCTATTTCAGAAATATAGAGGAAGCAAGCAAAATCTTTCTTAAGCAAAATATAACTCATAAATAAAACAGAGTAATCAGAAAGAAAATTTCAATCCACGAATGCAGGAAAAGAATTAAACACGTACCTTACCAACAGCACCTAGAACAACAGTAGCATCAGAACAACCGTACACGGTAGCATACTTCAGCGGTGCTAATATGTAGATAACAGAATCATGGCAGTTCAGAACCTACAAAAGGAGTATGCAGTTTGAGTTTGCAGTACAGCAAACATAGAGTCCTAGCTCTGAGATTTCATTGTTCAATTCATAAACCAACTACAGAAATGCATGCCATTATGCCAACAAAAAATGCTTGATGCAGGGCCTCCACTGTAACATAAGTTTACACATTAACCTTTCCAGATCAGATTATTGGCCCGCATATTTCTCCCAAGTTCAATCTTCTATACACCCTGACCAATTTAATGATAGTCAGAATTATCATCTCTCAGATTACCCAAAAGCTACATCATAGTGTTTTGTCTGCTAAGAGCCGGAAATAGAACGGTGCAGATCCAGCGAAAAAATGGCTCTTGACAGTGTTTGGAGTGCCATATAAACACAACCATTATGACCTTCATTCTCTTTTATTTGTCATCATAGAATGGCAGTGTTCAGCTTTTTTAGCTTCGACCATACAGATAAAGAGGTGCTTAGATTGATCATACAGAAATGATATTAGCACATTTGGCATGAAAAGTACTCCAATATCACATAACTTTAGGTCTGTTCATGTATAATAAAAAACACAATGGTCGATCGCAAAAAAAAATAAAAAAAACACAATGGTCAATGTGTAGAGGGACCATGTCAATGTCCAAAGCAACAAGTAAAAGAAAAATGGAGAGATTAATGTAAGGACTCCAAAACTTGTGAACCATAATTTGTATTAAGGAATTTTGAAGTTCAAACTTACATTGCATATCAGATGGGGATGGCATGAAATTTTGAACATGTTAAAGAAGGAAAACGAAGATTAAAGTCTCCAGCGCTACTCAAGGCCCAGAAGTTAGCTAGTGGCAAGAAACTATCAATGTACCTTTATTGAATTCCCTTTGACATCAGATGCATGCTTGACAACAGAGGTTTTTGAAAAGCCCTCCACAAACGTTACATTTCTGTAGTATGCAGGATTGGAACTTGGTGTGCTGTTCCGTGGATGACTTGTATTGGCCTCAGCCATGGTTACATCAAGATCAGACACAGTTTGCTGGTTGCTTTCCTTTGCTGCGGACCTCTCAGCAGAATATTCCAGTGAAGAAGCTATGTTCTGTGACATCCAATCAAGAACATGCGCTGCAGTGACAGGAGCAGCAGGCATGTCTGGATCCGAGTTCGCAAAAAATGTAGCAGCCTGGCTTAAGGAAGTTCCTTCTGAAAATTGAACTAGAAATCCAAGGTGCTCAAAACTCTCCATTGTCAATACCTGGCCACAATCTCTTTAGAGTGAGCATTTTGCAACACAATGGTCTTATCATATGAAGCTGTTTTGCCCACACACAGAGAAGAATAAGGCACATAGAACAGACATCAATATCATAAGTCTAGTTTAAAGAAAATTCAGCCGATATTTAATCCACAATCCAAAATTTAAGTTTCTTGGTCAAAACCAAGAAATAATTTCTTCAAAAAACAATAACCTAAGATAAATAGTCAAAAAAATTGATGAGGCGTCATTTGGACCATATACATCTGCCTGCATCAAATTTGTACATTCCTCGCTCTGTCCTTATTTGATTGATAAGATTACCTGTAGGCAGGCATGTCTACCTGTGTGTTGGTTTTTTTTTTTTTCAATGAAAACTCACAACATCATACCTCATGTTTTACTTAGAGGCCTACATCTTGAAAAAAAGTGAAAACATATCTTTGCATGCCATTTCACAGGGATCAACGTCTAGCATGCATGATACACCCATTTCTTTTATTGTCCAGTCTGATGTTTAATGTTATTGTTTCTATCAGCCATTTATCATGACAGCTCGCTCTAGTATGAAAATCAGAAAAAAAACATACCAAACTACCAAAGCACACCACTCAGAAGAAAAGGTGTCATACCAGAGAATCGTCACCCTCACCCTCAACAGAATCTGCCAAGAGAGTAAGAATATTTGCCATATGCTTTTGCAGATAGGATAACTGATGAATTTCTTCATCTGCTTGAGAAGGCATAAAACGACGGCTATTACTGCGAACAAGCTGCAAAACAATATAACTTGGAATTATTGCAAGGCAGACGATGTCAGAATTATAGAGTAAATTGGGTTGTGAGTACCACAATTTGCATGGTGGCTGCAATTTTATTATGGAACCGAAAACAGTGCAAACATACTGCACTAATATTTTTTTTTGAGGGTAAAATGCCATCAATGCACCAACAAGTGCAACCAGGGCCACATGGCATTGACCAGGACATTGGCATGGCAGTAAACAGACTTGCCACACATGTCATGGGGTGGGCTCGTTAATTAATTATGTGCCTATTTTTCATCTGAACAGATCGCTCACTATGTCTGATGTTAGGCACTTCATGAGGGAGCCAGAAATTGTAGCAAAACAGCACATGGACCAAACGAACAAAATTTCTTTATTGTTCCAAAAATTTGAGGTGGCCTGTTGAGCCAACTGCACCCGAAAACAAGGTTAGCTACAAGTTTGCACTGTTTCCAAGTTCTTTCACAAAATTGCATCTACCACACAAGTCTGCAGTCACAATATCACTTGCTGATGATAAAAAATTCACAAGTTCTTGATTAATAATGAGCTCAAAGGATTCAATTGCAGGTTGCTGGAGAGATGATATAAATGTTTAGTGAAGTATGTCACCAGCCTCAATCTGACACTTTCTACAGCAGCTTCATATGAGGACGGGATGGAGATAGTTCTATGGTGGGTCCCCCATCACCATCATTCATGACAGGTGGTTGTAACAGCAATTTGATTGTACTAGGTTTATATGACACACAGCATGCCATTGGGACCTAGGAAAATGCAGGCCTCCAGTATAGAACAATTTCAGCAGTCAATGAATATGTTAACGGAATCCTAGGTATAGTTGTAGCTGGGTACAGTGCCACCATCTCACTCTGAGATGACACACTGAATGTACAGATAAACGCGAAACATACTTTCTTATGCATCAACTACCCGCATTCACATTGCAATCCTACGAGCAGCACGGGTCCTTTTTATGGAAAAAAAGGAATAGCGATCAAAAGAACGGGGCCGGTTGATCCTGACCTGGATCGGGGAGAGCGCGGAGAGGTACCCATCGAACGCGGAGGTGGAGGGCCAGACGTCCGCGACGGCGGGCGAGTCCTTGTGCGCGTTCCGCGGGACGAGGCGCTTGTAGGACTGGATGTAGAGGAAGAGCAGCACGTCGCGGATGTCCGCGCCCGCGGCGTCCCCGGCGCCGTCCCCGAGCGCGGGGTCCTCGCCGGGGAGCACGGCCGCGAGCGTGCCGAGCGCGAGCGCCGCCTGCTCCTGCGGGATCTGCAGCGCCTCCGCCAGCGCCGCGGCGCCCACGCGCCCGCCGGGGCCCGCCGCGGCCGCGAGCTTCTCCTTGAGCTGCGCGAGGGTCTGCGCCAGCGTGCCCTCCGGGAAGATGAGCTTGGGGATGGGCAGGAGGCCGTACTCGAACGCCTCCCGCCGCGGGCGTAGCAGCGCCGCGGGGGTGACGGGAGGCGTCGGCGTCGATGGGGCCGCGTCCGGCGGCGGGTCGAGGGTCTCGTCGGCCATCGTGGCGACTCGAGAGAGGAGGCGTGGGGGAGGAGGGGAGATCTGGGAGTGCGATGCGAATGGCGAGGAGAAGGCAGAGGCAGAGGGGAGTGACTCGATGCGTGCGGGCTTTTTGTTTTTTTTCCCCCTTTCCTTTCTCCTTTTTGATTTGAAGGGTAGTTTGGGGTTTCTAATGCTGGTTTCCAGTCGTGGCGAGATGGAATTAGCAGCATTCGTGTCGTAACTGAAATGGACGACGGATGTGACCAGGGCCAGACACGTCACGGCCCGGCTCCGCACGTGGGTCGGTCGTCCGCCGTGCGCGCGCTCGTGGGCCGTGGATGGATGACAACGGGCTTGCGCAAGCACGTACGGGCCGGGCCGCACTTCGGGTTTGTGTTGCCTCTCTCTCTAAATTCTTTTTCACACCGTACCAGCTGAACATTTGTTTTCCTCTCACAAAAGAAACTAAACATTTGTTACTACTTGTGACCTGCAATTTTGAATATCTAACAAAACATTTTAGAAACACTGAATCAGATCATAAAATTGATAAGAAAATCCTAAAATTTCCTCCATTTGAATTTTTAGCGATACAATCACTTAAGAGTCAAGAGGAATAGACACACATATCAGGAGACAGATACAAACATACATCAAGATTACGTTACTGTATTTTCTGCTGACAACATGCTTGTGGAAGCAACAGTACCCAATACATCCGGGCAGGTCTTCAGTTATTACTACCGGCACAGATCCGAGCGAAAGTTGTAGAGATCGCTGCAGATGAAGGGGATATCGTGAAACAGGCATCCAACAACCACCTCGGACTCGTCCTCCCCTTTGGCTTGGTTCGTGTACGGCGCATAGGCCAGCAGCTCCATCCGCCTCACGTCGATCGCGATCACCCACGCATTGTCCGTTCCGAACTTTAGGATCCAGCAGCGCGAACTGGACGACGTCCGGGTCGTGCCTGCTCACGGCGGGAAGTCCCGGCGCCCAGCGGCAGCGGCTGCAGGAACCGTCTAAGTTGATACCATTTTAAAACGAACCACCGATTATTATTATTAAGATGAGAGCTAACACACGCTCGTACCAAGAACGTGCCACGTGTTAACTCATATTTAAGTCATGAATATGACACGTAATTCGTTAAAAATAATATCAAATCCGGTAACTCCGGTATGTGCTCCACTGTATACCCAACATCACGTATACACACATACCGTTTACAATCATATATATTGCCGATGAAAAAAATAATTTTAAGCATTACAAGGTTTGACAAATAAACATTACAAGTTCAACATAGGATGGTTCAAATTGAAAATTTAAGATTTAACAATAAAATACAAGACTCGGACTCACAATTTAGCATTTAAAAAGGGAATATTTAACGTGACATTCTTAAAAGAATGATTGCGTAGCGGATAACTTGATAACACGATAAAATAATAGAGTCCTGCTCAAGAACACCATCAAGACCACATCAACCTACTCCTCACCCGTACCGGGATCGGCGGGGTAAAAGTGGTCAAACACAACTTCCGGCTCACCTGCAACTTAGTTTAAAAGCAACAGGAGTACAAAGGTACTCGCAAGACTTACGCAAATAATAATTAAGGAGTATGCAAATAAGGGCTCACAAGATAAGCCTTTAGGTTAACTAAATTTGCATAAGCATGAGCCCTCTAATCCAACACCTAACTTTCTAGCAAATTAATTATCTTGTCCAAACCACCTCACAGTTTTAGTTGATTGGATTTCTAAACCAATAAAGTATCATAGGCTGACATAAGCCAAAACCGAACATAAATGATACTCCTACAAAAAATTTATTGGATATTGAGCTTGCTCATAACCGGGAGCGCGACGATTCGAATTGATAATTAACCTTGCAAGGGTGTACTTCTTTACCCACACGACACAAGAACCATACGACTCGCCCATCCGATCACGTTGGGCAAGGGTACTCGCATCAACCTTTTCCAACAAGTCTCAACCGTTGAACATCACGACTAACTTGCGCGGAGAGTCACCTAGGTCCACCGGGGACACCCCTAAGTCTCTCTACAAAGCCCTATGACCACGTATCTAGGACCGTACATCAAAGATTAAAATCGGCTTATCCATACTATGATTAGATATGCAGTAGTACGATAAAATGCTCAAAACCGAGGTCATCCATGGACGGTACTAAATTTATTCAAGCAGACTATGCCTCCGAAACTCCTTTCTCTAGGCTCTACATTCCGCCGAAACCACAAAATCATTTTCCAACTAGACCATTCCGAACTTCCAACATTCCAAAACCGGACAAGCGCGATTAAGGTAATAAGTCGTGTAGTGAGCAAAGTGATCCTATTCTCCGAAAATTTCTTTAGAAGTCATAGATCAACTTTAAGAATGGCTAAGCATTTATTCAACTGATTAGTTACCAACTACAAATGTCAAGGTTATGGATGTATAAAAATAAGGAAGATAAATGTATGAAAGTAGGATCAACGATGCAATAGATGAACATATAACATAACCATATATACCCAAGTGAGATAACTAAATCAAGTTAAGTGGGTCAAGGAATTATGTTTAGTTGCTTGCCTTGATTTTCATCCGGCTCGACCACAAACTCAACTCCGGGCTCAGGTTCGACGGTGTCGGCGGGCTCAACAGGTTCGTTCTTCGGCGTTTTGATCACTATAATGCATAAATGAAATGCATGCATTATCATGATGCCACACGCTTAAACAAGAAAAGTATCACGAACACTAGCAAAAGGATCTCGCTTACTAGGCTCTCAACATAAACACCGAAAGCGAAGATTGCTGAAAATAATTCATCTAGCAAGCATAAATCAAGATTTAATTTTTGCATACAGGGGACATCATAAGGAACTCATGGGAGTTGGATTTGCAGCAAAATCATTTTTAAGAATTACTTATGCAATTCATAATTTTCAGCTACTCTAAACAAGTTAAATATTGAAAGACAAGCAAAATATTTCCACAAATTCTCAGAACACTATCGGAGAATATAGACATGAAAAAAAAGATAACAGAAGTGATTTCGTCATTTTATCACCTTTAAAAAAAATTATAAATTAAACAAACTTGCAAGCAGAGAACAATTAAACACACTAAAATCCTATCAAACAGCATAGATTCATTTGCACAAGTTGCACCATTAGATAGCACATTTCACAACGATTCCAACAAGATTTATTTTGGAATTTTTAGAGCATCCCACCATTTGTTAAGCAATTAACTTACTTTGACAAAGATAAAGCATAACATATTTTACAGACAATTGATATGCCCAACAACTTTTTTGCCACGTAGATCTACCACATAGGAACTAAACAAAACAAGTTTCATAATTTTTGGAGGCCTACACAAATTTTCATGGAATTTACAATTTAACAGCTCAAATGAAACAAATAAAAGCTTAGAAAAACACTAGGCCACCCGGATCCGGCGTTCCCAGGCACCGACAAGTGGGCCCAGGAGGCTAGGCAGGCCCGAGCCGAGTAAAGGCCGGCCGCTAGCCTTGATTCGCCGCGGGGGCACGGCCAAAGCGCCGCCACGACACGGCCCACGCGTGATGCGGCGTCACGGCGGCCGGCGGGGGAACGCGGCCAGGAGCGCGAGCGGGGCGAGGGCGGCGTGCACATGAGGGGCTTGGTGCGCACGGGGATGCTCACCCGCTACACCAACTGTAGTCGTGTGAGGTTGCCCATTCAAAGTTTGTAATGTTTTATGTTTATTATCCCATAGTAGTCAAACCATATGAACGTAAATGACAAGACTGACACTATTTATTTTTCATGCTCTGAAACGTTTGGTTTCACAATGATTCATGTGAAATGTTTCGCTTTTTGCAGCACGTTATTTGAAATAAACTAAAACGATTTTATATCGTTCTTGCAACAAGCCCACCACACTTAATTTCTCATTTTAAATGTAGGAATTAGGAAATGGAATAACTTCAACGCATAATAATGAGGAACCAAGTGATTCTCACAGAGTAATCCTTATTCTTGCTTATGTATATCACGGCTCGGACACAGAAATTAAATTTTCATTCACGCTATCATACATTTCCATCATCTTCTTGATGTCTTCATCCGCTGTGGCTGCTGATTCTCCAGGCCCGAGCAAAGGGCGATAAAAAAATTTCACACACGCGCACGCAACGCACAAAATATATCTAGCTCAGGGTTCCAGGCTAATAGAAGATGACAGCATGTTTCACTCATCGACATATCACATTCAATGGAGCACAGCAAGAAATCAAGTAGGGATAGAGAGCAAGTAGACTGACATACAAGGTAAACTATAAAATTCGACAGATTTGATAGCAGGTTCAGCTACAAAACAACAAACTACACTAAGTGATACAGCACCAAAGGACGTCCTTGAGTGCCATTGAAGTAGCATGCCTAACAGTCATAACATCGGTAAGAGACTCCCGCATCCTGATCAGTGGCAAGACAATCAACCACCTAAAGCAAATTTTCAGAAAAAAATGAAACTTATGTGTGTGCAGCAGAAAACTCATAGAGGTCACTGTAATGATTATTAGCAAGAATTAAGGCCGTGAAGATGATACCTTTATACTTCTCTTTTTGGATGGGAAGAGCAGGCTTTAAATCACTAACCCACGCATCAATATCAATACCACCGGTAAGAAGCATGAACAGAACTTCCGACAAATACGAACCAAAATGAATCTCGGCAATAAATTCCAGTTATTTTAAACCCATACTTAATCTTAAGGGTATCCTGACATCAAAACAAAATATTTAAGTCAACCACATATAAAGCACATGAGAAACACGAACTATACCCCAAAAAAATAGAGAATATAAACTTACAGGGGTATTCTCGTGACAATATGTATGCCAATCACAGACAAACTGGTAAAGATCATAATACCCACATCCATAAGGTGCACCATTCTTCTTTCCTTTTTCAAAAGTTTCCTTAAACAGAGCATGATCTTTAATTTGTGAGAACCAATCTATAGCAGTACCCGTTGGCTCAAGAAGACTTCTGAAATTCTGCTTGTCATTTGTCCCTTTGGAATTTTCTAAGCGCCGCAAGTGCCAGCAGACACAGCTACTTTGCGAATGTGATGTGAAAGCAGGATTGCATCTGATGTATGCCCCAACCTTTGAGCCTAGAACAGATTTCCGAGAAAGCTTCTTGAAGTTGCTGCCGAGCCTTAATAGATGACGGGGATAAACTCTGCCCGTAGGAGTTGAAAGCGCTGATTCTTTCAAGATGAGTGAAAGTAAAGCATTGAGGTCATTCCAGCAGGCATCACTACTGCATGCTTCCTTTGCAATAGCCCATGGGAAGATATGAACCTGCCTTGACACGTGTAGAACATCTTTGCAGTTATCTTACCATTCCAGCTTTTATTGTTTGTGTGGGCATTTGTGACATGATCTACCAAGCCTCCAAATATAGAATACCCTTCTGGCGTGTACTTTGCTCCCTTCATTTGGGTGAGGCCCCAGGGCACCTTCAATTCCTGAACAAGTTGATTAAATAATAATCCAGGATCTGCATGTTTATGAACTATCCGTGCGGAAGTGAAGTACTCTTCCAGATTGTGCAAGGTGACATCATCAGATTGCATCGGGGTGCTGCCAGCACCACCAAATAATTTGCACTCAGCATAAGATCTTCTCTTCCTTCTTTCTGCAATCAGATCTTTCAAAATTTCATCAATAAGAGATGTGCATTGCCCCCAAAATACTGCCTTAACTTGGAAAGAAAGATCATCTCATGCGAATGACTGATATTCTTGTAAAACAATAATTTTGTTTCAAGATGCCGCCTGCCACAAGTTATTGCCATGGGGAAAAAAAGATAAGATCTCAAGCTTCAATTCATCTCCAACAATGAATTATACGCCCATGCTAATAAAGAATATAAACCTATGAAGCTGAAGAAACAGATCCTTGCTGCCTATGCACGCTAGTAGCTTAACTACCTGCCAAATAGTTCAGCTTAAATCTTTACCGAATGCATTTAAACTCTTTAGTGCAAACAATCTGGCAATGAATGTACCTTTTCAATTTCATCTTCTGCTAGTTCATCAGTCAACCTCTCTCTTCCAACTATATCAGCACAAAGTGCTGCAAATAAGTCAGGACTGGTCCACCCAGCTACATCTTTGTCAAAGACAGCCTCAAAAGCTTCTTTAAGCGCCTGAGCAAGCAAAACAGTGTTAATAAGGCTTAACAAGCAATTGCCAGGATGCAATACAACATGGTGATGCATCGATTTAAACCAAAACCTTGAAGAAGACTGGGTGGTCTTGAAAGCACTTGCTAATATATTCTATGTATTTTCCATGTAGTTTTACGGCTTCCTGCAAATAATTCTAGAATCAACAGTAAAAATTAGAAACATGAAGTAGAAACAGAACTTCAATTGAGAATATTTGTACATTCTGGTTTCAAAAGGGGAAAAAGAGCAAAAGTGCAAACCTATTTCAACCAATCTAGAACTTTCTCTTTCTGCAGTTGCACAATGCAAAAATAGAAGATTTGATTAGAAAAATATTAGTCATTATAAAGCACTTATGCAAAATGAACAGCTGAATAGTTTGTCTGCATGAATATGATGATTGGAAACAAAATAAGTACTATGTGCCTTAACTGGAAAAGGCATCTTATAGTGACATCGTAAAGCTAACTTTGGCAACAGTCAAAATTTCAATCCTGTGAATAATTAATCATGGAACAGGTTGCAATCACCACATAACGAAGTTTCTCACTAGAACATGGCATTTAATAACCTAATAAGAACAAATAGTGCCATGTGCAACACCAACACTTAAAAATATCAAAAAAATAGAATCATCTGAAAACATGCAAGTACAATGGAGGTGTGTCCTGACATCCTACACCCTGAAGAATTTACAATCAATTCAACATGAGTCCCAGTAAACTAGTTTGTACAATTGTTGGCATTGCATGCACTTATAAGAAACTGGTTGACACAGGACCATGAGCTTTATATACAGGAAAATTGTTAAATAGCAAACACAATTTAGTGCAAATAATATAGTAAGGAAAATGGAAAACTGAGCAAGCAAAACGTGGAGACATAGGATTAGCTACCTTCAAGTGGCTAGTAGCATCTATTGCCGCTTCAGCAAGGACATCACCTCTTCAAATACATGCTGCAGAGCAATAAGCACATTAAAAAGATCAGAATATTACAGCAGCGCAGTTCATCAAAGCATAATTTTAAAAAATCCAACTCCTACGTGTTTGAGAACAAAATATAAATTACCTCCTTGAATATTTCTGATAAAGGAAACAGTCCAGCATCAGTTACCTTATCCTTTATCTCATCAAAAACCTGTTTGCACAAGAGATACAAAAGAAAAGACATTCAAATATCATTCAAGCAACTAAAGTGTTGAGAATTTAGCCCTTAGCATTAATCTGGTTGGTAGGGAATTGTGTCCAGGTTCAGCTAGTGTCTAGGTTCCTTCCTATTAGTGCTAGCTAGATTTCAGCTTGTAGTTAAGGAGGATAATGGGCAGACCATAGGAGGCATTAAATGTATTAATCATGGGCAGGTATAGCCCTGCATTAGCTATATATTATGAAAACAATGAAGGCAGTCTGGCCTGAGTCTACAAATACTTGTGTCTTGTAGTGTTCTTATGGGTGTGCCACCAGAGAAGAAATACTAGTGTGTTTGTGATATGCACCTAGAAGTGAGGGAGTGATTTCCAACAGTATATACACCTACAGAATAACAGAAGGCTATACCATACCAATTCAAAGAATTGACTGCAGCTAAGCTCCCTTAGTTCTGAGAGTGTCGTGTCTGAGATGTTGTAGCCACTGATGTAATGCAAAAGCTCACTCAACCACGTGACCATACTTAGATGCTTCCTCCATCTGATTACCATTTCCCTCAACAGACATTCTTCTTCATTATGGTTCAATGAGGGCAAACCTGCATTGCAGGATCATAAATGAAATTGAGCAACACAGCAGAACGGTATCATACGACCAATTCATTATAACTAAAGTGCACGCTGATTTTTTGTCTCTCGGTAAAAAGTTTCCTTAAAAACCATAGTCCACGATGAGAGGATGAGAACCAGTAACCAATAAATTTAACTCATCATTCACCAAGATTAAAAATCTAGACCAGTGCCAGTAAGGCAGTAATAAAGACAGCTAGTCAACAATGTTTCTGGAAAGAACCAATGCTTCTGGTAACAATAAATCATCATGAACCAAGAGTGTACCAATGTAAACTTGCACCGATAACTAAGACTCATCTTGCACAATTCGGATAGACTAAAATTACAAAATGGAGACGAAAGCTTCTGTTCCCAAACCAAGACTCATGCCAATTCATAGCAAGAAACACAGACCAGATCAAGTAACATTAACATAAAATTAATAAGGCTCCAAGCTGATTTTCAGCACAACTTTCCTGAAGAGAAAAGATTATCAAATAGAGCTAAAAGAGTACTTCTCATCCTGTCCAACAAGTGCATAAATAAGGAATGAACATGCAAGTTTCGCACAAAAGAAAAGGCATCGGCAGGAATTTCTGTGCACCACAACCACAATCAACCGATGAAATTCCCTTTATCAAAGATAGCAGCGCATAAGAAAATAGAGGTGGAATTTGTGAACGCACTTTTGTTTTGAGGTAATCTTCAGATGCCTCTTTGTAGCGCTCGTAGATTTGGTGGGGATTTAATTCCATTGACATCTTTCCTAAGGTCCTGCATCAACGCAGCCGAAAAGGTCAGAAAAGCAAACCAGAAAATCCACCACCAAAGAACGGGCCCTAGGAAAGGGGAGTTAAGATCGTACGTGTACAGGTGGATGTAGTCTGCAGATGTTAAACTGCTGCCGTCTGCTTCGATGCTCGCGACCGCGAGCATATCGAGCCCCTTTTCCCCGAGGGCTACCACGCCGCCCCAGTCACCCACGCCGCGCATCCGCTCCACGGCTCCGCCACCCCCTGCGTAACTGTTGCCGCCGGCGTCGATGCCGACTACTCCGCGCCCCTCGCCAAGCAACACCCGTCGGCGTTGCGGCGCCACCCGACCGCAGCCTCCGCCGCGTTTCCTGTCCATGTGGCCGCCGCCGCCGCGTGTTGTCTTGCGTCGCAAGGTTAATGGCCCGGCCAATGGCGTATCAGGAGGGCGTGCTTTTGGGATTTGGGATACGAAAAATGGCTGGCTAGCCTGCTGTGATTTCTTTTCTCAGATTTTTTTCGTTTATATAACTACAGTGCTGTGGGTCCGAGGCCACGCGTCGCACAATCAAGCCCAGCCATGCCAGATATATGCTTCGCCTTTTCGTATATCTATCATGAAAACATCGATTACTCATCTCTATTCTTAATAAAAATACTATATTTTTAGATGGTGCTCTTTGGGAGCGGTGATGCTCCAGCAAATTATCAATTCTCTCGCTAATACCAAAATATTTTTGGTGATCATCAAAATACACATCCCTTTTGCTTAAATGTAAGGGATTTTTCCTTCCATCTTATACTTTGAGTAATCTGCTATAATATTGACTACCTGTCGGTGTTTATCCGGCTGCCCACCGAGGGATATACCCAAGGTGATAAGTTTTGGGTGAGAAGACGCCGAGATCAGGAACTCGAAGGTGCAAGGGACACAAAACTTAGACAGGTTCGGGCCGCACGGAGCGTAACACCCTACGTCCTGTATGGCGGTTTATATTCCCTTTGATGTAGAATAACCTAATGATCTTCTGTTTTGAGGGGGTCCCTGACCTCCCTTATATATCCAAGAGGTCAGAGTTACAAAGATGTTAACCAACCTCCGTCAAGGAATCACACCAGAACATATCTCGAGTAGATCCTCTCCTCGTTGGTTAACTCTATCTCCTATTTAAACGGGATAAACAAGAGATAAACAAAATGAATAAAAGATAAGACGGACTTAATCTCTTAAACCACGTAATGTGCCCAGCCTGGTGGCCCCGGGTCTGACAAGCCCCCGAGCTCTTCGTAGCTGAGTACCGCAGGCTTATCGAGTACTTTCGAAGCAGTCTTCAACTTCTTCTGAAGCTTCGTCTTGAAGTCCTTCTTCGAGTACTTGTTTGGCTGCGTCGAAGCTATGAGGTGCTCTTGCCCCGAATTTTTGTTATGATGTGCGATTTAAAAATCGCACTCCATATGGAGTAGCCCCCGAGCCTTAGGTTGAATCGGAGAGTCAGGCTGAGGGTCCCTTTTGTCTGAAACCCTACTCATCCTTCAAAAGATTTGAAAAAATAAGTAGTCGATGCCACGTATCCCGCAGCCCCCGAGCCTTGAATCCAAATCCCACAAAATTTGGAGATAAGGATCCAACAACCGTGGCATGCAGGCTAAGAAATGACAACTTGCAAAATTACCAAAACGATGGTACAGATGATGGGTAACGATGGTACAGATGATGGGTATTAGATTATTAATTCAAAAAACCCCTTTTTTCGGGCCAACCAACCCTGAAAAAATGATTAATCGAATATTCAATCCAAATAATCCACCAAACGACCACTCAGATTCAGAATATTTCCGAAGGTGACTCCTGAACTTCAGAAAAGTAACTTTTCCCCACCCTGCTGGTTATTTAACCCCACGATAACGGTAGGAAAAAACCACGCTTTCAATCCACATTCCGCCAAAAGCCACCGAAATCCCCAATCCGAGCCAAGCGCCGCCGCCATTCCCCCAAGGAGATTCTCCCGCACCGACCTCCCCGCCGCTCTCCCCGCAGCCCCCGAGCATCTCGTGGCAAGCGCATCGGAGATGGCGTCCAAGAAATCAGAGATCGAGGAGAGGAAGAAGGATGCGGAGCCATCGACCGCGGAGTGGACACACAGTAAGTGCTCCCTCAACAACCTGAACAAACTAGTCTCCGAGGGGTTGCTGCAAGACAAGAACCTTGTCAACTGGCGCCCCTCTTACCGTGAACCCTTCCCCATGGAGAATGTCGACGAAATCGTCACATTCTTCCATTTTGCCGAACGGGGATTGGCCCTCCCCACTTGTTCCTTCTTTCGTGGCCTTCTTTATTATTATGGGCTTGAGCTCCATGACCTCAACCCTAATTCCATTTGCCATATTTTTATTTTCATCCACCTCTGCGAAGCATTTCTCAGAATCGAACCCCACTGGAATCTATTCCGCTTCCTCTTCCGCGTCAAACCCCAGCCTACCACAAAGAAACTTTCTGTAGTAGGGGGCGCTGGCATCCAACTGCGACAGCAGGCCGGCGAGAAATACCTTTCGTACAAATTCCCCTCAAACCTTCCTGGGTGGAAAAACCAATGGTTCTACATCGAGAACCATGCTCCACATCTTCCGACGAAGTCGAACAGTCCGCCTGTGGTGAGGGGGGAATGGAATCTTGAACCCTCCGACATGGAGATGGTCCAAGTTAGAGAGCTGCTGGACGCCATCGAGGCACAGAAAAAGAAAGGAGTGACCGACGCCTCCGTCATGTTTTCATTTTACAAACGCCGCGTCCAACCCATCCAGCAGCGCCATTGTTTGGGCTTCGAGTACACCGGCCCCGCTGATCTTTCTCGCATGTGCGCAGAGGATTTACCAGATGAAGTCGCGCTCCAGCGAGTTCAACGGGTGCTACTTGACGTGGGCGCCGTGCCATACGTGCCCACATTGTTCTTCGCACAAAATCCGCCCCAACCGGTAAGTATTCGACTTCTTTGCGCTGAAGATATCTGCTATCGCACCGTTATTGAACTGAAGAACTCTCTGCAGGGACACACAGAGCTGTATTGCAGCTACCCGCCGCGACCGGACATCCCCCGCCCCGATCATCTCCTCCCCTCTGCTGCCGCTGCAGCCAAGAAAGCTCGACTTGCTACAGCTCAAGGCAGCAGCGAGTCCACCGAGTGCGTGGGCTCGCAGGCGAGAGAAGAAGCCGAAGGAGGGCCGCACTAATGAGGACATCACTCCTACGGATATACAAGAGGTTCCTTCGCTGGACATTCAAACCATTCAAGCTCCAATCACAAGAGCTCGCGCGCGACAATTAAATTTAGAGGTGAGCTCGCTCCTAAGCGTTTCTGTTAATAATTGTGAGAATGGATTGCTACCTAATTTTTACAATATGATTAGGAACCAAGGAGAGGTTCAGGGAACACATGGAGAGGAGCATGGAGGTGTGGAGGAACAGCAAGGGCCGCCAAGCCACATGGAGACCCAATCCAATTTAACTTCGAGTCCATCTCGAAGTCCAGGAACAGCCTGATGTAAATTGGACGCCCAGGCCACATCCGAAGTCTGAATTCGACGATCCACATATGGACGGAAAGATAATTTCATGGAGCTTCTATTGGCGTTGGTTTCAGGTCCAAACTCCTTATGAGTCGTCGGAAATTGTCCCAGGAAGTTGGTGTCCAGATTCTGTTCCGGTGCTGCGACATCGTATTTTGGCCTCTGGGCTGTGTATCTTTGTTGAGCCCATTAGGGGCACGTCCAGGGGGAAGCCACGCCTCTATTCCCTATATCTCAGTAGCCGCCGCCCTCATTAGGGTTTGGGTTTTGCTTTAGATCAATCTATCTTGAACAGTCACCGTCTTTCGGTTTGTAGAACCCCAACTTTCGAGCTTCATCATTCATCTGCAGTTGTCACTTCAATTTGAGTGCTGCGTTTCTTTCGAGTTCTTGCTTGTGTTCTTCGTTTCGCAGGCAGGGATTAGCCTTCTCGGCGAGATCAACCGGATTGTGACTACGGTTGATAACCAGAGGAGTTGTGGTGCTAAGATTGCGGGGTTCGAGTTGCTGACTTGAAGCCGGATCGGTGTGTCGCACTCCGACCAAAACGAGTTTTCCTTCACCTGACGGAAGATCGGGCACCCCGTTCATATCAAGTGGTAATCAGAGACTCAGGTATTCCCGTCAGGCTTACCCTAGTTTAGTTTGTTCTATCGTCCTATAACTCCAGAAAATTGCCATACAAAAAAAAATATTCCACTGTCCTAGAACCTTTGTTTAGCCTCTGCAATTTCGTTTTCAGACTCGCTTTGTTCAGTTTGTGTCCGTGGTCGAGTCGTGTTGCTGGTTTAGGGTTTGTCTTCGTCATAGTTCAACCGCACCATCGTTGTGTTTTTGTTTCAGCCGCTATCCCATCCACCATCACCCAGCTCCCAAGTCGATCCATCCCATTACTCGACTTGCCTTCGCTAGCCGCCTTGTGTGAACTCTCGCCGCGCCAGCCCTAGATAGGTTGCGAGCCGCCTTGTGCCTTCCGCCTTGTACCGCAGCCCCCCTTGGATTCATCTAGCATGATTACCCATTGCACATACCAGGGAGAATTTGTGCCCTAGCCGCTGCTGATCTATCTGCCGGGTTGTGGCTTCGAGAAAAAACATAACTTGAGATACCTTCCATAAAACAGGCATAACTTTTCGCTCGGTTCTCCGTTTTGGCTGAAATTTTTATAGGAGCTTGGCAATGAAAAGTTGTACATACGATTCACCTGGCTTTGCCGGTCAGGCCGATCTCAAAAAATTCAAAAAAAATCAGGAAGATAATTAAAAAATTCAGTTTCTGTCCAGCACGCTTTTCGGCATACCTGTTTGATTTTCTGTAGACCATATCTGATCTCTGTTTCAGGTGAAACTTGGTGTAGTTCCTATTTTGGTGTTGCTTGTGCTGAGAAAAATATCAAAAAAATCATTGAAAAAAGAAAATAAAAAACAACTAGGATACTAGTGCCTTTTTGGCATTGCTAGTACAATATTTACGGTACTGCCATTCTGATTGTTCTGTGAGTTTCTTCCATTGTTATTTGTTCCAACTTGTTGTGCTACATGTAGGACACGTCTTAGCCAGCAATTGTGACTTGTACTTTGGATATTTATTGAACTTTGCTCATCTGCACTCGATTTTGTTCCACATACACATACATATTGTGCCTATTCTACAGCTCCATATACACTCATCTCAGTGCAGCGAAGGACCCTTGCAATCTTGGTACCCTCTTCTCACAGGTTTTTTTCACCATCCACCGGTTGTACCATCCCACCGCTTGTGTTGGTAAGAACTTAGTAAGAACTTGGTAAGACGCGTGTGAGGGTGTGATTCCACCAACAAACCCACCTAGTTCATAGGGTCTTTTTGTTTCACTAACCATGCCGGACGACAGGCCTGTTTTGTCTAGTGAATTGCAGGCCATGATGGATGAACTCAAGGAGTTTTTCTCTAAGGAGATAAATAAGGTGGCGCAAGACGTCCAAGGGGCCAATCATACAATTGAGGGGGTGAACAAACGCCTCTCTACACTGACGGACAGGGTTCAACGTCTTGAAGTCAACCCTTCCAAGAGCAAAGACGATGATGATGACTGGCTAGAGGATGATGATGACATCATTTTTGGGTCTGATGGCGAGCCTGATATGGCTAAGATTCGTGCGGAGAAGGTCCGTCGTCAACGTCTTCTCAAGAATAAAACAGGTATGGGAGGAACCAAACATCGGCGCACTACTGGTAATTATGATCCTTATGCCAAAGTCAAATTTACTATACCTTATTTCCATGGTCGTTATGATGCAGAGGAATACTTAGATTGGGAGATGACTGTTGAACAAAAATTTACTTCCCATCTTGTTCCTGACCAACATAGGGTTAGACAAGCCACTAGTGAATTTAAAGATTTTGCTATAATCTGGTGGCAAGAATGTGCTCAATTAAATATACAACCTGATTCACGGGACGCGCTTAAGATAGCAATGCGTGATCGTTTTGTTCCTGCATCTTATAAGCATGATATGCGTAAGAAATTACAACGTTTAGATCAGGGTGATATGTCTGTTCAGGAGTATTATGCAGAGCTTCAAAAGGGCATGGTTCGATGTGGTGTAGTTGAGGATGCTGAGGATAAAGTGTGTCGTTTTTATGGTGGTTTGAAACGTGAAATTCAGGACATTGTTGACTATAAATCTTTTACTACCACCAACCAGTTGTTCCAGCTTGCTATGCTTGCTGAAAAAGAATTGCAGGGCCGACAACAACAACAGCAGCAACCACCTCAGAGCAGGAGCACCTCCAACAGATCCTACATGCCCAAATCTTTTACTCCCAAAGGACCTTCCACGGCGGTGTCACCAGCTCCAGCAACCACACCCGCCGATGGTAAGTCTCGTGTGTAGGAACAGACCAAGAGTGCTTCACCAGCAGCGCGCTCTTCCTTTGGCATTCAGTGCCATCGTTGTCAGGGCTTTGGCCATGTGATTCGAGAATGCCCAAGCAAGCGGACATACATTGCCACTGCTGATGGTG
This sequence comes from Panicum hallii, assembly GCF_002211085.1. NCBI lineage: Eukaryota > Viridiplantae > Streptophyta > Magnoliopsida > Poales > Poaceae > Panicum > Panicum hallii. The sequence continues at coordinate 4,942,795 of NC_038042.1, forward strand.
GCTACGTCAGTACTTCGGATGCTGAGGACGACACTGAAGAGGTCCCACCTTCTAATGAGGGTCTTTCATTGAGTGCGGGTGATGCGGGCTCTCAGCGGATTTGTATTGTCCACCGTGTCCTCAGTACACAATTGGGACAGGCAGACAAGATGCAACGCCATAATTTGTTCCAGATTTTATTTGTGATCCACGATCGGCGTGCACGTGTAATCATTGATGGAGGCAGCTGCAACAACCTGGTTAGTGCTGATTTGGTCCAGAAGTTGGGTTTAGCCACACGTCCTCATAAACATCCTTACCATGTTCAGTGGCTAAACGACTCGGGTAAAGTTAAGGTAAATCAAACTGCATGGGTGCATTTTTCTCTTGGTCCATATTCTGATTATGCAGATTGTGATGTGGTACCCATGGACGCATGTTCGCTTTTGTTGGGTCATCCATGGGAATTTGATAATGATGCTGTCCACCATGGTAGAAGTAACACATACACACTTATGTATAAGGGCCAGAAAATCACTTTGCACCCAATGACCCCTGCTGAAATTGTACAAGCTGATAAAGAACGACTTGCTTCACCTGATGTTGCTGCCCCAGTTGCAACCCAGGCCGCTATTAAATTGAAAACTCATAATATGCTTGTAACCAAATCTGATCTATATGATATGGATGTTTCTACTGTGTGCTATGCTTTGATATGTAAGGATGCTTTATGTCCTATTCGTGATATAGCTAGCACTTTGCCTCCTGCGGTCGCTGACATTTTGCAGGCGTATGAGGATGTGTTTCCAAATGAGCTCCCACCAAGGTTGCCACCTTTGAGAGTATTGAGCATCAAATTGATTTGATTCTGGGAGCGTCTTTGCCCAACCGAGCAGCTTACAGGACCAATCCCGAGGAGACTAAAGAGATTCAGTGACAAGTCCAAGAGCTTTTGGACCGCGGGTATGTGTGTGAGAGTCTTAGTCGTTGTTCTGTACCTGTGCTTTTGGTTCCTAAGAAAGATGGTACATGGCGCATGTGTGTAGATTGTAGAGCCATTAACAACATAACTATTCGATACCGTCATCCTATACCTCGGTTAGATGATATGCTTGATGAGTTAAATGGCGCTATAATTTTTACAAAGATTGATTTGCGTAGTGGATACCACCAGATTCGCATGAAGTTGGGTGATGAATGGAAAACTGCTTTTAAGACAAAATTTGGTTTATGTGAGTGGTTAGTGATGCCTTTTGGTTTAACTAATGCACCTAGCACTTTCATGCGTTTGATGAATGAGGTTTTACATGCTTTCATTGGTAAATTTGTGGTGGTTTATTTTGATGATATCTTGATATATAGCAAGTCACATGAGGAACATTTGGATCATCTACGTGCTGTTTTTGACGCCTTGAGAGCGGCGAGCTTGTATGCTAACCTTGAGAAGTGCATTTTTTGCACCGATCGAGTTGCTTTTCTTGGCTATGTTGTGACTCCTCAGGGCATTGAAGTGGATGGTGCAAAGATTGATGCCATTAGGAGCTGGCCTACTCCTCAGACTATTACACAGGTGCGAAGTTTTCTTGGTCTTGCAGGGTTCTATCGGCGTTTTGTGAGAGATTTCAGCACCATTGCTGCCCCACTACATAAGTTGACGAAGAAAGGTGTTTCTTTCCATTGGGGCCCAGCACAAGATAAAGCTTTTGATACTTTGAAAGCGCGGCTTACTTCGGCGCCCTTGCTGCAACTTACTGACTTTGGTAAGACTTTTGAGCTTGAATGTGATGCCAGTGGTGTTGGCATTGGTGGCTTGTTGATGCAAGGAGGTAAACATGTTGCTTATTTTAGTGAGAAATTGAGTGGGCCTACTCTGAATTATTCCACGTATGATAAAGAATTTTATGCTCTTGTTCGTTCTCTAGAGAGGTGGCAACATTATTTATGGCCTAAGGAATTCATTATTCATTCTGATCATGAATCACTTAAGTACCTTCGCATGCAAAATAAACTGAACCGTAGACATGCCAAGTGGGTTGAATTTATTGAATCTTTTCCATACATCATTAAACACAAGAAAGGGAAAGATAATGTTATTGTTGATGCCTTGTCTCGTCGTTACACCATGTTGTCTCAACTGGATTGTCGTATTTTTGGACTTGAGTCGATTAAGGGACAGTATGAACTTGATGCTGCTTTTAAAGATGTGATCTTGCATTGTAAAGAGGGTCGTGCTTGGAATAAATATGTACTAAATGGTGGGTATTTGTTTAGAGCTAACCGCCTATGCATTCCAGTTGGATCCGTTCGTCTTCTCTTATTGCAGGAAGCACATGGTGGAGGTTTGATGGGCCACTTTGGGGCCACAAAGACGTTGGATGTGTTGGCCAACCATTTCTTTTGGCCACAGATGAGGCGAGATGTTCAGAGGTTCGTGAGTCGCTGCACTACATGTCAAAAGGCTAAGTCACACTTGAATCCACATGGTTTGTATATGCCTCTTTCTGTTCCTTCTATTCCTTGGTCGGATATTTCTATGGATTTTGTGTTAGGATTGCCTAGGACTAAGAGGGGGAGAGATAGCGTTTTTGTTGTGGTTGATCGGTTTTCTAAAATGGCACATTTTATACCATGTCATAAAAGTGATGATGCTGTTCATATTGCTGACCTCTTTTTCCAAGAGATTGTACGCTTGCATGGTATGCCTTCTACTATTGTTTCAGATCGTGATGCGAAGTTTTTGAGTCACTTCTGGCGTACTTTGTGGAACAAGTTAGGTACAAAATTGTTATTTTCTACCACTTGTCATCCGCAAACTAATGGACAAACGGAGGTGGTGAACCGTACCTTGGGGGCCATGTTGAGGGCTGTTTTAAAGAAGAATTTGAAGATGTGGGAAGAATGTTTGCCTCATGTGGAGTTTGCATACAATAGAGCAACACATTCTACCACCAAGGTAAGTCCTTTTCAGGTAGTGTATGGTTTTAACCCCCGCGCTCCTATTGATATTTTACCTTTGCCTACTAGTGAGCGAATTCATAGTGAGGCTAAAGAACGTGCTGAATTTATATTGAAAATACATGAAACAACTAAGCAAAATATTGAAAAGATGACTGAAAAATATAGAGTTGCTGTTAGCAAAGGTAAGAAAGAATTAAAGCTTGAACCGGGTGATCTTGTGTGGTTGCACTTGAGAAAAGAACGTTTTCCAGATTTGAGGAAGTCTAAGTTAATGCCAAGAGCTGATGGTCCATTCAAAATACTTGAGAAAATTAATGATAATGCATACAAACTTGAGTTGCCTCCCGAGTTCGGGGTTAGTCCCACATTTAACATTTCAGATTTGAAACCTTACTTGGGAGAAGAGGATGTGCTTGAGTCGAGGACGACTCCGATTCAAGAGGGGGAGGATGATGAGGACATCACTCCTACGGATATAGAAGAGGTTCCTTCGCTGGACATTCAAACCATTCAAGCTCCAATCATAAGAGCTCGCGCGCGACAATTAAATTTAGAGGTGAGCTCGCTCCTAAACGTTTCTGTTAATAATTGTGAGAATGGTTTGCTACCTAATTTTTACAATATGATTAGGAACCAAGAAGAGGTCCAGAGAACACATGGAGAGGAGCATGGAGGTGTGGAGGAACAGCAAGGGCCGCCAAGCCACATGGAGACCCAATCCAATTTAACTTCGAGTCCATCTCGGAGTCCAGGAGCAGCCTGATGTAAATTGGACGCCCAGGCCACATCCGAAGTCTGAATTCGACGATCCACATATGGACGGAAAGATAATTTCATGGAGCTTCTATTGGTGTTGGTTTCAGGTCCAAACTCCTTATGAGTCGTCGAAAATTGTCCCAGGAAGTTGGCGTCCAGATTCTGTTCCGGTGCTGCGACATCGTATTTTGGCCTCTGGGCCGTGTATCTTTGTTGAGCCCATTAGGGGCGCATCCAGGGGGAAGCCACGCCCCTATTCCCTATATCTCAGTAGCCGCCACCCTCATTAGGGTTTGCGTTTTGCTTTAGATCAATCTATCTTGAACAGTCGCCGTCTTTCGGTTTGTAGAACCCCAACTTTCGAGCTTCATCATTCATCTGCAGTTGTCACTTCAATTTGAGTGCTGCGTTTCTTTCGAGTTCTTGCTTGTGTTCTTCGTTTCGCAGGTAGGGATTAGCCTTCTCGGCGAGGTCAACCGGATTGTGACTACGGTTGATAACCAGAGGAGTTGTGGTGCTAAGATTGCGGGGTTCGAGTTGCTGACTTGAAGCCGGATCGGTGTGTCGCACTCCGACCAAAACGAGTTTTCCTTCACCTGACGGAAGATCGAGCACCCCCGTTCATATCACGCGTCGGGACAACTCCTCCGATCAGAGCGTGGAGTTGACCGACGCTCTGCCACTGGTGCCCAAGGGTCAACGACTGGTGCGCAAGCGCAAGGCGCAAGAAGTCGAATCCGCGAGGTACTGACTTTGCTGTTTGGACGAGTTGCTAAGTGTCAATGATGCTGAATACTGATAGTGTTCACTTGTAGTCTTCCTGCTCTTCCACCCGGGACCGAGCCCGAAAGGTTGAAAACAGGACCATCCGCCATCGCTGCGGTGACTATTGCCGTGGCGGGGACCACTCGCTCAGCCGGTCAAGCCTCGCCGCCGGCGACAGAGACTCCGCGACGGGCCTTGCGGGTGAAAAAGGCCGCCAAAAAGAAGTCGACAATGTGAGTTTTCCTCCGACGCTTGAAAGTTTTGTTCTTGCCAGCTTGTGTAACGACGACTTTGACGTCATCAGGGCTGCGAGCGCGGTACAGCTTCAACTGGACCCGGGCACGGCTACTGCGGCCCCGGAGCCGTCAACTCGGGCTGATCCCTCCAGTACGAAGCCGGTCCCCGCTGCTGCAGCCTCCGAGCCCTCGGCGCCCAGAGAGCCAGTGCCCGCGGAGCTGGCCCCTGAAGCAGATGCAACGCTTCCCGACTTGCCGCCTCCCGAGCTCCGACGAGATGAAGCCGAAACTGGTGGCGGAGGACAAGTCGAAGCCCCTGATGCCGCTCCTACCGATGGGGCAGGTACGCGCGTATCTGTCGGCAATCGGCTACCGAGGTCTGGGCACCATATACTGACGACATTGTGTTCTTGCAGATATCCAGCAACCACCGCCCGGAGACATCGCGGGATCCTCGAGGAATCCTCGTGAGGTACTGAGGGCCGGGCCGGGGTACAAGATCGTCATCCCCACCGACCTGGTGGACGACGCCTTGCTGACAGCCGAAAATTTGAAGACTTTCAAGAGCACCTTCAAGGAACTATACGATTTCTCCATGGTAAGACTTGAGTGATGTGCCGGTTGTGGATATTGATGGACTTTTTGACCCGATCTCCGCCTGTTGCGCAGCATGTAATCACCAAATCCCAAAAGAAATCGGAGAAGCTTGGCACGGTTGTGAGTGATGCAAAAGAGTTAGCTGCCCTGGATAAGCGCATCTCCGAGGAGAAGACGAAGAATTGCTATCTGCAGCGAGAGCTTGATATACTGAAGCAGGAAAGGACTCGAGAGACTCGGCTGCTCAAGAATGACCTGAAAAACCTCGCAGAAGCCAACTTCGAGCTCCAAAAACAACTCAAGGAGCAACAAGCAGAGTACCAGGAGCAGCTCAAGGAAGAGAAGAAGGCGCACCAAGGTAGGCCCCTGCTTCCCTCGAGTACTTTTCCTTAGTGTTTTCCCGTGGCTGCTGAAATATCTTCGTCGCAGAGCTTAGGAAAATAATAAAATACAAAGAGGAGCTGCTTACTGACGTGAAGAATATGTTGTATCACCGTATAGATGATGTTGAAAGGCTGCAGAAGGTGATCGGCGATACTGAACAGCAGTTCGTCGAGTGCCTTCAGCAGATCAAAGCGCTGGGCGAGAAGGATGAGCAGCTGCGCAAGGAGCTGGAGGAGCTCCGGGGGGCCGCCCAGGAGCTGGTGGACATGGTGGATAATTCTGAAGAAGGCGAAGCGAGCCCGCGACCCCTGCTGGAGCGACTCCGCGAAGCCCCGAAGAAAGTGCTCAAGTTCTTATCTGAAGCTCCAGTCACGTGCGTCAGCAATGCCCTCGCGTATGTAAAGTCCTTCTTGCCAAATGCGTGGCTGGAGATTTTTGCGCAGGGGATGGCGGCGGACTGCGTAGACGAGCAATTAGAGGAGTACCTGCGAGAGGCCCAACCTGTAGCAGAGCAAATTGTACACAGTGTACTGCAGGATTAGGGTATGAGAAACAAGTAATTGTTCCCTTATGTAAATGTTTCGTGTGATATCTCGGCTTGTATATATGCCTTAGCTGGAATGGGGTCCAAGCTTACAATGCCCGAGTAGTAGACGCTTCCCTGGGTGCAACGACCCGACGGGTAGCTATCACTTGTCTAACAGATTAGCCACAACTCGATCGAGCGGGTCTAAACTTGTTAGGAAAGAACGCGAGCATCATCGCGGGATTGCCGTGCGTAGGGCAGAAAGGGGACTACCCGAGTGCGGCGACTCGGAGTGTAGTCGAAGGTCGCTCCTGCTGTGAGCGTGCTCCGTAAGCTAGGTAAGACCCGAACGGACGGATCAAGCTTGCAAGGAGCAGGTGCGGGTGGTGCCGCGAGTTTGCCGTTCTTTTTGGCAGAAACAAGACTGTTCTGAGTGTGAGCCTTTCCAGCGTACTGCTGTTAAGCTAGTCGAGCGGATCGACTGCGTTGGAAAAAATGCGACTGCTGTCGCGTGCGAGCATCCGAGGTCGCGGCGGAACTCGATATGTAGAGGAGTTAGACGGAGCCGAGGGTTCCGTCAGGAACTGGAGTCGAAGGGGGATGAACGTGGCCATAGCCCCCGCATTATTCACGACAAGAAGTTGATTTTTATATGAGTGTTTGCACGTGACCATGGCCGTCGTGCAAGTAGGAAGGGATGCACAACCCGAGTCATGTAGCTCGTAGCCTCCAAATTGATTCGGGGAAAAGAGATTTTCTCAGCCCCCGGGGATTCAGCTATCGCCGGGCCTCGTCTTAAGGGTAGAACTTGCGCAGGTTCTGAATGTTCCAGGAGTTCGGGGTATCCTGACCCTCAGGATATTGTAGGCGATAAGACCCGGGCCTTGTAACCTGCTTGACGACGAACGGGCCCTCCCACCTTGAATTGAGCTTGTGTAGGCGGGATTCATCCTGAATACGACGCAAGACCAAATCACCAACACTGAATGACCGCTCCCTGACATTGCGATCATGATATCGCCGGATCCCCTGCAGGTACTGAGCTGACTGAACAAGAGCGGTGCAGCGAGCTTCTTCCATAGAATCGAGCTCTAACTGCCGCGCCTCGTCCGCCTCGCCTTCATTGTACATTTCGACCCTTGGAGACTTCCACATGATATCGGCTGGTAGAATAGCTTCAGATCCATACACAAGGAAGAAAGGTGTTTGTCCTGTGGCTTTGGACGGCTGAGTCCGAAGCCCCCAGACGACATGTGGCAGCTCATGCACCCATTTGCCTCCCTTCTTGCTGTGTTCATTATAAAGTCTCTTCTTGAGGCCGTCAATTATCAAGCCGTTCGCCCTTTCGACTTGTCCATTGGCCCTTGGGTATGCGACTGAGACATATTTAACTTCGATGCAAGCATTCTCGCAGAACTCCTAGAACTGGTTCGCCGTGAAGTTTGATCCCAAGTCCGTGATGATGGTGTTGGGGAAGCCAAAACGATGCAAAATATCTGAAATGAAGTCGACGACCCGATCTGGCGTGAGCTTGGCTATCGGCTTGTACTCGATCCACTTAGTAAACTTGTCGATAGCCACCAGAACATGGGTGAAACTGCCTGGTGCCGTCGTGAAGGGCCCGATCATGTCAAGACTCCAACTGGCGAAAGGCCCGGATGGCGGTATGGTGATGAGGCTGTGAGCTGGAACGTGCGTCTGTTTGCCGAAGAATTGACAATTTTGGCACCTGCGCACGAGATCCTCCGCGTCGGTCACTGCGGTGGGCCACCAGAAACCGGCTCTGTATGCTTTCCCCACCAGCGTTCTTGAAGCCGTATGGCTGCCGCAGACGCCATCGTGGATCTCCCGCAGTATATCGTAACCATCTCCCTTGTGACGCACTTCATGAGAACCCCTGACCGAGCGCCTCGCCGATAGAGCTTGCCGTCGACTAGGACGAAACCCTTACTTCGTCGTAAGATGCGGGCTGCTTCTGCGCTCCTGGCGTCGATTCCCGCTGGTAATCGCTGATCTTGAATAAAGTCGATAAAAGCCCTCGCCAGTCCTCTTCCAGCACCATAACCTCTCGATCGGGTTGTTGGGGACCCACGTTGATGGCTACCTGCGGAGAAGACTTGATGGATGGCTGTTTGAGCTCCTGGACGAAGACTCCCGACGGGACCTGGGCACGCGTGGACCCCAATTTGGACAAGGTGTCCGCGCCAACATTGTGTTCCCGTAATACATGATGAACCTCCAGCTCGGAGAATTTGCTTTCCAATTTGCATACTTCCTGTACATAGGCATCCATTGTCTCCTTGTTGCACTCCCATTCTTTGTTGACCTGTTGAACGACAAGAAGAGAGTCGCCGTATACAAGTAGTCGCTTGATCCCTAGTGATATCGCCAAACAAAGCCGGTGAAGCAAAGCTTCATACTCGGCTTCATTGTTGGATACCGCCCACAGGATCTGAAGGACGTATTTCAACTGCTCACCTCGTGGAGAAATAAGCAGAACCCCAGCGCCGCCGCCGTCGAGCTTGAGAGACCCATCGAAATACATGGTCCAGTGCTCTGGCTTGTCCACTGGGGTTGGGACTTGATTCTCCCTCCATTCAGCCATGAAGTCGACTAGAGCCTGTGACTTGATTGCAGTGCATGGCTTGAAGTCGATTGACAAAGCCCCCAGTTCCACTGCCCACTTGGATATGCGACCCGTGGCATCTTGATTATGAAGAATATCCGCCAGCGGGAAGTCCGTGATCACAGTGATCTTGTACTCGTCAAAGTAATGGCATAGCTTTCTTGATGTGATTAAGATTGCATACAAGAGCTTTTGAACAGCTGGATACCGTACCTTGGATTCGGGGAGGACTTCGCTGACGAAGTAGACAGGCCTCTGTACTCCAAACGCATGGCCTTCTTCGCCTTGCTCGACTACAATAGCACTGCTGACAACATGAGTTGTTGCCGCGATGTAAAGTAGTAGATCCTCCCTGGGCAATGGTGCCAAGAGGATCGGAGGTGACTGAAGATGATGTTTCAGATCCTGCAATGCCCGCTCGGCCTCCTCCATCCATTGGAACTTATCTTGGCGTTTCAGAAGCTTGAAAAAAGGTAGTCCTCTCTCCCTGAGCCGGGAGATTAACCTGTTCAGAGCCGCCATACAACCTGTTAACTTTTGCACATCCTTGATTGTGGCCGGAGCCTCCATATTAGTGATGGATGTGATCTTTACAAGGTTGGCTTCAATGCCCCGATTGCTGACAATGAACCCGAGCAACTTTCCTGAAGGTACTCCAAAGACGCACTTGGTGGGATTGAGTTTCCATCGAAATCTGTGCAGACTGCTAAATGTTTCTTCCAAATCTGCGATCAAGTTATCGGAATCCCTGGTCTTGATGACCACATCATCCACATAGGCCTCAACATTCCGGTGCAGCTGATCCGCAAAACACATCTGGATCGCACGCTGGTATGTTGTGCCTGCGTTTTTCAACCCAAAGGACATTGTTTTGTAGGCGTAAGTCCCGTACGGGGTGATGAAAGCAGTCTTGATTTGGTCTTCCTCCTTGAGCGCGATCTGATGATATCCTGAGTAACAATCAAGAAAACAAAGAAGGACACAACCAGCCGTCGAATCGACAACTTGGTCAATGCGCGGCAGCCCAAAATGATCTTTTGGGTAATGCTTGTTGAGATCAGTGTAGTCGACACACATTCTCCATTCATTGTTCTTTTTCTTTAAAAGAATGGGATTTGCTACCCACTCTGGATGGATTACTTCTTTAATGAATCCAGCCGCGAGAAGTTTAGCGATCTCCCGTTTAATGGCCTCACGCTTGTCGTGGGCAAACCGCCGCAGGCGTTGCTTCTTAGGCGTAGACTTCGGGCGTACATTAAAAGCATGCTCGATCAACTCCCTGGGCACCCCTGGCATATCCGCTGGTTTCCATGCGAATATGTCTCGGTTAGCTCGAAGGAAGTTGACGAGCGCGAGTTCCTATTTGTCACCCAAGCCCGCACCGATGACGGCGGTCTTAGATGAATCTCCCTCCTGAAGCTGGATCGTCTTGAGGGCCACATCATCAGTCGACTGGATGCTCGACTTGTTGGCCTTCTTAGAAGGAATCTCTAGCCCGGTCTGGGAGAGCTGCTGCGCGGCCGCGAGTACTTCTCCAGAAGCATCTGGCACGCGAGTAGTCGAAGTGTATTGGATCGCCTCCTGATTGCAGTCGTATGACTTCTCCAAGTCGCCGCGGAGGGTGAGCACTCCACCGAGTTCTGGCATCTTAAGAAGCAGATAGACATAATGCGGCACTGCCATGAACTTGGCAAGTGCCAGACGACCCAATATTGCATGGTAAGAAGAGTCAAAAGTAGCCACTTCGAATTTGATGAACTCAGTACGATAATTCTCCCGCGTGCCGAAGGTGACTGGGAGGACCACCGTACCAAGCGGGTGCGCCGCATTACCTGGGACGATGCCGTAAAAAGGGGACTTGCTGGGAACCAGCATATCCTTGAAATCCAGGCCCATTTTCTTCAAAGTGCTGACGAAGATGAGATTGAGCCCGCTCCCGCCATCGATGAGGACCTTGGTAAGCTTGACCTCCGCCACCACAGGATTCAGGACCAAGGGGAACTTGCCGAGCTCGGAAAAGCTCGTCCACTGGTCATCACGAGAGAACGAGATGGGGACCTCCGACCAACGGAGTGGTCGTGGTACCGCCGGCTCGATGGACAAAATCTCCCGGAGGAGCAGCTTCTGATCCCGCCTGGAACAAAAATCCTCATCTCCCCCGAAGATGACGTTGACAATCTTTGACGCGTCCAAAAACTTCGGGTTGCGCCCATGATCCTCTTGATCATCATCCTCGGGTTCTTTGTCAGCAGGCTTCTTGTTCTTCTTTCCGCCACCGGAATTGCTGAACGTCCTCCGAAGGTGATAGCAGTCGATGGCAGCATGGCTGGCGCCCGGATGCCATGGGCACTTCTTTTGCAGGAGCTTCTCAAACTCCTCCTGCGTCGTCGACTTCTTACCCCACGAAGGACGATCGATAGCCGCGATGACCTCATCTGGCTTTCGTTTCCGGGGTGGCCCCGAAAAGTCCCGCTGGCCCTTGTCGCTGCGGTTGTCGTTTGGGCGCCGCAGATTGCTGTCTTGACGCCGCGGGAACCGCTCCGGCATCTTCTCCTCCTGCTCGGACCAATCGTGCATCATATCACGAAGGCCCGCAACAGTTTTCGGCCTGTTCCGCCCAAAATCCCTGTATATGCCCGGGTCGGTGATGCTGTTGTAGAAGCAGTCGATGATGTCGTCCTCCGAGATGTTCGCGATGGTGGCACGGACGTCGAAGAAACGACGCGTGTAGGACCGCAGAAGCTCATTACATTCTTGTTTGCACTGGGCAAGATCGTGTCGAGTACCTGCATGGGTAATCGCTCCCTGGAAATTGTCGATGAAGACCTTCTTAAGTCATTCCCAGGAGTCGATGGAGTTGCTGCCGAGGCTCTCCAGCCAAGTGAGCGGTGCAGGATCCAAAGCCATCGGAAAGTAGACGACTTTGGTTATATTTGAGCCCCCTGCAACCTCAATGGCCGTGGAGTAGCAACAGAGCCACTGCTGGGGGGCTTGCTTGCCGTCGTACTTGGTGATACCGATCGGCTTGAAGCCCTCTGGGTACTTGTAGCTGTTGAAACGAGCAAAGAAAGCAGGGAAACGATCGCTACAATCAGTACCTTCAGCTTCGACTTCTTCGTGGGTCTTGCGCCTGGAGGAGATCATGGTGCGCGCGTTGCGACCTTCATTGATGTGTTGGCGCAGGTCCTCCGGAGGAGGTCGTCGATTGGCCTGTCGCAGGTGACCCCCTTGCGGTGGCTGTTGCCTCCCGTCAGGGGCCTGGCTCCCACGAGCGTTGTCATTGCTGACCTGGTGTTGAGGACGGCCACCAGCCGTTCGACTGCGAGCCTGACTTCGACTCTCGTCCACGCGCTCTTCCCAGATGATGGACGCCGGATTGTGTTGATCCAGCTGGATCCAAGCCCTCTGCGCGTAGAGGAGTGCTTGACGTACCTCCGGATTGTGGCTGCGCTCAAGGATGGCCGTCACCCTAGCGATGTTGGCCACCAGAGTCCTGAAACCCCGCTCGCTTACGGCAGCGAACTCAGGGTCGAGCTCGCGATGCATAGATCGCCTCCGCTCGCTGGCCCTCCTCCGCCGGATTGTGCAGGCCCTGTTCCTGGCCCTCCGCGCCTCACGATCGGCGTCGTTCTCGTCGCCGGCGTTGGCCGTGATCTCATCTTCGGAGATCGCTTCAAAGTTGTCGATGGGAAGGTCCCCACCGTCCTCGCCTTCTTCGGCCATTAGCACCTGGCGGGAGGAAAGCTCATGAGAACTTTCGTCGACTAGTTCAGTCGACCCCTCCGCCACGGTAGCCAATGGCCTGCCCTCTTGGAAGAGCAGTGGCTCGAGGTGAGCCACAAGCCGACCCTCTGCCTCGAGTAGATCGGAGAGCATCATGCCCCTCCAATGCACAATGCGCCCCTTCGGCAAGGAAGTAATCATCAAATTACCGGGACCGGAACAACCCGAAGCCCCCCGACACGCGGTGGCTTCAAGACTTCCGTCCTGGAGCAGCAAGTCCAGATCCTTTTCTAACAAGGAGAGGGATCCAGACGCGTTAGCCTCCTGAGGATCAGTGGCTGATTTGCATGGGCCGAGTTGAGATCAGCCATGCAGATCCCTAGATTGGAACAAGTCCAAACCAGGGGAAGTTGTCGCAACACCAAAAGAAGTCGAGCTTGGAGCAGATTCCATCTCGATCTGTACTGCGAAAGTATGGAGCGGCAAGTTGTCGAGCTCATCGATGAACTCGTCGAGGCCGCTGCGGGGATCCGCAGCGGAGGTTTTTGGCGTCATGTCAACGAGGAATCGCCGAAAGTTGCCTGCACCATCTGCGATGCAAACCCACGAGCCAAAGACGAATGTCGTACCCTGAGAGGGAACTGACCTGGCGAAATTAAAAGATGCCATCGAGCTCGCCGGTGGATCTTCGACGTGCCCCCCTACCTGGCGCGCCAGCTGTCGGTGTTTATCCGGCTGCCCACCGAGGGATATACCCAAGGTGATAAGTTTTGGGTGAGGAGACGCCGAGATCAGGAACTCGAAGGTGCAAGGGACACAAGACTTAGACAGGTTCGGGCCGCACGGAGCGTAACACCCTACGTCCTGTATGGCGGTTTATATTCCCTTTGATGTAGAATGACCTAATGATCTTCTGTTTTGAGGGGGGTCCCTGACCTCCCTTATATATCCAAGAGGTCAGAGTTACAAAGATGTTAACCAACCTCCGTCAAGGAATCACACCAGAACATATCTCGAGTAGATCCTCTCCTCGTTGGTTAACTCTATCTCCTATTTAAATGGGATAAATAAGAGATAAACAAAATGAATAAGAGATAAAACGGGCTTAATCTCTTAAACCACGTAATGTGCCCAGCCCGGTGGCCCCGGGTCTGACACTACCAAAAATAAAAAAAATATTATTGTGATGGAGAGGAAAAATATATAGGATATAAGATATAAGTGATCTGCTAGAGATGCTTAAAAAAATCTTAAAATCACGTGTAAGCCATACAAAAACCCCAAATCTCTTGAGCCGTAGATCCAAAGTTCCGGTAATTTTTTTTCCCAAATCACATCAAAATTCTAACCCTAGAGCGGCAGGCCCTAAATAGATCTACATGTGGTATGAGAGCATCTACAGTAATAATCTTTAAATCAGACCCTCTACTTCTTAAATATAGTCTCTCTCTATTTTCTAAGAGCTAGTTTTTTAACATCAACTCCGGCAGTGGTATTTAAATCCCACCCTCTCCCATTTATCTATCAGTGGATAGAGGGCTCCCTAGAGATCCTTCAGGAGGGTGGAGAAAGAGATTTGGAGGCTTTCTCAAAAGGAGGCTTCGGTAGAGGATCTACTTTAGTGTAGTTTTTTTTTATTCCACTCTGCAAATTTAAAATAAGGATTTATTTAGAGGGTCCGCTGGAAATACTCTGGCTATTTGCCATGTTATCCTTGTCGCACGGAGCCGCCAAAACCACGTGGACGTCTCGTGGATCCCACTCTCCTGATAGGTCGGAGAGGTCGGAGGTCCGATCGTTGTCGGATTCTGGTGACTGAGCCGCTTGGTCAGATGGTTGGATAGCGATTCCAAGGCGCGGTTACATCCTCTGTACTTGTTATTCCATAGTTGGTAAATATATCTATACGTTGGTTGCTACGGATAAAATTGCTATAAGTATTGGATATATATATAGTTATTTGTACGTAGTTTGTAGGGACTTACGTAATCGAGTCGTGGATGGAGAGCTGGTCCGACTCGCATATGGATGGACCAAGGTCCACCTTTCAATGATATAACGCGGACCAACTAAAAATTTAAATGAAAACCTTAGGATACGTGCTTTAGAAAAAGGTATAGATATAGATTTGTAATATAGATCCTCAATATACCTATTTTCAAATGTTTTCAAATCATAAAATCTGTTTGGTCGTAAGGTGCCGATAAGAAAATTAGTCGTGATTAGTTGTCGATCAATCTGATTAGCTGAGTCTAGTCGGTTCTAGTCGTAGTCTAGTCGTCCTGTATATTTCAAGATTAATATTACTATATAGCATATTTTTTAAAGCAAAGATCTAGATGTTTATGGTCAGATGGTCACTAACTTAGTAGTTTGTGAAGTAGATAAAAAAGCACTAGACTAGGGATATAAAACAATAGCAAGATAGAGGAGGACCACTGCAGCGACGAGATTCAACGGCAGGTGAACGACCGATGTCGCCTATAATGACTGGATCCTGCAGACGGACAGCCATTGCACTGGAGATTGGAGAAGTGAAGGGATTCAGTGGCGCGGATGGGCAGACAGCCGCTGCAGGGACGGGCGACCGGCGGCTTGCAGCTGGGAGCTTAGCACACACGAACGCTCACTTGATAATCTAAGGGAGTCTCATGTACATAAAATCTAATGAGCCACCAAATTACCAGCCTAAAAGGATAAAATCACCGATGACCTAAAAGTTACCTAGAGGTTGTTGTAAGTTAGTTGTACCCATGCTAATCGGATGACTAATCACAGTTAATCATCCATTAGTCCGACGATCAGACTTTTTGTCGAGATAGTCGCATCGGTAGGTATGATCGGTACTAGGGAACCGATAAGTATGATTAACCGTGACTAATCACGATTAGTCGGACGACTTAAAAACACCGGTAACCGGTAAAGTTTAGATTTCGTTTAGCCACGGTTCAACTTCAACTTCTGTTTTAACCCATGAAAGCGATTTCATAAGCTCACCTTAACCTAACCAGCCATTATAAAAAAAAATTAATCAGGCTGAGCTTTTTTTCTCTTATAGAAATTAACAGGGCGAGCTGAGGTGAACTGCCGGCCCACGGCCCACGGCCACTAGCTCGTCCGCCCCCGCACACGGCACGCCTTCGGAGTCCTTTCCCTTTCCTCCTCGGAGAAGGAACCAAAAATCAGATCTCTTTTTCCCCTTTCCCCCTCAGCCAGAGAAGGAAAAGGAACCAAAAAATCAGATCTCTCGTCCGGGGCCGGTCCCCAAATTTTGCTCTCGACAGCATGGAGGAAACCGCCGCCGCCGCGGTCGCCGCGGCAGCCCTCACCCCCGGTGGGACGTGGGAGAAGAAGCCCGCAGCAGCAGCAGCCTACCAGAGTTGGGCGTTGCTGGATCCCACGATTCTGGAGGAAGACCCAGCCGCCGACTCCACCGGGTTCGCTGTCTGCACTGCGAGCGACGGCCGGGAAGTCCGGGTGTCCCTCCGTCTCGCCGAGCCGCCGTCCTCTTCCTACCTCCAGCTACGCACCGATGCCGAAGTGGACGTCAAGCCCACGCTGTTGGCCGCTGATGGTGATCTGCTTCTTATTCACATGGTGGTGGCCGTCGTCCGTGATCCTCCATTCACCTCCTACGAGGACAACATATTCGTCTACAAGTCCCGCCCGGAGCCGGCGATGGGGCGCCTGCAGCTTCTCCCCCGGTTTCCGGACCGTGCTGCCCCGGTCCGGCACACTGGCATCGCCTGCCGAGGCAAGGACTTCGTCGTGGCGGGGTTTCACACGAGTGTCATTGGCGACGATGAGACGGGCATTCTCTCGCGCTTCTCGTCCTCCACGGAGCGATGGGATGTGTTGAATCTCCCCATCCCCTTCGATCCCAAAAAAGGGTCTCTACAAGTTCGTATGGGGCTCGGATGATAAGTTAGCCCTCGATGGGCTCATGTTCTGGGTTGACTATCACCGGGGTCTGATCTATTGTGATGTGTTTGATGATTCCCCAGTGCTTCAGTTCATCCAGCTACCTGGAATTGACATTTGGGACCAGGATCATGATTATACCCAGGGTCGCCAGTTACCTCGGGCATACAGGACTGTTAGTGTCAGCAGAGGTGAACTGGCGCTGGATTGTTTGGAACTAAGAAGACTTCTGGTTTCAAAATAACGACTTGGTCGTTGAAGTGGACTGACTTGAAGTGGGTGAAGGACTCTGTTCTCCAGGTTGATGATCTCTGGTCGCTCCCCAACTTGCGATACTCACCTCTGCCACGATGGGTGCCGGAGTATCCGGTTGTGAGCAAGCAGGATTCAAACATCATCCACTTCATCCTGAGAGGACCTCAATCTGATGCAAAGGCGTGGATCATTACTCTTGACATGAGGAATGCGGTGTTGAAGTCATACAGACTCTTCACGAATGAGCAGAACCTGGTATTTGAAGATGATGATGTGCACACAAAAAACATCTTCTGTGATACACCGTTCATCTCCTGTGATTTTGATCACCCGAGCAATTCTACAGGTACAACTCACGTGTTCACTATGTGTTTGATTACAAAGGATCCATGATAATAGTGAAGATGTTGTGCCAACCACGTGATGGAAATGCTTATTTATAACTGTGACTGTTAGTTCAGGACAGGAGTGTGATACAGTTTTGCCTACTTGTGAAATGGACCATCAATAAAACTGCTTTGCCCTTGCCCACTTTTTCATCCTTGAGGTCAGCATTTAAGTGAGTTTAACCTTGCGAACTTTACATCTTCACTCTTCAGCATATCTGTAACTCATCTGATACATTAATACAACTGAATTACTGTTACTGTCCTGTGATGGTTGCATATTCTCCTGTTGCCTTTCAGGTGGACATATTTAATGCTCTGATTTGGAATATTATAAATGGATGTTTTTCCTTCATACTGTGCTCAGCTCGAGAGTATGTAAAATGCACTTTGAACCATTTGGCTGCGTTTAAACTTCTTTTCAAAGATGCTAGTATTCATCTTACAATTATGCTCTTCTGCTACAAATTATTGCTGGTGAATCTTAACTCGCAGGTATGATTCAAAACTTTCATGTGTGTTGCTTTATAATTAAATTCATGAACTTCTTCATCCCATTGATTAAATAATATGTCTCATAGTTAATTTCCACTGTTATTTTCCATCATGGAATTTCAGTAGCGATCATAATGTGAGCAAATTGTTTGAGATTAATTTGTCTAATTTGTATTTACCTATCCTGTACCCAGGATGTCACTGTGATACTGTTGAGATGAAACGGGAGACAAATTTTCTATCTGATTCTGGAAGTAAGAAACGAAAGCCTCCTTCATCTGATCTAGACATTCTTGAACTTTCTTATACATCGGATAGTGATAGGGAGAGTGAGAGTGATGGCGACATGAGTGATGAATGCGATTCTGAAAGTGTGGAAACTTGTGAAAGTCGTGCGAAGCAATCATTGTCCACATCCTTTTTCGAAATCTTGAAACAATTGACCATAGAGGAGCTGAATGAACCAACTAGGCAATGGCATTGTCCGGCATGCAGAAATGCGCCTGGAGCAGTTGTCTGGTACAAAGGACTGAAAGATTTGATGCATCATGTACAGACAGAGAGTTCAAGGGTCAGTCATCACAGAAAATTAGCTGCATTGCTGGAGGATCCGCATGGAACTTCATTGTTAGCAGCTGACAAGCCATTTGACAATGGGAAAGGACTTCAGAAAAGCAGCTTATGTCGACCAGTGGCTAAGGTGAATTTTTTTTCTTTAACTGAACACGCAATTTTCTTTGTTATACTCCTGCCCTACTTGCTTGAATAATTGTTTCTTGATCCAAATCGTCATCTGGTACATTGTCTCGTTACTTTGCAACTCCTGGCATGAATACTGCACTTTGTGTTTCTTTGTCTGGTTCACAACGACATTTTGATCATGCAACGATACAGGCTTGCACTACCAGCTTGCGCGGTGAGAAGAAATTGATAATTTGACGCTGTAAATGTTGGGCTTTGACTATTTGCCATCCTAAAGTTTGGCTTTGACTATGTGCTACTAAAAACTTGGCCTCTTTGTTTCATTGCCCTTTTAGCCCATTTAATAGGCTTTGATTTTCTTTTTCCCAACAAGGACATGTCACATGACCCTTGTACCCTTCTGGTCAAAAACAAACATCTGGTCAAAACCTCTTCTTCGAGCTCATCAGTGCATAGAAGATATGTTTCTGAAAATTATGTCTGAAAACATAGAAGAGCAGACCTCACATCGGTTGGGGAGTGAGTGGATGGGAACGGACTGCCAGCGATCACAGGGATGATTGTAAGTGTATGGGCCATTGGTTTTTTCTGGGCTGGGCAAAACGGTTGTTTGACATGGTCTGGCTGTGAAAAAGAAAATCAAAATCAATTGAATGGTCTAGAAGGGTAAAGAAACAAAGAGGCTCAAGTTTTAAATGGCAAATAGTTGAAGCCAAGCTTTAGGATGAAAATAGTTGAGTCTAACATTAACTTGTCAAATTTTCAATTTCCTCTTAGTAAAGAAGGGGAGGCATTATCATTTGTTCTAATAGTTTGGAACTCATACATTGCAAAGATTTATTAATTGCTATTTTCTAACTCCAATCTTAAAAAGCAGCCGTGATGTGAAGCAGAGTATAAAAGATTCCGCAAGCTGAGTTCTGTGTTGGCCATGAACTGCCTCCCAAGCTTACAAGGAGCAGGCGGACTATCTCCAGACAGCCAAATAGGGCAAGAGATCTGAACATACCGTGGAACAAAAAATTTGATCTTCTCGCAGGAATCTGAAGCACAGCAGATAGATCCAATGTACAAGCTAAGCAGGCAGGCAGGCAGTCTAGAGATACAGGATGCTGATCCAGAGAAGTCTACAACACCACAAGAACAAAACTTGAGTGTGCTCCAGTGCCTGAAGGAATACTTTTTCTTTATTATCTATTGTTCTGCAAACATAGGAGCATTACTGAACTCCAGTAGCATTAGTTTTTGGAGTCAGAGAGTTAATGCACCGTGTACAATGGAAAAGTTAGGGGATAATGCCTAGGCAATTGGTTTTTGGGAGCTAAATGCGAGCAAGTTTGCGACCGGAGAGATTTTTTTTTCCAATTCTTGGGAAGGTTAAAACTTTGGGTGGTTCTTGTCGGATGGGAGTTGGGTTAACGTTCGTGAAACAATTACAGATGATGGCAGCGTTTTCCTCCATACTTTTTGTTTGTGTTGTTGTGTCCTTTATTTGTTTACCTTTCTTTTGTGAAATCCTTTATTTGTTTACTGAGTTCACTTATTAGTGTGTACCTTCCTTGCTGTAGTTGGGATCAGGTGGGTGAATAGACGGTTGTTTTTTTAGCTGAGAAATCAGAGGTTTTCAGTATGGTAGTTCCATATGGTCCAGGTGGCATACGCTGGTAGCCTAGGCGCTTTCACTGTTTCAATTTCTTTCACATTTGTTGAAGATCCGAGCATGGTACAGGATGCTGGTTGGCGATATGGATCTAGTGGAGAATAGACAATGTTGGTATAGCCAACAGCTACGTCGAGTACCTTTTGGCGCAGCCACAGATGTCCCAATGGTAAAAACAATTCCCAATATCGGTGCCCTATTTGGACAATGAGAAGTTTAAGGCATCATTGAGGAGCTTGAGTGAGGAGTGAGGACTACCGTTCCAATCAATTTCGCGCACGAGTAAAAAAAAGATCCCTTTTGGCTCTTCAGTGCCCTTTCGCCCCTAAAAAAAGCCCTTTTGCCGTCAGTTAAGGGGCAGAAATACAATTGTATATATAGGTCGACAAGAAGGTCCCCAACAAAGAGAGCACTACCGTTACCAAATTTGTTTTGTGTTCGAAACAAAAATTAAATGTTCTACAAACGATCAAATTCTGATCAAGGCACACATTTTAAAAGATAGGCTTTGCTCTTGTTGTACACACCTTAAAGGATAATTAGTTGTGTGCATTCCTGCAGGTTGACGCAAGAGACAGGAGATTACTTTTCATTATCTAAACGAAACTCTTACCAAGGCACTCTACCACTGAATTCACTCTTTGTCCTTAGAAAATCAAATTCACTACAAGAATTTTCTGGATATCTACCATGAAAACTGAAAAATATATAAGGAAATATCATCTCAAATCATAGCATAAACCTGTGCTAAGTATTATCTTACAATTTACTATATGACCTTCGTGTTCTCTTTTTTTACAAGTCCTGCATGACTTAATTTTTGCATCTCTCTTAATCTCCGCCTATCTCTATCTCTATCAATATCTTCAGGTAGCCATTTGGTATCATAATAATTTGACAGCGAGCGCACGAAATTAATGGCCGGTGATCACAATCACAAGCTAGCTGGTAGCGTCCGCATGAGGTCATGCACCAGCCCCCTCTGGTGATCAGATCATCATCTGATCGATGATCTCAGACACGTGTCGGCCGTACGGCTCTCGGGGCAGCGTCATGTACGATCGGTGTCGATCAATTCCGTAGACCGCGTGGCGTAAACTCGTCAGGCACTCAGGCACACGCACACTGTGTTCCATTCCTGTAAAAAAGTCTCCAACAGTGACAAAGGTGTTGGATCAGTGTCGGACTCGGATCGCGTCCATTTACTACTGGTATCCGGACTCGGATTAATCCCCTCGTCGATTCTGTCAAGAATTGAAGCTCACAAGTCACAAGTAGTTTTGTCTCCGGACATCGGAAAATTGAAACCATCAATGCTAATCAAACACAACTATACTGATCACCTGAAACATATAGGCAAATATTCTCATAAATTTGTGTGTTTTGGGAGGGTTAAACCTATGGTTTTGCTATACATATTCTCATAATTTTTTTGGTATATCAAGTTATATATATATATAGAATTCCCTATATCAATCATATAACCCCTAAACATGAACATAAAAAAAAATTTGCATCTTCACTTTGTTTCTGTTGTCGCAGTTGACTTTTTGCCATCACCTCACAATCCGTTCAATTTCTAACAAAGGCTGGCCTTCCCTACCTTTCTCGTAGGCGATCTCTCCGACAGCACCAGCAACATTAATCATATGGTTTTAATCTATTTCCTTCCCGTTGACCTTTAATCAGTCGGCCTCTTTCATTCGCCTCTCTTCTCTCATGGATGTGTGTTCATGCACATTGATCTGCTCTTTTTTATTATTGAATTTGGCTATGTGTTGTCGAGAGCCCAACACGAGTGTCTCATTTGGCGGAGACGTTTGGCAACATCTTCAGCTAGCCATTTGCTATGATCATAATATGACAGCCAGCGCACGAAGTTAATGGCCCCCCCGGGTGATCACCATCACAGGCTAGCTGGTAGCGTCAGCATGAGGTCATGCACCGCCCCCCTCTGATGAGCATCACCTGCTCGACCCCAGGTAGGCGACGTGTCGGCCGTACGGCTCCCGGGGGCATCATCATCATGTACGATCGGCGCCGACAATTCTTAAACTCGTCAGGCACACGCGCACGCTGCTCCATTCGTGTGGGAAGTCTCCAGCAGTGTCAAATCAAATTGATTCGGCCGGCGACCTGGCTGTATCTGCATGGGCGCAGCAGGAATTTCTCCCGAACCCTGGAGAAACCAACTCGATGAAACGTTTTGTGCAGCGCTCTTATCCCTGTTCGTCAGACAGGCCACGGTAAATTCATAATTAGTGAGCAGAGCATATACCAGGTAGAATTCGTTTAATTAGATGTATATTAATTGTGTGACATGAAAACAAAAGTCTGACGGCCGGGACAGAATAGATGCATATCCTCCAAACCCTTGATGTTCAATACTACATGTTTTGGAGGTTTAGTTAGTACTATTATGCGACCATCTGCAAGATGCTTTTCCTTGTCTCGATCAGCATCAAAATTCAAAAGTTGTATTGTATTGTTGTTCCAACGGATCTCTAGCTAGCTAGTTCTGAACGTTGCTTGAAATCAATAAAATTCTATTGTCGAAAAAAAAGCTAGCTAGTTCTGATGTATTAATTTTTCAGCATCGTTATTGTTTTTTCTCATTTTATTTAGGGCCGGTGAAGATGCAATGCATATAGACCATACAAATGCGGGCGATGCATAGTCAACGGCTGCAAACTTATTGCTAGCTATCATCTGCACGCTGCAGGGCAAGTGGCAACGTACGTGGCGGTTAGCTGGATGCATGCATTGCCCATTTGCCCGGCAGGTTCGTAACCCAACACATGCAGCGCTGGCCAGAGAATCGAAGGCAAACGATGTTTTTGGATGCATAACAAACATCAGACAAAGTGTTTATTGGTGTCGGGAATTTATTTATAACATAAAATTTAAAGAATAGCTGATTTATTATTTACTAATATTATACAAGCATGCGGCGTGCTTGTACATGAGCGTTTACGTCTGTGCTGTTAATATGTGGTTTGCAAAAAAAAATCATATCAAGGGATAATTAAGAGAATATTCACTTTCTTCGATTTCCCTTGTCATGGTCTAACTTTTCCTGAAAAGTTTTGAGAATTCTCTAGGATTTTGTTCTAAGAAATCTTTTCTGCTGTAGCTTCGGGACTCATTGCTACTTGATTTCAGATACTGTTTGTGAATCTGCCTTAATTTGTTGCTAGCTAGGATATCACGATCACCTTTTTGCCATTAAAAGTTTGGTCAGTCACAAAGCTTGTTATACACAAAGTGCGTGTGCCATGCATAATAAACCAAGCAAAGAAATAACAAATCCTTTCACACATCAAACATAACCCTGTAACTAATGCCCTGTTAGATGGTCTAAACCAAAGTTGGCTTTTCAGGACCAGATTAATTCTCCATATAAATCCTGCGAAAAGCCCAGAATTTAATAAGCACTTGGCATTGGTACAGTGTCTCTCCTGAACCCAATTGATGGCCTATGGCTTTTTTTGTTTGTTAAAATTGACTTTGACGTAAATTAAGATGAAACATGCATGAGATCAACTAGCTTAGCAAATGAATATAAAACTAACTGCTCCGAGACCAGTCATCCTACCGGACTCGATCCAACGACACCCATCGTATTCTACCTTTTTTTTAAAAAAAGTCCAATTATTGTGCCTCGCTTTTTCCATGGTTTGTAACCACTCCCTTATATTTCTTGTGCAAGCACTCCACCTCAACCAGGCTACAAGTCATACTTTTGCTAGCTTCCGGTCAGAAGAAGCCACAGAAGACATAGCCGGCCAGGAAGAAGAGGAGAAGGAAGGGGAAAGAAGAACAGCGGCGACGCGCGTCTTCCGATCATAGTCTCGATCGCATATCAGAATCGGATGTGAAGAATTTGAAGCTCATTTTTTAATCATCTTTCCTGCTTCAGTCCAGTTGGGAGACGTCCGAGCCGAGAGGATCCGATCGATAAGGTGATCAAGAAGCTACCTCTGCACAGGTAGCGGCTTGTGCATGCAGGTTGCTGGCATATAGGCAAGTGATTGCATGCATGGGGGATAGGACATGGCAGCAGCCACATGAGCAGGCTTCCTATCCACACGCGGGGATGGTTCAAGCTGCTTCCTCCTCCGCCCATGGCGGTATCATGTAAACCCTAAACACGCAGATATTTTGAATTAAGTCTTGCTTTTTACTTTCTTGCAAATAGATAGAATTGAAGGTTGCTCTTGCTTACTTGTCTTTCTTTCCTCTTCTGAAGAACATGAATATTATTTCTTCGATTCGTGCTTTCTGCCTCTAATTTGTCTCTGATTTTTCATCAGTTTTCTCGATCGGCCTGTGCTTTTTCTAAGGTTTCGGAGTTGTTTTTCGTATGATTAGCTAGCTACGCAGCAGGCATGATTCGGAAAACATAAAGAATCACTTATCTGTCTGACGCTATACTTCTGGAGATTATGAGTGAAGTCTGGGCACCTTGATTTGAAAATGGTTCATGCCTTTAAGTGTCTGTACTTGCATATGTAATGTTCACTATTCGTGACGCATCTTAGAGAATGTGATGGTGTAACCAATGCATACTCCAGAAGTTTTTTTAATTTATTTCATTTAAGTAATTATGAAATGTCAATCCTCTAAGAAATAATCTTTGGCTGCCGGGTCTTAGGTTTTTTACTGACTTTATATTATGGGGAGCAATTCCAGTGGATTTATTGTTGAGCATGCGATAGCTTGCTCAGACATCTCGTCCTCATTCTATCCCCTTCGGTGGAGTACGCGGTTCTTTTTGTAAAACCTTAGAGTATGAAGGAACTAGTAACTAACCCAATCATAATGATGATATTGCTATCAATTTTGTAACTTTATTGCGTGTATTAATCTGTGCAAGTGCAGCAGAAAGGAAGCTGGAGGAGGATACGACATGGCAGAATTCGATCAAGCCCTCTTCCTCTACCTCAACGGCCAGGATCAAACATCAGCTATTATTCAAGATCAACCTCGTAAGCTATACTTAACTCCGGGCTCCTTTTTCGCAATATGTCACAATCAATAATGCAATCTTATGCATACATAGCTGTAATGGGCCAGAGGGAATATACTTTTTCCCTATCATATGAACTTTATTTGTTGCTTCATGTATGGTTTCATACATGCCAAATAAATTAAATCTGTCATGTAACCATGCATCTACTAATACCCTGATTGGATATGGTTACACTAGTCTGGAGCAAAGAAAGCATTTTCCAAAAAAAAAAGTATGGAGCGAAGATGTGCAGCAATGGCGATCAAACCTCTCAATCGTTTTAAATTCCCCTCATTTTTGTTTGTGAAGCTTTTTCTGTCTGGCAAAAGCCAGTTTCAGCAAAAGGGGAAAAAAGGAATCCCTGCTAGTTCGAGGAGAGTGACATGTAACAAACAGCTGCTCATGTATGTGTTCATTCTAGGTCAGTTTTTGCTCAAACAAGGCAGTTAGGCAGAGATGTGATTTTTCATTGCCTACATAGCTCGCTTGTCGCTTGTTCACCGCTTCACTGTTACCAACAGCCAGCATATATGCGCATGCATTTTTCGCTTGTTCATACACGACCCTATTAGATAGGGAAAAGTCCAGTTTACACCCTTAAACTATCGCAAAAATTCAATTTTCAACCTTAAACTATAAAATCGGATAAAAGAGGCCATCCAACTATCAAAACTGGGCAAATTTGGCCCTTAGGGTGGTTTTGAAGGTGGTTTTCTATTTTATAAAAATTAAAAATATTCAAATTTAAACTAAAAAATTTATAAGTAATTCATTTCAAATCCAAAAAATACGAAATGAGTATCAAATTTTTTCTAAAAATTCAATCTATATATTGGCACTATACTTGTCAGTTATTCGGATCCATTTTTTATGTTCATAGTATTTCATTGCTTGTAATTATACTTATTATTTTGAATAAATAAGATTCAAATAGAGCAATAATAGATAGTTTACATTTTTAGAAAAATTTTGGTACTAGTTTCATATTTTTCTGATTTAAAATTAATTAGTTTTGATTTTTTAGATCTAATTAGAATTTTTATTTTTTTAAAAAAAATACAAAACCACCTTCAAAACCACTCTAAGGGTCAAATTTGCCCGGTTTCGAAAGTTGGATGGCCTCTTTTATCCGATTTTATAGTTTAAGGTTGAAAATCGGTTTTTTGCGATAGTTTAAGCGTGTAAACCGAACTTTTTCCTATTACATACGTTGTTAACTGCTACTTGTAGAATGTGTGTAACATATTTGCTGGACACCTAACGTCACTGTGCATGTACACATGTATATATATTATCTGTGCACATTCCAGTTCCCTTCTTTTATTATATTTATATGTAAGTATATGGTGTTCATGCATGTGCGCACATTGTGCAGAAACTCTCAACATCTTCCCTTCTCAGCCAATGCACGTCGTCGAGCCTGCACCGCCGAAGGTATATACCTATGCATCTGCTTGAATGCGACTCTACTTAATCTCTCACATGGTGGTCGGGTTGCTTTAATTTTTTTTTTCTTTGACGAAATCCTGACCGATCGACGATCTCGGTCTGGCCTGTCTTCTCTATTTCCTACCCTGATCATATCGATCGATCTTGCCTCGCGCTGAAGTTCTGAACTTCTGATCAATGAGCTTTCTGGCAGGGATCCATGCTGGGAACTAACAACACGACGCCGAACGCCGGCGCCGGTCCTTCTTCGAAGCGGGCGCCGCCATCATCCAACAACGCCGTCCCTCCGGCAGGAGGCTCCAAGAAGGACGGCAAGCCGGCTGCCGTAAAGGTTAGTACGTTCAGCTATCTCTATTATTTGTGACAAAGTACTAGCTAGTCTGAAGCTGTGAGCATATACATCACGCATGCATGCATTATCTCTGCACGCGCACGGCTTGCTAGATTGTCAAATAGCCATTGACATGCATGCATTTCTGTGCTCGAGTGTTGTTGCTTGTGCCTTGTGCGTGCTTGACGTCGTCCATGTCGTTTTCGTCGTCAGAGAGAAGCAGGGAGCAGCGGTGGCGCCATGGGCAGCGGGACGCCGTCGACCTCGAACCAACAGGAGGGCCCCAGGACGCCGGACGCCAAGACGCTGAGAAGGCTCGCTCAGAACAGGGAGGCGGCAAGGAAGAGCAGGCTCAGAAAGAAGGTATTTCATCCTGTACTACCTAACCAACAAATAAAGTGAGTCCTAACAAATCAATAGAATGGGAAAGTTTGGAGTTATCACGAGTTTAAGTAATTAATTCCCATATCTGTTCTTCGATCTATGTCATATATAAAAGTAGTCTTCCATGGCCTGGATATATAAGATGATTAATATAATGTTCCTTTTTATTATTTTATCTGTTGTATCAAACTGTAGGCTTACATTCAGAACCTAGAGACAAGCAGGATCAGGCTGTCCCAGCTGGAACAAGAGCTGCACAGATCCAGAAATCAGGTATACACGCTGAAAGAGGAATACATGTATGAACTAAGCGGTGTGGTTGTACACCTATAGAGACCATCCAAGTTCGTCTTAATTCTGCAATTTTTTTTAAAAAAAGCAACAGAAGCTTAAGCGAAGTTATTGTTGAAAACTACGGACTAATTGAGTTTGTTCTGTGCATGCCACCAAACGCAAATCATCCAGGGAGCAGTGTTTGGTGGTGGAGTTCTTTCTGGTGGCAATGGCGGCCTAAGCCCAGGCATGCAGTCAAACCCTAGCTAGCTAAACTTCTCATATGTTGCACATTGCACGTTTATATAGATGCTTAAGTTGCACGCATCATGATCTTGTGCAAAGTAAGAATTGGCAATATTATTGTTGTAAATTGTTGGCAGAGGCGGCATGGTTCGACATGGAGCACGCGCGGTGGCAGGAGGAGGACGGCAAGATGATGCGGCACCTGCGGGCGGCGCTGGAGGCGGAGGAGCACGCCGCGGCGCCGCCGGCGGCGGAGGCGCAGCTGCGGCAGATGGTGGACGCGGCCGCGGCGCACCACGGGTTGCTGGCGGAGCTGAAGGCCGCGGTGGCGCGGGCCGACGCGTTCCACCTCGTGTCCGGGGCGTGGGTGTCCGCCGCCGAGCGCTGCTTCCTCTGGATCGGCGGCTTCCGCCCCTCAGAGCTCATCAAGGTTAGTTCCAACAACTTGAACGGACTCATTAGTACACAAGCTAATTAAATTGTGAGCAGCCTTCTAGATAGCTGAAGAGTAAAAAAGATCGATCTTGTTGTGTTTTACTATATGTATAACAAAATACGTTGCATTTTCTTTAAGGTGTATTTCACTATATCATAAAAGTGGACGTGGGATCGAAACTTTTCCACATTTAGGATATATTTCCTCCGTTCTAAATTATAAGTAGATTGTTTTGGTACTTAGAATATATTTCCTCCGTTCTAAATTATAAGTAGATTGTTTTGGTACTTAGGATATATTCCCTCCGTTCTAAATCATAAGTAGATTATTTTGGTATTTCTAGATGTATAATTTTTGCTATGTATCCAGATATAGTAAGCGTATATCTAGGTGCACAGTAAAAATTAGGCTAAAAATTATGAAATATAGAAATGACAAAACGATCTATAATTTGGAACGGAGAAAGTACTAACTATATTATATTAATTTATTTTTATGAAGTAAACTTATTCTAAACGTTATATATTTAAAAACGGATGAACTTAATTAGTTTAGTTTACTATAGAGCAGTTGTGAGAACATACAATGCTCAATTCTTATCAGTAACCACACTGGAAACGCTGAGCTCAAGTTTCCTTTTTTTTTTTTGAAAGGTATGAGCTCAAGTTTCTGTAAGCATGAGCTCACGGGTTCTACGCCTGTACTCTAACCAACTACTCCTTCTTGATTGGTGTGCTGAAATCAAGTCCACAAAAACGATTATGTAGTAAAGTACATGTCATGACTTAATTTTGACCCACACACAGAGATCTTGTTCTTGTACAAGCATGCATGCGTGTGTCATGACTCACGACGATCTTGACTATATGCGCATATATAGGCTCCTGTACATGCTGATGTGCAGGACAATTATATGTTACGAATACGAAACGCATAAATATATAATAAAAAAATAAAGGAAAAGTACTGTTTGGCAATATTATATTAATGGACAGACATTAGGTACAAGCATCCATGATGGATTAGCTAGCTGATTAGGTAGGTCAGAGGTCCCAGTTGATGGAACAGTTAAGCCTTTGGAATTGTCTTTGGACTTCGCTTATGCAGTACTAGCTAGCAGCCATCTGCTACTACTATGTGACTGTTACTTTCTGCAACTGCAACAGGTTAGGTTAGATAGGAGATGGGGACGGGGATGGTTAACTTACCTACAACAATGCAAAGGACGTGTTTAACACATGTATGCCTTTTATTTCGGCTTCTAGATGGATTGGTTGGAATTGAAACTGGGAAACCGAGTTCCCAAAATGAAATCTCAAGTTTCGTCAACATGTAACTCAATCACGTCAACATGTATGGTTACTCGCAAGACAGGACATCTTTTTAATGAAAATATATATATATCATAATTATTAGATCTATGGCTTAATTTCATTTGCTTTTTACATGGTCAATTTGTCTAAATTTCAGTTGATTTTTGTAAACTTCTCGGGGGGCAAAAAAGGAGAGAGAGGATGAACTGATTAGCTAGCTACCATGATGCATGCATGCTCCGCAGGTAGCCGTCCGGCACGCGGAGCCCCTGACGGAGCCGCAGGCGATGGGCGTCTGCGGCGTGCAGCAGTGGGCGAGGGAGGCGGAGGCGGCGCTGGATCACGAGCTGCAGGCCATGCACCGCTCCGTCTCGGAGGCCGTCTCCTCCGACGCGGCGGCGCTGCTCTGCCCCTACTCCGACGTGCCCGGCTACATGGCCACCATGTCCCTCGCCATCAGCAAGCTCGCCTCCCTCGAAGCCTTCGTCAGACAAGTAAGCAAACAGGCTGCATCCCAGCATCTTTACATATATATGTTTCCCAGGAAATGGAACATTGACAAGAACGATGATGATGGATTATTGGTGAACGAGTGAACCATCTCATGGTTGCGTTGCAGGCGGACGCGCTGAGGCTGCAGGCGCTGCACCGGCTGCCGCAGATCCTGACGGCGCGGCAGTCGGCACGGTGCTTCCTCGCCATCGCCGACTACTCCCACCGCCTCCGCGCGCTCAGCGAGCTCTGGCACACCCGGCCGCGCCACGAACCGCCGGTGACCACGGCGGCGGCCGGGTCCAGCCACGGGCCACCCTACCAAAGTAGGGATGGTTTGCTATAGATACAGCCTCACGGACAGTGATGGAATAGTTGCAGAGATACATACATATAGAGGTGATCAGGAATTCAGATGACCCATTTCACGACAATTTGACATCAGTTGTAGGAGTATTTATATATTTATAACTGTGTATACACAAAGGATAAATAGGAGCTGATTCAGCAGTATGAAATAGGAAGGAATAACCATTGAAACTGCCAAATTGCCAAGCTGATTCAGCCAGTATTGACATGTCAGACACTTTGATAAATGGTGAGAAAATAAGTTATTGCAGAACTACTGCCAGACAATGGGGTGTTACATATTATGTGTTGTACAGCCAGCCTCCCTCCGATCTCATGCGGAAAAAAACAATTAAGTTACAACAAATTGTCATTTACGAAAACCCTTCAGCAGAGGGTGTAGCTATCATGGCATGTGGTCGTGGGTTGAGCTGATTCGTAGCCCCAAATTCAGAAACAGTCACACAACACAAAACTGGCATAACAAGGATGACTTCCCTCTGGTGTTACAATCTGTCAAGGGCGTCAACAATGGCCTTGCGGAACGCGTCGTTGTGGAGGAAAAAGGAGGAAACATGGCCGCCTGTTACCCATCGGACTTCTGAGCCTGGCCATGCCTTCTGGAGCTCCATGACTGAATGTCTGGGAATGTAGCCGTCATCCTGAAAAGAGAACATAGATTCAGATTAGAAGAAAGCTCCAGCCGAATAAGAATACTGGAGTAAGCAATCTCTTTGTCTGAAATAAGGAGGTAATTTAACCAATCTGCTTGAGTAAACTATCTGCTATCAAATTTAATTTTCTGAACATTGCTGAAGCGCTATATTAACATGCCAAAAACAGTGCAGGTAAAAGAAATAATGAGTAAATTCAGAAGTCCTTCCACTGTAATAGTAGTAAAACAGCCAGTCAACTAGTCGTGAAACAAAGTAAAAGACTGGCAGGAAA
Source organism: Panicum hallii (assembly GCF_002211085.1). Taxonomy (NCBI): domain Eukaryota; kingdom Viridiplantae; phylum Streptophyta; class Magnoliopsida; order Poales; family Poaceae; genus Panicum; species Panicum hallii. Next base: position 4,973,995 of record NC_038042.1, read on the forward strand.
ACAATCATGTGTTTGGAGATCATAAATTGATGTTAAAAGGCATAGAAAAGGTAGAACAACACTAACCGTTGCACCAACAAAGATGACAGCCTGCGGGTTCTTTGGGACTGGAAATCGAGTGACGTCAGTCAAAGACAACACTGACCGCAACCTATCTCTGACTTGCTCGATAGTGATCCCAGTTTTCTGTGCTGCATCTTCTGTCAAAGATGTTACATCTTGAGTAATTGCAGCTGCATCTTCTCTCAATACATCCCAAGCTGTGGCATATTTGTAGACTCCTTCACAGAAAGGTACCACGGCAGAGTGTGGAGCGAGAAATGGCAGTGTGGCAATTGGTGTAGGATGCAGGGATCCCACCATCGCCGCATGGACACCACCTGTGTCATCAGCAAAGAATCCTTTCTTAGAAAAATGTACAGGGAATCTTGAAAAAAAAACAGAAAACTATAAGACTCAGATGGCTTTGACAAATAGGCTGCTATATTACTTTTAAGGCTCACTTCATTCAATCATGAGCGAAGCCAGTATTACATACCCATGCTGAGTCCACATATGCCCATCTTGCCATAGCCAGCCTCAGTCTGCAGCCAGTACAATAGACTGCGAGCTTCATCAATTGTGGTTTTACCTAAGAGTAACAAGTCACTCACACACTGGAGCTTTGCACCACGCTGCATACTAGGACGACGCTGCCCATAATAGGGGCTGTGGTTCATGAGATATCAGATCTTGGTGAGTTGTGGACGAAAATATTATACCAAAGAATGCAAGTAACACTCACCTCTCAAGAACCATAGTTGCAATATTGTTCTTCAGAAGAGGCCCGCCGAGCCGAAGCCTGCGCTCAAATGTGTGATCACCAGTGCCTATTTTATTTCAAAAACTTTATATTGATCCATTAGATGAGAGCAAAGGCATACTTTTATTGGAAACAAAAAAGTGGCACAGGTTTTTGAAAAAAATGGAAAAGATTTTTTCGAGTAACAACTTTGTAATAATACTCATGAATTAATATGAAACTAACAGTAAAAAGAGATTAGCCATTGTTTGATTTTGGCACCAGGTAAGGGAGAAAAGTTTTTATCTTGAAAAAAGATAGGGAAGCTGTCAAACCGGAATGTTAAAGTTTGCAGTGCTAGGAAGCCAGCAGGCTAATACATTCATAGAGTGTTCTCCCAGCAACACACCAGAAAAGGGGGTGGAAAAAAAAAGTGGAATGCAGACAAGCCAAACATTGATATCAGAAAATGATTTTCCTAACCTGTCCAGTGAATTAGGAAACAAATATAATGAAACTACAAAATCATGTACCTGCAAGATGGACCACGCATGCCATCTTCTCTGGTGTGATGTTTTTAGGAGTAAGAAAAGCAACTCTTGCATTGTGACTCTCAGGGGGCAATGCGTCGATTAATCTCTCATCACATGTAGTTCTGAAAACACCCTCTCGCAGACAAGAACTGTTTGTCTCCCAAACTGTTTTCCACATTGGATGCACAGCAGTTGGTGGCCAGTTTTGGCAATGTGCCTCAGGGAATAACTGCTTCACCATCCTCTCTAGCAAATCAAGTTTGGTACCTCCCCATCCTTTTGAGAAAAACGGTGTTCCTAATTTGGTGCGATGAAGAAGAGTTCCATATATGTGGTCCAGTACATAATGTACTAACCCAAGATTAACCGATACCATATCCAACCACTGGTTGAATAAAGCTGACTCTTCAGGCCTTAATTTTATAACTTAAAATCACAGGGACCAAGATATTCCTGCAACACAAAATAAACAAGAATCCAGGTTAGCATACTGTAGAAGATCAATGTATCAGGAACACTTCGCAGAAGGAAAATGGTCTGCACCATATCACAGTAGAGGTTCACTAATTTGGCAAGCTTGAAGCAAAATGTTTCAAGTAGATAAAGGCAATAGCTTGAAATTTGGATAGGGCATAGCAAGACAAAGTAAGCATTCAAACAGATATATAGACCAGTGAGCTACAAGAGCGAAGTCCAGATTTGGATAGAATTAGTAACCATGATCAGAGTAGAGAACTCCTGAGGGCCAAACTAGAGTAGTGAGTTCTGAAATTGGACTAACCAATCAACCCTAAATGAATACTAACTACCAACCAACCACAAAAAATTGAACCCAAATATTTCTTAAGAGGCAGATGACCTGACCATAATACATTTTTAGTGATTCAATCTCCTAGATATGAAAAGGAAACATTGTGTGAAAAGGAGCCTTCTTCATTTGATAATTTGAAACATGTTTGCTTGTATCGACCCATTCCAACAACCACATAATGCTTCCACACATATCGACCACATATAGATGATGCTATGACAACTAAATTTCACTCAGAACTGTCAGCTATGTTCCATTTAAAAAAAAACGAGAATACATAGTTCACTTGACACTGTCACATGCCATCGATTTTGTATAATGTAGCATCATTTCATCACATACAAGTACAGCAACGACAGCGTAGACATCCAAGGCAGTGAAAACAACAACTTTTCCACGGAGGAACGCATCTAATTGAAGTAGATCCAGAACAAATCCGATTAAGCTCCGACTAAGCTCACTAACACAAGTAACATACATCGTGCAGATGCAATGCAGGTGCTCAGATGCACTCATCCCAGCGCGCACAGAACATAGCATCACATCGATTCGAAACTAGGGGGCGGATCCAGCATAGGACATGGGTGTACACATGTACACCCGATAATTCTTCAAACAAAATCGAAGCAATTAGGTAATATATTGTGACTGGGTGAGATCCGAATACAAATAGCTTGTATCAGGGTTTGGGGTGCTCCGTTTCGCAGATCAGGAAGGGAAGGGAAGGGGAGGGCATACCTGGTGGGTGCTCGTCGCGGCAAAGGGCCCTGCAAAGACCGAATAGCACCACCGCTCGCCGAGTCGTCTCCGCCAGGAAAGGACCGCCAAGAGAGGAGATAGACTGAGAGAGAAGGGAACGGGGGAGAGAAACAGAGATGAGGGGGAGGGGTGCACCGTGAACGCCTGGCAGGCACGAGCTGCGCCGTGCGGGTGGCCGCGGCGGTGTGCCGGCGCCAGGCGGTGAAAGGGAAGCCGGGGGCGGAAAAGGAGGAGGAGTGACCACCGACCACCGTCGAGCTCGGCCGAGGGGAGCGGTTGCGGCAATGGAGTGGGGACGGCCGGAGGGAGCAGCTAGCCGGACGGGAAAGGGGAGGCGTGGGATAGGGATGGCGAGGGATGCGTGGGCCCGGCTGCAGTCGGACCCACATGTCAGTGGGAGCGAGTCCCTCTGCTGTACCGAGAAAAAGACTCGCCCGGGGTGCGGGCCCTACACGGGCCGGCCTGATAAACGGGCCGTGCCCGGGCCGGGACGCTGTGCCACGCTAGTGCCATATTGTGCTTCTTTGCATACTGCTATTTTTTTAATCGTAATAGCTGGATAACAAAATTGGTTGTATATTAACTCTAAGCAACTAGATTTTTCTATTTTTTGAATATGACCCTATTTCGAAAAATCCAGTATTTTTTGTTATTTTTTAATTTATTTCTTAATTTCTCCAAAAAGATATATATTTTTAAAACTACCAAAAAGATATAACAAAATCATAAAATATTTATTTTCCTCTTCTAATAGGAACATTAAGCACAGTTATATGCTAATATTAAGAAGCCCAAACATACCCTATACATGAATGATTTTATACAAGCACCTGCATAGCTACATAAAACACGCTATATCAATTAAATTGTGCTCTGTCCGATCATTATCATGTCGGGCGACCTTTTTTATGTTGGCTGCTGACCGAAGTTTTACACACATATCCACGACATGACACACGAGAGAATTATAGGTTGATAAAATAATATTTCCAAAATGTTTTCATCCCATTTCTATATTCCATACATACATTGGCATTAGAATCTAACTAGGTGGTGGAATCTAACATGTTAATCTAACAAAAAATATTTTTATGGAGCTAAAACTGTTGAGTTCCAACAATTTACATAAACGAAATCATCGGCCACTTTGTTCCCTATGTATTTTTATAAATATTTATACAAATAGAATAAATTCATAAGTCAAATCTAAAGTACGTTTAGTTATAGTTCTACTGGACGAGTTTTTCCTAACGTCCGCCCCGAGCACTGACATGTGAGACTGGGCTCACACGTCAGTGAACCAATATCAAAGGAACGGACGTCAGAGAAACCATTTCCGTTCTACTGGTTTTTAGTGGTGTTTATGTTACTTTACTTAACTAATTGAGTGAGTAAATATTGTTGGCTAAAATTTGAAAAAAATTTATTAATACCGTATATTCATAAACGGAGGAAGTATTTAGCATGAATACTATCTGTTCTTGGGAAAATGAGGTTGGTTCTCGGCTTCTCGCCTCAGAGGCATCCGACACGATAACATGTTGCCACTCTATCTTCGAACACTGGAAGATACTCCATCACTGTATATCCTGTCCACCCATCTGCCGTGGCTCGTAGCTCCTGGCTGGTGTGGTCTCCTTTTGGGCTTTGCACACGATTGTTTTGTATTAAGAAGAACTGAGGGATAATATTTGCGTACGTGTATTTATAGAAGTAAGTGTACGTGCGTAGCAAGTGTATGAGTTGTATTGTGTAATTTAAAAAAAAAACATATACTGCATGCCTGCATCGGCCTCTCAATATCGAACAGATAAGGCAAACAACTGGGAAACAAGATCCATTAGATGCCATGTCCAGCAAGCGAGCGAGCAAACGGATGCCATGCGATGCCATGTCCTGCACTCGCAGCACTGCAGCAGCGTGCCAGGATCACGGAACCTCTGAGAATGTTCCGTTGCAAGTTCAGCTCAATCCGGTGATCCATCCACGAACAGAGTAGGTTGTGACCTGACGCATCCGCTCTCCGGTTTCGGTTGCGAGCTCCGCGGCCAAGTTGCCATCTCTTCCCTGGGTCGGAAAGGGACAGAGAAGCTTTCCCTCCTCGACGCGATGCCGACGCGCCACTTGCTGCCGTCACGGTCGGCTTTGCGGCGGACCGGCGGTCGCGTGCAAGCAAGCGGCGAGCGACGGCCATGGTGGATTGGAACGGGCAGATGGATGATGGGTGATGATGGCTTGGCCTTGCGGCTCTTGGGGTCCAAGAATCCTCGGCTATAAACCGTCGCTCTCCGCGATGCGCATTTGTCGCCCGCCACTCTTCCGTTGATCCGTCCCCGGCGAAAAAGGAGCACTATCCCCTTCTTCTTCTCGGGACGGAAACATCACTCTCGCAGTCTCTCTCCCGTGTAGTGAGTGGACTTCATCTCCCTGTTGCTTGAGAGGAGACGACTGACGAGGCAGGGTCGTCTTCTCCAATCCTCCCTCCGTCTTTGTTACCCTCTCTCGTGAATTGCTTCCCCGCAATTCTCGGTTGAATCGCCGATTTCTTTTATGCTTAATCTTTATCCTCCTCGCCCTTCTCAGGTGTTTTCTGGAGGCTCTCGCTTATGCGGTGGGTGCCGGTCAACTGAGGACCCGGTAACGAGTGGGTCTTGGCAGGAAAGGGGGTGATGGCGCGAGGGCCGGGCGTGCCGGTGGCGGCTGGGGTGTTGATCTTGGCCGCCGCCGCCTCCTGGCACGGCGCGGAGGGGAAGGCCTGCACTAACGCGTTCCCGGGGCTGACGTCGCACACGGAGCGCGCGGCGGCGCAGCTGCGGCCGGCGCCGGCATCCGAGCCCGGTCACCATGGCCACGGCCATGAGCATGGCCACGAGCAGCACCTCACCCCCACCGACGAGTCCACATGGATGTCGCTCATGCCGCGGCGGGCGCTGCGGCGCGAGGAGGCGTTCGACTGGCTCATGCTCTACCGCAAGCTGCGGGGCGCCACCGCTGGCGAAACGCGGGGCGGGGCGATCCTCTCCGAGGTCTCCCTGCACGACGTGCGGCTTGAGCTGGGCAGTCTATACTGGCGAGCCCAGCAGACCAACCTAGAGTATCTGCTCCTCCTGGACGTCGACCGCCTCGTCTGGAGCTTCCGCAAACAGGTCGGGCTGACGGCGCCGGGAACGCCCTACGGCGGGTGGGAAGGCCCTGACGTCCAGCTCCGGGGACACTTTGTTGGTGCGCCACTGCATCTCAATTCGATTTCGATTTTGGAGCGTTTACCCAGAACAATTGTGCAGCTAGACTGAATTTCAGTGCCTTGCTGTTCTTCTTTTCAGGGCATTACCTGAGTGCTACTGCAAAGATGTGGGCTAGCACACACAATGATACTCTTAAAGAAAAAATGTCGTCTGTCGTTGATACGCTCTACGATTGCCAGAAGAAGGTGGGCACAGGGTACCTGTCGGCCTTCCCGTCGGAATTCTTCGATTGGGTTGAAGCCATCAAGCCTGTCTGGGCTCCTTACTACACAATCCACAAGGTGCAAGGGGGTTTCAGTTTATACTTCTTGATTAATATGTGAATGAACATTACCGAGTTGAGTGGGTGTAATTTTTGGTTTGCAGATTATGCAAGGCCTTCTTGATCAATACACAGTGGCTGGGAATTCCAAGGCTCTTGACATGGTGGTAAAGATGGCTAATTATTTCAGTGACCGGGTGATGAATGTCATACAGAAATACAGCATTGAGAGGCATTGGGAATCTCTCAATGAGGAGACTGGTGGGATGAATGATGTGCTCTACCAGCTCTACACGATAACGGTGAGTTGCCATTTGTTACAAGTGTAGCATCGATTAATACGGTTACATCTGCAGTCTAGCTGATATGCTTCCTTTCTCTTAATTGAGCAGAATGATCTGAAGCATTTGACATTGGCTCATCTCTTCGATAAGCCGTGCTTTCTTGGGCTGCTTGCAGTTCAGGTCTGCTGAACACTGATCTGGTTTCCTAGTTGTGAATCTTCAGCTATTTAGTGATAGCTAGGATTATGTTTAGATTACAATAAATGAATAAAATAAAAATTAACCTGTTTCAATTTTAAGTTTTAAGTATGTTAATCATTGTGATTACTACTTCAGTTTAATTTGTTTATCATCCGGCGGTCACTACATCTATATATCATACAGATTTAAATTATGGCATTACAGAACTGGTATTACCATGTACAGGGTATACTTTCATTGAAACTGAACTTGGGTTCCTACTAGATCAATCAATGGACTAGAATTACTGTTCCTCTCCAGGGATTTTCGTTTCGGTGATAGCCTTGTGTGTGTGTGTTTCATTTCAGGCCGACAGTATTTCAGGCTTCCATTCCAATACCCACATTCCAGTTGTCATTGGTGCGCAGATGAGGTATGAAGTTACCGGAGATCCTCTTTACAAGGTAAAATTCATTGAAAATCTTATTACTAAAGAGCTGAATATTCCGTTCATGGAAAGTGAGGTATCTGTTATGGGATGCAGACATAAGTGCATGCCGTGATTAGTTTAGATTATGATAGTGACTACTGTTCAAAAGGGGAAACAAGTGGACTATTTGGCTTCCAAATTTCCATATAAGTATGTTTATCAGGTCATAAGAAAATCAAGATATGTATGACTCTGGCTGTTTTTAGTAAAATTCTGAGCTGATCAAGCTAAACTGTTGTTCAAATTTTGGAAATATGCTGGACATTATACACATTTAGCATAGCTGTTTAGATTTATATATATGCTTCTTTCTTTTATGTCCATTTTAACCTTTTTGTCTATGTTTCTGAAGTAGTACCAGCTTCTGTCTTCTGTTTCTCATTTGTTCTTTGCCATTTGAGTGAAGCTGACCATACGCCTCATTTTGAAACAGCAAATTGCGACATTCTTTATGGATACAATAAATTCTTCTCATAGCTATGCAACTGGTGGCACATCTGCCGGAGAATTCTGGTAATATAGCTTGTATGATGCCTGATTAATGGCGTCCATAGCATATCAACAGTTATATTTTGGCAAGGAGCTTATCCTCTTAATTGTTTTTCAGGACCTACCCAAAACATTTAGCTGAGACTCTGAGTACTGAGAATGAGGAATCCTGCACCACATACAACATGCTTAAGGTTGTTAAATTATCAAACCATCCTAAACATTTATTTCTTTTTTTAGAAATGTGTCATATTAAAACCCATGTGCAGATTTCTCGCAATCTATTCAGATGGACAAAGGAAATAGCATATGCAGATTATTATGAAAGAGCACTGATAAATGGTGTTTTAAGCATTCAAAGGGGGACAGATCCTGGTGTGATGATTTACATGCTACCCCAGGCCCCAGGACACTCTAAAGCTGTGAGTTATCATGGTTGGGGAACAAAGTATGATTCTTTCTGGTGTTGCTATGGGACAGGTAATATAAAAACCGCCGACATCTATATTTGCTGCCTTCATGTGAATACTCCGCAGCAGTAATTATTATGCTTGATTTCAATCAACTGTGTGTCTATCTCTTATTTTGATTCCATAAGCTAAAGGCAGAGTCTAGCCCCTTCATTTTTACCTTTTTGCTTTATGTATCAAGCTGTGAAAGTTAGGGTTGCAATTATTCCCGAGCAGATTGTTTGTTTTGAAATGTTATGATTTCCATCTGCAGGTATAGAATCCTTTTCAAAACTTGGTGATTCTATTTACTTTGAGGAGAAAGGAGATACGCCTGCACTCAACATAATTCAGTACATACCAAGCACTCTCAACTGGAAAGCAGCTGGGCTTACTGTTACTCAGCAAATCAAAACGCTCAGCTCTTCTGACTTGTATCTTCAAGTTTCACTCTCCATTTCTGCAACGGTAATTATTTTCAATTGTTTATATGTGAAATTCAGATAAAAGCATCTGCAGTCAGCTCATTTGTTTTCTGTTTGTTCAGAAGACAAGCCAGTCGGCCAAACTGAATTTTAGAATTCCATCATGGACATCTGCTGATGGTGCAGGAGCAACTTTGAATGACAAAGATTTGGGGTCGTTATCTCCAGGTAAAATCATTCCATTGTGTTTAATATTCAAATTATCATTGATCTTCTAAGGCCACTTCATTACCTGATCTTATTCTATGAGCAGGATCTTTCCTCTCAATTACCAGACAGTGGAACTCAGAGGATCACCTATCACTACGCTTTCCCATCAGGTTAAGAACTGAAGCAATTAAAGGTAATTTCGTGATAGTTCAGCAGTTACCTAATCTAGGCTAACTTACTTGGCTCACACACTTATATATCACAATGATAACCAGTGGTGGTGCTAAAAATACGTAGGACCCTAGTTAAATAACAGATTTTGCTAGCATGTGTGCTACAACTGAGATTTTTGTATAGCTAGAATCTTGATCCAAATAGTTTTTAGAGGAACTTGATCCAAATATTAATTGCTAACTATCCGTTCAGATGACCGGCCAGAGTATGCCTCCCTTCAAGCAGTCCTATTTGGGCCATTTGTTCTTGCTGGCCTATCCACCGGTGACTGGGATGCAAAAGCTGGCAATAGCAGCACAATTTCAGATTGGATCACCGTTGTCCCTTCAGTGTACAACTCACAGCTGGTAACCTTCACACAAGTATCCAATGGGAAAACATTCGTCCTCTCAAGCGCAAATGGCTCCCTAACAATGCAAGAGCGACCTGAAATCGACGGCACTGGCACCGCCATCCATGCAACATTCAGGGCACACCCTCAGGACTCGACAGAACTGCATGACATGTACGGTACAACCATGAAGGGAGCTTCCATGCTGATCGAACCATTTGACTTGCCAGGAACTGTGATCAACAACAACCTCACCCTATCTGCTCAGAAGGGCTCAGATTCCCTCTTCAACATAGTACCCGGGCTTGACGGAAATCCTAACTCAGTTTCCCTTGAGCTAGGGAATAAACCAGGGTGCTTCTTGGTGACAGGCGTGGATTACCCTGCGGGGACGAAGATTCAGGTCAGCTGCAAGAGTTCTCTTCAGAGTATTGGTGGGATACTCGAGCAGGCGGCAAGCTTTCTGCAGACTGCCCCACTGAGGCAGTACCATCCGATCAGCTTTATCGCAAAGGGAGTGAGGAGGAACTTCCTCCTGGAACCACTGTACAGCTTGAGGGATGAATTCTACACGGTTTACTTCAGCGTTGGAGCCTGAGTCCCCAAAATTACACATGGGAGTAGAAATAATACAGAATAACGCACGGCCTCTTTCTTCTAGTACAATGTAGTTTAGAACAGGCAATTAAAGAGGAAACGAGCTGTTTCCTGTGTATCCCTCTCATATACATTCACTACTGCAATGCCGAGCCGACCAGTTCTCCAGTTCTTGAGGAAGTTATTTGAGATTCTGTGCATTTTTCGCAGGTGAAGACACTATCGATCAGTTTGTTCACCTTATGTATCTCGGTAACTGAAGGTGTTGCTAAATGTTTCGTCCTGAAGTGCTCTGCTGTTTGCCCTGGACCCGGGTTGCTATCTGACTTCTGGCTGGGTAAAGGGGAAAAAAAAGTGTCATTGGGTGTCTGATTTGCAACTAGATAATCCCCATGGCTAAGGCTGCTGAGCTCTGCAACTGTTTTCACCAGGTTGCATACTCTACACTATAATGGCAGTTTTATAGTAAACTGATCAGAGCAGGTAACAACAGCTAGTGCCATAAAATACATCTCCAGCTGCTGTGAGGGTAGGACAACAAAGCTGAGATCCTATCCATTCACCCATAAACAACCAAGGAATCTCAAGGCGATCAGGCTTCTCTATCATTCCTTGCATTCTTTAATCCATCGCAGCTCAACACCCGGCAGAAGAGTTGCTCAATGTTCCCATCATGTCTATAGAGACCCACCCACAAATTGAGGAGCAAAAATATTCGCCCCCTGCAGAAGAACATATTTTTTCGTACAAATTATCATCTTCTTTGCAAGTGACAATCATACGAAAACAAGTTTGTTTAGACTTGTTCCAATTCTTTGCCGGTGACAATCATAGAAAACAAATTAGGTTTCGTTCCAATCACATGTAAAAAGGAAAGCCGCATGTTCCCACCTGTACAGACTAGAAAGAGATGGAAGAATATGAATTGTGAAATGTTCCCTTGCGAGCAAAGAGCTTTGTATAATGATTTTTCAAAAAAGATGATGAATTAAAGCATTCACCAAGTAATTGTATGTGTAAACTGTGTTGTAATACAGGATCAGCACGCCCAACAACCAAGCTGCATCCTGATACAAATCACAGCTCCCCAACAAACATGATTTTGAGATATGGTGTTCATCCACAAGAATCCCCTCATTGCATCCTTTAAACAGCTTTAAGGCTCTCTTTGGCATAGCTTATGCCAAAAGAGCTTCACCAGTGAAGCTGAAGCTGGTGAAGCCAGAAAAACTAGTTTTGCACTAGTTTTGCCTGGCTTCTAGTTCATTTTAGCACGAGCTTATAAAACAGCTTCGTGCTACAGTGTCCTGATTTACGTAAAATAGATGAAGCTGAAGCCAAAATAAGCTATGCCAAATGGGGCCTAAGAAATTGAAATAGGTTGCTTCCTCTTCAGAGAGCACGAAGCACACCAAACTTCAGATGTGTACTTTCTTTCAGATGGTTAGATCTACAATACCAAATACCTGAACATATCCTGAAGGGTATGACAGAGCACTGCCTGAGAACCATCATGACCCCCTCTTGGCCTTTAGTCCTCTGAATGGAATCATAAGCGCACATGAATGATCGCAAAACAGGGGTTGTTTGAATGCAGAACAGGTAGAGGTGTAAATGGAATATCACAAAAACCAACAGAACAAGAAAATAGACTTAAGAGGAAATATGGCAGACCATTGCTGATTACTATTACTGATTGGAATGTAACACGCATGAGACAATAGTACATTACAGAGCTACCTAAATGGGAATGCCACAATACCGACTGAAACCACCATGAATAACTGAATAAGCTTACACAACATAGCCAACACGCAAACCATTTTGGACTCGACTGAGGATGAGTTCTTGCAGCTGCCAGGATGCGTGAGCATCATAGTGTTGAACGACTCAGGGATGTGGCAGCAAACAAGAATGGGATGTTCAACGATAAAGCAGCAAAGATGCATGATTGAATCTTGCAGATCGCAACCCATTTCGTTCCCCATTGCCCCCTTCAGATCTTGTCGAGCTTCTCCGCCTTCACCACAGGATTGGCCTTGGCAATCGCATCCCTAGCTGCAGTCCGGTAGTCAAACTGGCAGTCATGTTTGTCGGAGTAGCGGTGCACCGCACAGTACATGTTACCACATCGGCAGTTGAATCCCGTCAGGCCAACCCGCTTCCTACAGGTTGCACACCGGTTCGGACCTTCCTTGGCCTTGGGGATAATAGCAGCATCCTCGCTGGTTTCAGCTACAAATGGAGGCTGCACAACAATAGTCTTCTCCTCAACTTGAGCAACCGCCACCTCTGCGGTTGCAGCTATGATAGGGCCTTTCCCACCGTCACCGCCATTGACAATGCTATCAATGGAGGAGGCAGCCAGCTGGGCCTGCTCCTGCTTCATTATCATCTCCTTGTGGCACTTGGAGCACATGTTCATGGTGGCCGCACTGCCAAAGAAGCCGCAGTTGTTGATGCATAGTATTGGGCCCTCCGGTTGCTGGCAGCCCGTCTCCTTGTGTTCCATGACTACTATAAGCTGCATATTAAACAATCAATGTAAATGACCACACGGTTTGTCACTTTAACAAACATCAGTCACGCAGAGGTTGCACTCGATGAAACAAGATCCTAATTTGTAGGGAGAGCACCGCAGAAGTCACCATCTCAAAATCTGCTGCGCAATACAAATCAACCCAGCATTCCTAAACAAATCAGAGTATATCAATTCAAATCTTCGAAAACACACACAGAAATTTTTCACGAGGACGTAAATCGAGAACAACATGCACCAAATCTGCAAAGTAATTTAACCAATCCACCGGTTATACAACTAAATACACACGATTTCCACGGAATAAAATACTTAAATCACTAGTAACATTTAACAGCGCTACAAACTTTAAGAAATCAGACAAAAAAATACAAGTAATTCTAATCATTTCGCCAAGAGAAACAACCTTAATACAATTTTTTTAAAAAAAATAACAAGAAAAAAAAAAGAACGCGTTTCCATTTCCCCCAACCAAAGGACTTCCACCTGAACCTGAACAGAAGAAACCACCAACCTTAGACCAAATCAACCCACGAACCCTGGAAGCGCCAGTCCCCTTCGCGATTCCACGGGCCGTAGAATCCCCCGCACCAACGAATCAACACCCAAAAAACAATCACAAAAAAACCGCGCAGATCGATCAAGGGACGTCGAATCAGGCCCCGGAGGACACAGATCAAGCCTTCCCTAACAAATCGCACATGAAAAAAGAAGGGCAGAGCACGAGATGGGTGAGCAGAGCAAACCCTAACCCTGAGCGAGGCGGACGCGGAGGCGAAGGAGGCGTGCGGGGATTGGAATCGCAAGGAGGAGCCTCGAAATGGGGGCGTCGTCGGGCCAGGGGAAGGTGGGGGAGCCAGATAAAAAGGGCGGACGCGAGGGGAAGTTACCTGCGTGCCCCTGGCGTTTCGAATTATTTGCGGTCGGTGGCGTGGAGTGGCCTGGGCGAGGTGGGGTAGGCGCCGTCCGATCGCGGGGGCGTGAGCTGACGGACGGACGGGATGGGTGCGGCTGCGGATCATTTAGTGAGGTCCTTTTCTTTCTTGATGGGGAAGAAGGCGCGGCGTGGCGTCCTTTTTCTTCTCCTAAATGGTGTGAACTTGGCCGTTAATGCTGGAGTAATCGGTTTCAAATCTTCAATCTTATCGCGGGGCAAGATTTGGCATCGATTGAATTTTGAATGACCGTCCTGTATGACTCGGATGAGTTCACAAGCCCCTACCGCGTAACAATATGATGACGTATCAAAGTTATTATAACTCCTCCTCCTCTCAAATTTATATGTATTATCGTTAGATAACAGACATTCCTTTTCTTTTAAAATTTGGTGTTTCCATTTAATATCATGTTTGCTGGAACTATTCTTTTACGAACTCTCACTCAAATTTCTAGTTGATTGGTCCTTTGAGCTCTTGCTTATTCAAAAATACATTATCATGCATGTAAAACTCAAAATGACACTATGGATTCTGATATTGCTGTGTAGCATTGCTGCACAACAACCATAAGTTAAGGTAGTTCCCTGAACAGAACATCAAAGTAAAATGCCTGGGTTATCTTAAAATTATATTGTCTCGTTTAAGGGCTATAAGAGCATGCTGCCACTTGCCACCTTGGAGTCGTCTTGGAATTTAAATACTGAGCAATTTGTCAAGACCAAAAGGGTACCTATGGAAAAGGCGGGGAGATAATGCGTGGACACGTATTGCCGTGTGAAAGAGAGTGGAAAGGGAAGCAGATGGTGATGGTAGGCAGCCGGTTGCCTGGTTGCGGCACGGTTCGGTCCACTGACGCTTCTCTGGCGCTGCAAGGCCCACACACAGGCCACGATTTTTTGCACTTTCGAAACGAAGTTTAACGCTAGTCGGTGGCGGCAACTTTAACGCGTCCGGCAAAGGACATAGAAAATAATAGTACGCGTATAATGTTACTAGTGTAAAACACGAGTATGATCTGAATTCAACTAGTGATGTTGGACCTGTAGTATGTTTTGCAATGCATAGATCTTTAGGGTAAGAATCTTTTGCTATATTTTAGAGAAAGTTTGATAACCTCGAGTTAGAAAATTGTTTTAGGTTATGTTCGGTTTCATCTAATTCTATTATCTTTTTTCCTTGGTATTTGATATCTGACCTAGAGCTCATGGATTCTTCATGCAAACCATCATTTTTTTCTTGAGCAAGTATATTAACAAATCTTATAGATTAGCGAAGTCATCACAGCCACATGTATCATGCTGGTGACAGGCATATTATCTACCACTAGATAAAATAAACGTATTAATAAGATATACATGATGTCAGACTTGAAGTTTGATCTTTAGTGGGTACAGAGTGCAACCAGCCATGCTAAATTATGAAAGCGGTTACTTGGTTTTTCCACAAGTTAGGGTGTTTGTTGTTCGTTTCTATAAGATTTTTTTGGGAAGATATATATTTTTAGGGTTGGGTTTTATATCAAATATTTGCAGTTCGAACCCACCTTATGCATTAGTGGGGTTCGACGTCCCATGATCAGATTTGAGAATGATATGATGTAATTCCAGTCACATTTATCCTTAAAACTGTGATGCGTACAGCCATTGCTCTGACTATGAGGCCTTGTCCAACGGTAAGAGCCAGCAGCTAGGAAACTTCCCCCCGCATCGCTCCCACGTGGGCGACACGGGCGGGTGGAACGCCGCCGCCGCTGCCCCTTCCTCCCACGTTTCCCTCCGCCGCACCGCCGCTCGAGCCAGCCGCCGGAAGACCCTGCGGCTCGCAAGGACAGTGGCGGCGGGGTGGCGATCCTCTCCCTTGGATCCAGGCGGGTACGGCCGCCTCGATCGTTGGACATGGCAGCTCGTGGCGGCGTCGGCGTGGGTGGTCGGATCTAGCGCCGGCAAGCGCGGATTCGGTGTCCCCGCGGCTGGATCTGCCGACGGGCGCGGTGGCAACGGCGTCAAGCAGGAGCCGGGAGCGGGTGCGGAGGCGTCGTGTGCGTGCGAGCATGGCCGACGAGGCCCAGTGTGCAGGTGCTCGACAAGTAGGCCGCGCGTGATGCAGAGCTGCGTCGTCCTCAACGAGGTGGGCGCGCGGCTACCGCGGGAGGCCAGGCGGGAGCGATGTTGCGGGTGGAGGCCAGGCGGGAACAATACTCTAGCGGCCGGCGTGGTCGGATCTGGGGCCCTGGCAGCTGGATCCGGTGGCGGCAGGACTGGATCCGTAACCTCTCGCGGTAGAGGTGGAGTGGCAACGACGTTTAGCCATGCTGCGGCGGGCTAGTGCCGAGGAGGAGCGGGAGCGGTGATCTGTCATGCGCTGCAGGGGCACTGCGGAAGGACTGGCGGCGGCGTGGTGCTACAGCCGGGGGTTGGCCTGTGCATGGCCTCGCCAGCGGCGCTATGGAGGCACGACTGGCGGCGGCCTGCTTGGGCGTGCTAGTGGCGCCATGGTGGCGTGGTTGGCAATGTCGAGCCACCTACTGCGTTCGCTTGCTCCGGCGGGGCGCGCCGGCCGAGCCAGTTGAAAGTGCATCTAGGTCCCTAGTAGGTTTTGGTGAATAGAATGATACCGCAATTAAAGAACTAATGATCTTGTTGAGTATATGAGCAGGAATTGATTGTTATATCGATGCAATATTTATGATGAAAGATATTGAAAGTAAAGATAAAAGACTCATATGATAAGATATTTGACTAGACTATAATTAAAGTGACAATATTGATAAGCAAAGAATATTATATGGATTGAGTCATGTGTTTGATGACAACTATTTATTCTCATATCCAAATGAAGCATGTTGACAAAGTCATAACACTAGAAGGGAATTTCTTGTGAAGAAATGAACAATCTATCAATAGAAGATATAAGTTGCAAAGAATTATAAAGAATAGATTTGATTGATGATTTAATTATGATACAAACCTATATGGAACTTTATGTGATGCAAGGATGAATAGTTGGAATTCGGGATAGTGCTTCGAGGGACTAAGCTTGGTGAAGGACAATTAGTTTGTGCCGAAGTATCAATGCTAGAGCGAAGAAACTTTCTTTAGATTCAAGTTGAAGATTCTTAGTCATGTATGATGTTCATAGTAGCAAGTAAGTATCAATCTTTCTAGAATCTTATGTGAAGATTGTGGTTTGAATTAGAAGTGAATTTTATTCAAAGATAATGGTTCAAGTTACTAGCTCAAGAAAGTTGTGCTCAAATTATAGAAACCAAGTTGGATGCACTCCTCAGATTGAGAATGATCAAGCCACAACATGGTACACTTTTAAAAACTCAAATGGTTGAAATGTAATCTATCTTTAATCTTGAGTATATGTGTGCCGTACTATTAAGAGGGATGCATCATATTATGTTTTGGTTTAGTCTCAATGCTCGAGTAGCTCAAGTAAGTTGAGAGAGTCATAAAAGCCTCAAGTGCACGTTGGGTGGAATTAACAGGGACAACCTAAAAGTTCCGAGTTTCCCAACTCGGAAGTTCCGGGTTTTGCATACGTGGCACTAACGGCTATTAGGTTTGAAAATCTAAAAGTTCCGAGTACGAGAATCCGGAAGTTCTGAATTCTAACTGTCATATGATGGCTAGTTTCGTTGGACCTAGCTATTTATACCCTTGAGCCTCCTCCTTGGTGGGCTGTTGTTCCATGCATTTTTCTGCTGCTTGCTGGTCGTCCTAAGAAAGCTTAGTAGCCTTGCTGAGCTCTCCCAAACCTCTCTTTGTGAGATTGTACGATTCTTGTAATATCTTTAAGTTGGGTTTGAGAGAGTGAAAGCTTGAAAATACTAGAGAGCATAGCAAACCTTGAGCACTTGAGTTTGGCCCAAATCATATATTTGCATTTTTTACTCTTGGAGCTTTGGCTCCTAGACGGACGGCTAGGTGTTGTTCGGTGAGCACCCAATTATGTGGGCTGTCGCAGGAAGTTTGTCAAGGTCGGTTTCCACCTCTGTAAGGGAAGGGAATCAAGATAGTGGAAGACCAAGGTGTGCTTGTGTAGCGCCTTGGCAGGGAGGCTTCGCGGAGCTCCTCAACGGAGAGTAGGATTCACTGAGTTTGTGTAGTACATGCAGTGAATTCGAACTTCGGTAAAAATCCTTATGTCAATTGTGTTCAATTTTATCTTGTGGATTTGAGGAGCTCTCCATTGAACACTTGTGTTCTTGGAGAGATTGTTATTTTGTAATTACAGGGACTGTGTGGACCTACTCTAGAAACTCCACTTAGCCTACTCTACAGCTGGGGTTTGAACTTGTATCCATTTACTCGCACTAGATTTATTGTCTTCACTCTGCTCTGGGTGAACCCGGAAGTTCCGATTTGTAGAACCTAGAAATTCCGAGTTTATCTATTGCCTTGCGTAAATTTGGAAGTTCCGAATTTGATAACTCGGAAGTTCCGGGTTTGACAGGCAGTGAATTTTATCCGCTGCTTTGGAGTGAAATTTTGCAGGTACGCCTATTCACCCCCCCTCTAGACGACATCATGGTCCTTTCACTAGCACGGGGGCGTGTGGCCAGCGCTTCTAAGCAACGAGCGTAGCGGAGGTGGAGGTCAGCAGCATGGTGCGTAGAGGCGCAGCGGCGAAGCCGCTCCGGATGGGCTACTGTGGCTGTGGTCCAGGAGTGCCAAGCCGTGAGCGTGTAGCAAGGGGTTGGAATGCTCCGGCGAAAGTCCTTGCTAGCATTCTTGCTTGTAGAGTTGACGGCAGCACCCTAGGGCATCGCTTTTCCCGTTGGGGGCGTCATCTTGGAGCTAAAATCTTGTTGCACGGGGCTCTCTGGTGAAAACCCTATCCAAATTCGGGACGAGCAACGGTGGTGCCTTTTGGCGTCGTGTCCTCCTTGGAGGTGTCGTCTTTAGAGACCCATCTAGCTTGATGTATTTCTTGTCCATTGGTCATCTACGGCATCGAGTGGTTTGGCTATTCCACCGCATGGCAAGCTAAACTGGTGTTGTTGAGCCCTCGTGATGGCGTTCATAGCAATGGTGGCGGCCGGAGGTTGTTGCATGTCTGTTGATTGTGCCTGCTTGCGCGGACCGCGGCGGCTGGCGTTGCTTGGTATCTGTCAGTGCGACGCGGGACTGCATCGAAGGACGGCGCTTGCAGCATCGGCATCTTGGGGCGACTTGGCTTCTAGCGGACCGTGGCGGGTTGCTGTAACGCCCGCGTTTTTATCTTATTTAAATTGCATTAGCAATCACTCGCTTAAAAATATTTTAAACCTTTTCCGCCGCTCGAGCTGCCGAAACCCACCCCCGATTTTCCGCCATCCCGACAATCGCGCAGTCCTCTTTTTCTGCGGAGCCACCCGTCCCTTTTCCTTTTCCACCGGCCCCGCCATCCCGTCGCATCACCATCATGTCGCAGTCGGCCGCGTGCGCCTGCCCGGCCGTGATCGTCGGTGCCGCGCGCGTGTCCCCTCTTTTCTTTTCTCATATTTTGTTTAAATCTATTTTATTTCTCTCTTCTAACTCTTTTTTTCATACTTTTTTTCCTTCCTTTTCTTTCTTTCTTTCTCTTCTCCTTTCTTGTTTTCTCCCGGTGGTGGCTTCCTCTTTCTTTTTCTCCCCTGTGCTGCCTCGCCTTGCTACTTGCGCTAGCGTTGCTGCTCCCTGCTCCAGCGCTTAGCACTGCATCTCCTTCACGCAGGCACGCACGTGCTGCCTGCTCGAGCTGTAGCCCGCTCCTTGCGCGCACGCGTGGGCCACCGCCCGACTCGCCGCTGCCCCCGTTGCTGGCTGTGCACGCGCGCTCGCATCGCGCCGCCCGCGTCACGCCACGTCCGCTGCTGCTCGCTGTGCCGCTGCGTGCTTGCTGCCCGTGCACGCCAAGCCGGCGTGCGACCCGCTGCTGCGCCGGCCCGTCTCCATCCAGTCCCCTCGCCCTCGCAGCTTGCGCCTTGTCCTCGAGCATCCCGACCGCCATTAATGGCAAGGTTCCTGTACTGCCCGTGACCCTCCCATGCCGGTCATCTCCCCTCTCCCTCTCAGCCTATAAATCGGCCCCCGAGCCGACCCTCACACCGCCCACGCCGCCCCAGCACCTCCCCTCCTCCACCTCGCGCTGCATCTCGCCGCCGCCGCTCACCATTGCCGGCCACCACCCATCTCCGTGAACAGCCCTCCGTAGACCGTCTATGCACGAGGTGAGGGCCGGAATCGGACCCCCTCGGCCTCCTCTCCTTTTCCCCTCCTCCCCGGGCGTCGCCATGCACCAGGGGACCGGCGCCCATGGCTTGGCCGCCCCCCCCCCCACATCCTACTGTTCCCCTCCCCCTCCTATTCTGTCTCGAGGAAGAAGAAAGGCAGACTTGTGCATAACCCCCTCCACTTTTCCTTCTTATGCAGTCCGCAGCCCTCCACCTCCCTCTCTCAAATATTTAATCAGAGCTCCTTCTATCTCTTTATTTCATTACAAATAGATCCTCGTCCTTTTAAACTACTCCCTAAATGACCTTTAACTCATCAGTTCATGCGATATTTTGTTCCGAATCGATTCCAAACTCCACCACGCATCATCTCAAAATATTTTCTCCAAGTCTCAGGATCCACATCCGACAAATATAATAGTCTTCTCTATATTTAATCGAAGCTCCCTATTTCCCTCTCTTTTTTTAAGCTCGTCGGCGTACTTTGTTTTTATTATGTGATTGTTTGTGTGTCGTGGCCGACGGTGTGACTGAGGAGGAGCAGTACCGCGAGCCGGAGCCCGAAGACCCGTACCTCGAGAAGGAGCTTCCGGAAGGCTTTGAGGATGGCAAGTCCAATCCCATCCTTTGATGCATATTTATCCCAGTTTTATAAACACAACCTATTGGCCTGTTTTATAAAATGCATTGTCTTATTGCAAGACATGGTTGGATAGCCACCCCTTGATTGCTATGACTATTCCTTGATGACCTTGGTTAATGTCTATATAGGATTTGCTCTGTCGGACGTTAACTACTGCTCGAGATGCTTAGGAACTTTTATTCCCTTTATTATATTTTAATCATGATCACAACGCACTTTATCGAAAATAAAGGTGTGAGTGTTTTAAAAGATAAAATGGGATTTTGGGAAAATAAAAGAAAGATATAACCTGATGAGATGGACGGTGTTTCCTGTGTGAAATGCCACTAGTGAGTTTGTACCTTTGTGGTTGAGCATGGTTGGGAGATGTCCGTCTTGTTAATGTAAGGATGAACTGAGGTGTCATCTTTGTAAGCATCTAGGCCCTCAAGGTATGTTTCGATGATTAATGACAACCATTATTGTGACTAATGAGTTTGTGCAGCTTAATAGATCATTATCGCTCATTTGGTCATATGTCAAAAGAGGCCTCTAATTTTCGTTATTCAAAAAGGCGATCTCGGCATTCAACTCAAAAATATGTCAAGACTAAGGATCTTTCTAGTCCTAAGTGTCATAAGGTTGAGAAGGACACTTAGGTTAGTATAGGTTTTATAGTTTTGTGGTGATCGCACTATTAAGAGGGGTTAAGGCTAAGTAACTTGAGCATGGACATGGTCATTTGAAAATGGATGCACACAATGGTCACTCAGGTTTCTAGAAGTTCAAATAAGTGGTTCTCAACTCATATCTCAAGAATATTTGGATTTCATTCAAGACTCAAATCAGAAAAGGCAAAATCAGGAAAAATCTTTAACACCGGATCAACCGACGATCTAAATTTTCTATACGTCGGATAAATGAAGTCAGCAGGTCTGGACAAGTCAATACACCGGTTAAACCGACGATGTTTGAAATGGGACGTCGGTGCAATTGACCAGTAAGATAGTTTTTCCAAGGATTTCAGCAGTTGTACTCACCGGTTAAACCGACGACTGGCTTGAGTTAACGTCGGTGCAGTTGTCCAGAGACTTGGTTTTTCAGTTGATCAGTGGACAACTACACTCACCGATTAAACCGATGATACATCGGTTAATCTGCCCAAGTTGTAACGGCTAGTTTTCAGAAGGGGCAGTTTACATTCACCGGTTAAACCGACGATGACTATTGGAGGTACGTCGGATTAACCGGCGCTACGCAGTTGTCTGGCAGCTTTTTCTCCAACGGCTCTATTCGTGTGAGCTGCCTATATATACCCCTCCAATGGGTCATTTTGTTACTCTTGACATCAGGCAACATTCAAACACTCATACTATAGTCAAGAGCCACCTTGAGCTTCATCATTTCACATACTTGTTCATTCAATCATCAAAAAGCAAGATTAAGGACTTGAGTAGAGAGAAGTTTGTGTGCATCCGTTCTTGGTGATCGGTTCTTGCTCAAGTGAAGACCTTAGCTTGTTACTCTTGGTGATTGGCATCACCTAGGCGATCTTGGTGATTGATGTGTTTCTCGCGGAGCTTGCCAAGGATTGTGGGAGCCCAGAGAAGAAGATTGTACGTGGCTTGATCTCCACCACACCGGGATGGTGAACGGAGACTCTTAGTGAGCGCCCTCGTCTCGGTGACTTGGGAGGTGACAAGACTCTTTGTGAGTGTCACAACGTGGATTAGGGGTGTGTGCCAACACATCGATACCACGGAAAAAAAAAATCCGGTTGTCTCTTGTCCACTTTCTTTATTCAAGCATTTTTCTTTCATACAATTTATTCATGTGCTTGACTTAGAGATCATCACCTTGCTCTACCTTGCTAGGCTTTACTTCTCTTTTATCTCTCTTAGCTTGTGTAGGTTGCTTTGTTATCCGGTTAAGTGAATTGGTGCCTTACTAGCATTGCATAGGTTAAGGTTGCTTTACTTTGTTTTAAAATTTGAAAAAGGCCCAATTCACCCCCCCCCTTTTGGTCCATCGATCCTTACAATCTTGCCTAACCCACTTATCGTACAACCACTCGACCGTTATGTGGGCAACAGCTTAGTATAAACCCCACTAGTTGTTCTGCTAGCCAAAAGGAAAGCTGGTGAGCAATGGGAGATCATGGAGAAGAAATACGATCTGTGTGAGTTATGTCCCGGTTATGACTTTGTTGATAGGTCATTAACCCCATGGTTGCTTCCGTGTTGGCTAGTTAGATTCAGTTAAGGTGGGTAATGGCTTTGTTAGGATCCGCAGCGATACTAAGGTGTTCGTAGTGCGGTACCCTACTTGTGGGTAAAGTGTACAACCTCTGCAGAGTGTAAAATCTATTCGGATAGCCGTGTAACACCCTAATGTAATTTCCCCTAATTTTAATGAATTTAATTGGGCTCAAATAAAATTTTCAGGGTTTTCTCTAATTTATCTCGCATTTAAAGTAATTTTATAACACAAGGATATAAAATTTATCATAGGATTAAATTGTTTGTGCATTCATGCTGGAGCATTGGTTTTATTTGTGTGGAGTGTATAGAGTTTGAATTCAAATTTATTGAATTCAACTAGATTTGTTTGAATGGTTGGAGTATAGAAAAAGAAAAGGAAAGGAGAAGGAATAAAAGAAGGCAGCCTAAATCTCCTTCTTGGCCCGGCCCAGCTTTCCCTTTCCCTCTCCCTCTTCCCGCATGGGCCACGCCGGCCCACTCTCCTTTCTCCCCCTCGGGCCCCCTTCCTCCTTTCCCCTCCCCGCGTGGGCTGTGCGGCCCAGCACGCTCCCAGCCCGTTCCCCTCTACTTCCCCATTCTCCTCTCTCTCCGACACCTGGGGCTCACGCGTCAGCCCTTTCCCCCTCCTTCCTTTCCCCCTCCTCTGTTCCTCCTCCGCCGGCTGGCAGCTCGGCCACTGCCCGTGGCCCCGCCCCGCCGCACCCCTGGGCTCCCTCCCCCGCGCTCGCAAGGCCCCACTGGCCAGCACTCGGGCTTTCTCTCCCTTCTAGAAGCTCGCCCGCGCTTGGGTTAGGCCGAGCCGCAACGACCCGTGGGAAGCGCGGCATCCGTTGCCGGGCGATCCGCACGCCGAGGCAGCCAATTCCCCCCCTTCTTAGCCGCGACAGCTTCCTCGCGCTCTCCCTCAGACGCCTCTGCCCATCCCAGTTTTCCCCGTGCCCTTGCGCTCGCCGAATTGGGGCCCGAACCGTCGCCGCCGGTGAGCCGCCTCCGCGCAATTGCCAGCCACCAGTGCCTCTCAGGCCGTGCTGACCTCTCCATCCCCTTCACAGGACCTCCACGCGTCGGTTTCCGTTGAACAGGAGCCCGGAGACCCTCGGCGGCCGCTACTCCCACGAACCCCGACCTCCTCCGCCGCCGGTCGTCGTTGTCGTCCTCCTTCCGCCGCAGCTCCGGCCTCCGCAAGCCCCTGGTGAGCATCGCATCAAACCCCCGAAGCGTATGTGCTAAATGTCTAAGCTCAGGACCCTTCCTAGCTCCCGGAACGCGCGCGCCGTCGTTGCGCCGCCGCGCCGAGCCGCCCCCGCCGTCGTGCTCGTCACTCGAACCCCTCCCGTGCCTCGCTTTAGCCCTAGGTAGCTCGCGCGTGTCACGCGGATCACGCCCGACCCAAGCCCGAGTCGATTTGACCCCCGGAGCGGCGGGAACGCCGAGCTCCGGCGAGCCCGAGCCGCGCGCCACCACGGAACTGGTCACCGACGACCAGCACCGCCGCCCCGAGCGCTCGAGAGATCCCAGTCGTCCGATCTAGAGCCAACGCCCACGATTAGATCGAGCCGGGGAAGATCTGAGCCGTGAGATCGAGATCCAAGGGATCCAAGCAACGCGTACCGTTTCGCCCTTGTTTTAAATCTGAGCCGTCCATCTTAGATCCGGCGCGCGGTATTAGATCTGTTTAAGTTTGGATGCTGTCCGTTGGATCCAGATCTGTGGGTCGTTATTCGTGCGTACGCTTTCGCTTAGTGAGTCTAATCTCAGCCGCCCGATCCAGATCCGAGCGTCGAGGATAGAAGGTACCGGTTCAGCCTTGATGTTTTGATAAAGAGTCCCTGCCCTTTCGGGAAATCAACCCGCAGTCCACCCGTAGTTCAAAAATAATTACGGTTAGGTCCTATTTTATGCTTTTAGGCCCCTGAGCTTCCTGGAATTAGTGGCCGCAGTCCATGCCTTGGGTTTTCACGTGCTAGCCCCTGTGTCTACCCTTTATTTGCGTTTAGACCCTCGGTTTTTTGCGCAGAACCCCTTAGAACCTCCAGTTTTCTTACAAATAGGTCCCTGGATCTTGTTTCAAGCATAGTTTTCGCGTCTTAGCTTCGTTTTAGGTGTTCTTTATGTCCACGCGATCGTTGTAACGCGTAGAATAGTTCTAGGCCAGTTTTGTGTGCTGTTCTATTATATTGGTGTACTGTTTTCTTATAATTTGCTATTGTCTTTGCATGTGTGTATGTGTGGACCATGCTTGATGATCGTGAGTAGACGCGGAGCCTTTGGACGAGTACCAGGAGCCACCATCTTCTGAAGCTTTTGAGCAGCAGCAAGAGAACTTTGAGGAAGGCAAGTATAACATGAACATCCTACCACTTTTAAATACAATTTCATACTGTATTTTAATACTGTATGCCTATAAGAACTTTCCTAGCCACTTTATATCCTATATATATATATATCCTTTGGGTTGCATTATGGTTAGTTGTGCTAGGTTGCTGCGCTATAACAAACTTGGTCCTTTTTAATTAAATTTGATTAATGGTTTATGCAACTTAATCCTGAGCGTGGCCCTCCATGCTGTGTGCTTGAGTGGCTCACGTCTCCGTAAAAGATATTTTGTTAGAAACATGGTTTAGGGGGCCAGCACGGTGCTTAGTGCTTGGTTGGCCACTCTCCATAAGGACCGGTTCATAGAGCGACAACCTGGGACTACCGCGCAACCACAAGACTGGAATGGAACGGTCTTGACTTACTAATTAGGTCGTGTTGGTTCAGGAGTAACTTACCTGCGTGGGCAAGAGGGGTGGTAAGCTTCAATGGTCCCTGCTCTTCCGGCTTGGTCTGTGCTGTGTGTCTTGTACCCCCGGAGGTGGGCCCCATCGTTGCTGATCCAGAATTCTTAGCGGTTACACCTTACCAACGTGATCCTTTGTAACGGTCTCGTAGTGTGCTTGCTAGCCATCTCACCTAAGGAAGTGTGATGAACAACTAGCGTAGCTCACGACTTGTGGGTAAAGTTGTGCAACCTCTCGAGAGTGTAAAACTGATATATCAGCTGTGCTCACAGTCATGAGCGGACCAGGTCCTCCTTTTGATTAGTGGGGTTATCAACCTTTGATTAGGGAGATTCCCCGGGTGGTTTCGGTTTGGATGGTTCTCAGTAGTTCTTAACTAATATTGATTAATTTATTATGCAATATGGGTTTATGGTAATTCATCCACTTGTAGTAATAGCTTTAATAAAATTTGCCAAGAAAATGCAGTTGAGTCAGCTAACCTTAGAGCCTCATACTCGTGTTATACTTGTTGAGTACAGGTTGTGTACTCACACTTGCCTTTTCCTCTCTTCTGTTCTATTTCGGATATCTTCGACTGCTACTCAGTACCAGGCGACGTGGAGGACTACACCAGCGGACTCGACGACTTCTAGGCGTTGTCTCCCAGTTGACGTCCCTGTGGTGCCCCGCTCTTCATGTATTTATTTTACGCTTCCGCATTCCTTGAACTGATTCTTGATTCAGTTGTAATAAAGATATTCCTTTTATAATTTATACGCTTTTATTCGTGACATGTGTTGTGATATCTTGATAATCTGTTGTATATATGCGTGACTTGATCCTGGCGCATATATGATTGCTCGATTCATGTTCTTATAAATCGGGTGTGACAGCCGTGTCCACGGTATTGGACGAGTTATGGCATGGTCACTTCAATAGATATTTTGGGATGGTTGGTTTTGTGGCGTGAGTTGTTTTGAAAGTGTCCGGCAGTTGTGGCGTGAGATACTGTGGATGTGGAGTCCGGTAGCATTAAAACTTGGATCCTTTGTGTAGGATCAACCCCACTTATTATTCGATTACTACAGAAATATTTTAAGAAAACTCTTTTATTAAATGAACCCTTGCATGTGTAAAATCTTGCTCTATCGCCAACGAACCCTAGCCTTATCCTTGATATATCCTGTGCATGATCTTTATTATCCCCCTCAGTGGGTGTGGTTGAACTTGTTGAGTATGTATGTACTCACTTTTGCTTAGTTTTTACAGAGGAGGATCCGAACTTCGTTCCTGAAGACGTCGAGTAAGTCGTCGTCCTGCAGCCAACCTTGCCTGTGGTTTAGGGTCTCCACAAGAAGCTTACCATGGCGCAAAACTCTGATGTTATTTTAGATTTTGTTGGCACTTTAGTTTAGCTTTTAGTCCTTATGTTGTCCCTCAAGATAGTGGTGCTTCAGTGCCCGCTACCTCGACAGTTTGTATGGTAATGAACCATCTGATGTAATAAATGTGTTATCAGCCTCCTGGGACTGATATTTGTATCACATTTGGTCACCTCTGATGAGGGAACGTTTCAGCTGCTCAGCTTGGCTGGCTTTCTGGTGCGGTACATCGTCGGAAGACGGCAAGCATGTAGGTGAGGTCATGTGCACGAGTGAAGCATGTAGCTGAGGTTGGCCTTGAAAGGATCTTTATAATGCCTAAGGGGGGTGAATAGGCGTTTCTGAAAATTCCTGAAAATTTTCACAGCGGTTAAATCTGTCGGAACTTCCGACACAGTTTAGGAAGTTAAGATGGGTCGGAACTTCCGGCACTGAGTCAAAACTTCCGACAATAGGAAAGTTATTAAACGAAATTCAAAAAGAAACTTGAAACTGCTGAACCTGTTTGAATCAAAAGTTGTGCGATGATACTAGGAGACTTCTGCAAGTGATCTTTGCAAGTAAAACAATATGAGAGAGTAGATCGGCACAAAACGAACTCTAGATCAATAAGAGTCAGTAAATACAATAAGTATGAAACACAAGAGATTTATTACCCAAATTTATTTGCACTAAGGAAGCTACGTTTCCGTTGAGGAGTTCACAAAGAGCAGGGTGTGCACTAACCCTTTCCTCCCTCAATCAACCGCAAAGAAGGATTGACTCACTTACTATGAAATCCACAAAGTATAAGGTAATACAAACTTCCCGAGGCACACACACGAGAGGATGCTCACCGGGTGAAACCAAACCGTCCAGAAGCAAACTTCAAGAGTAATAAATGTGAATCGACAGATGGAGATGCTTCAAGTGCTCTTAAGATGAACTTAGCTGCCCTCACACTCAAATGGTTAAGTCTCGCACCTCAATCTTGCTCTCACCTAAGCCCTAGCTCAAATCAACTCAAGAATTAGGTCAAGGAAGGAATTGGGGAGTGGAATGAGTGTTCTTGGAGGTGTTCTTGCGTGTGAAGTCAGCAACAAATGAAGGAGGAGGTGTGGGGGTAAAAATACTCGATCCTCCAAAACTAGCCGTTAGTGCCTAAAATAAGTGATTGTCGGAACTTCCGACACAGGGTCGGAACTTCCAACCCAGCTAAAATCAGCTAGCCGAGAAACCCCTGTCGGAAGTTATTGGTGTTGGAACTTCCGACATAGGGTTGGAACTTCCGACCCAACTAAAATCAGCTAGCCGAGAACCCCTTATTGGAAGTTACTGGAAACTTCCAAGGGAAGTTCTGACCCCTAAACCCCTTGTTGGAACTTCCGACACACACTGGAACAGTCAGAAAACTAGGTACACAAGTGTGTGATTTTGTGTCTCTCTTTAATGGTTAGCATCTCAAATAAGCACTTTGATACCTTCATGCTATCCATTCGCATCCCTCTTAATTGTACGGTATTTTCTATACTCAAATTTAAAATAGAAAATATTAAAAGATCTTCTTTTAAGCCCAACACCGTTCTTTAAGCAAATTTGGTGTCTTTTCTTACTCTTTTTTATTTCATTAAATTATAACCTGTCCATAGCTCGATACACATATTAGCTCTTAATTATGCATGTCATCAACACCAAAACCCACTTAGGGGCCAAATACACTTTCAGGTCTGCAGCGGTGGCTCGGCATTGATGTAGATCTAGGGATGTGGGGCAACATTGCTCACCACCCCGACGGTGACAAAAGAAATGGAACCGTGGCATGGAGTAGTGTGGCAGGCATGGTGAGGCCCCGCGCGTAGTGATTCTTTGAGGCGACGAGAGCGAGGTCCAACGGCGGAAGTGGTGAGGCCCCCGCGCGTTGTGTTAGCGTGGTGGCGACTGCGAGGCAGCCTTCATGAGTTTGGTTTCGGTGGTAGCACTCTGTCAGGTGGAGGGTGGTGTTGCTGTGGTACGGCGGCAGAGGGTCGCACATGACGGTGGTCTTCCCGGTGCGGTGCGGTCTACATCTTTCGGTTCCCTATCGACGCAGGGTCATGCCTGGCGGTTCTTAGCGACTACATGAGTGTGGATGTTTTGGTGGGTGCTGCGAGCTCCAGTTTGTGCTGTTGTTGTCGCGTGGAGTATTCCCCGACTAGGCAGAGTTGCCTTTGGAGACAAGTTGTGCGGCTTGTGTTGATGCCCCCATCCAACCGGTCTAAGTTGTTGAGTAGTATTGAGTTCAGCGCGTATTGATGCCCCAATCCAACCCGCCGGTGTTGTTTCTGTAGTTTTATTTTTTCTTTTTGTTGCCTGATTATGGTCTCCGAGGGATATAACCTTGTATTTTCTGCTATATCAATAGAAACGCACTCGTCAAGTGTTCTTCGTTCAAAGAAAAAAACATTTATCCTTAAATTATGCAAGATTTTGTGTGAGGTGTTTTGGTTGCTCTGTTGATGTAAAAATACTCGAGATACAAGTGTGTATTGATGAGCCGATATGATTACCATGTTGATGCGGAAAAATATCTAGTGTACAGGAAGTATTGATGTGAGATACATACAAATTTTTATGTGTATTTTGTCCAACCCATTTAGTAAAACTTTGAATGGAAGTCACCAACCTCTCATATACGTGTCTTTTTATTTTGCCATGTTAAATTTGACAGAAAGCGTCTATAAAGGATTAATTATCTGCCTTTTTTCATGTATATCGAAATTATAGGTATTGTCGCATCAATCGATGGTAGCTCAGCCTGTAAACCTCGTTGTTTCTTATATGCATTGAACGTGTGCTTGTGTTTAGACTGTTTTATGCATGGTGCCATCTATCCACTTAGATTCAAGTCATTTTAACAACTGACGATGCTAGTCTTTCAATGGTAGATTTGGAAGGTGTTGTTTCCATCCACGAATCCATACATACCGAGGCACTGTGTGCGTGTATACATGTGCCCTACAAAGATTATATTATATTCTCTCCATCCTAAATTACAATTTATTTTAATTTTTTCTATATATCTAGACATTATGTATATCTAGATGCATAGCAAAATATATCTCTCTAAAAAAATTAAAATAAATTATAATTTAGAACGAAAGTAGTATTATCTAGCCCTATGAGTTAGTTTTCTTTTGATTTTCTATTATCTTGTTCCGGCCCCAAGGATGAAGGTACGTGAAGAATCCAAGAAAAAATGGCAAGTCAATATGACAAATATAGATGAGATAGAGATCTAGAGAGCCAGGGGCGAAGCTACGTGGTCTTTGCCCATGCACCATGGTTCCCCCCCCCCCCCCCCCCAACACCCCCCGCCCAAGTAGTTAACTAAATTTTACCATATAAAGTATACTAGCTTCCTTGTTATTTGCAACGAAGAGTGCACCAGGGTCTAGATCTTGGCTTCGCCCCTGTAGACAGCTATAGTCAAATGCTTAAGGGAGAAGATAAATTCCCGTATTTTTTTAAATGGATAAACTCTCAGTTTATTAGACATGCTGCTAGTAAAATCACTAGCAACAAGAGTTATGTATAGAGTCTGGAGCTACATGAGACATGCGTAAATAAATAAATAATATTTGCATCATCAACCGCACCACCATGCGCTGGTACAACATGAGCTATGCTATTACCGCCTCCTGGACAATATAAGACTTCAAAGGAATTAAAGTTCACAGAACCATGATACCATCTAATTAAGATGGTGTAACCGTGCTTTGATAGTAGAAATAGACGAGTCCCTATGGTCAAGCCAGCTTGGAGAAGTGGTTAAACTAAACCAAAAATTCCATTGATGGCTAAACTAAATCAAAAAATTTCCTTTCTCTCCGTCACAGTGGTCCTATACTAAACGCATTCCATGAAAAGTCCATGACTCTAGCTGATGCTTCGAGTCATATGTGAGAAAGAGGAGTGATTTCAAACCAAAAAGAAAACATTGAATTCAGTGACCATGAACCAAATAAAATAACATAATACTTCCTTCATTTAAAATTATAAAGACTATTTCATTTCAATGGATAAGTCTTTAAACAACGGTCACTCTACTAGTACATAATCTTTGAGACATATAAAAGTGATACCGCTAAAGTCGTATTGAAATATTTTCTTATAAATAGTCCCAACATTCTAAATTACAATTCAGTTCGCCTTTGTTCCGAGTTAAGTCTTTTTAACTTTAATCAAATTTATAAAAATATAAACATCTACAACATCAAATTAGTTTTATTAAATCCACTATGAAATATCTCATAATAGTATATTTATTTTATCTATAAATGTTATTAAATTGAGGGAAATTTGCTATAAATTTGATTAAAGTTAAACGCATTTAACTTAGAATTTAAGTAAAAAATAATAAAACGGATGGAGTATGCTTTACATGACGAATGAAATATTTGAAAAAATTTATCATACCTAGAGATGAATATAAAACTATGAATATCCACCGTGGCAAACTTTTTCGCCCAGCTAGCCTGCCTCCATCCCGTCATTGCGGTTTAAAAAGATGGCAACGGGCATAAAGTGCCCGCGTACCCGCGGGTTCGTAACCCAATAGGTGCGGATTTGGGCGCCAATTTGTGCCCGCGGGCAAGAATCCGGGTACAACTCTATACTCGACGGATATTTGATAACGGGCGCGAAAGATCGATATCCTCACCCGTAAACTCACCAAACCCGCTCCATCACAAGTTAGGGTTTTCTCATCCCGTCGTCCACTCCCCGAACCCCACCCAGCCGCCCCTGCCCCCTCCCTCTCCCTCGCACACGCCACCGCCTCCAGCCCTCTCCCTCACGCTGTTGTCCCCAGCTCTTTTCCTGCCTCCCGCTACCCCTCCTCCCTCGCGACATTGCCCGTCCTCCTCTCTCGCGACGCCGCATCCTTCTCCCACATCCTGCCGCCCCTCTTCCCTCGCGCTGCCGCCCGTGTCCTCCTTTCTCGCGCCGTCACACCACCGGCGGTGATCCTCCTCCCTCCTCCCACTGCCCCTTGTCCTCCTCTCGCGCCGAGGGCACGAGCAGTGCCCCTCGAGCCCGACGTGGCGGAGCTCCGTTCGGCCCACCCTCTTGCTCGCCGGGCACACATGTACGTCCGCGGCATGTAATACCCGCGGATGGAGGATACGGGCATAGCTTACCGCCTATGACGGGTGATAGCCGTGGGCACGGGTAAAAAATTTAGCTCGCGGATGTGGGGTGACAATCCTGTATTTGCGGGTATTTTACCCGTTGCCATCTCGATTTGTTCGACTGATCGACTCCGACGAGAAGCTACCAAATTTCCTCCCAGCGCGCGACACCCAAAAGGGCGGGAAAAATTCCGCGTACCCGCGCTGCCTTCCCCTGTATAAAGCCCCCAATCGCCTCCACCATTCTTTCCGGTTCCCCAATCCCCCATTCCTCACCGCCCCAGCTACCGATCCACCACCGCCTACCGTCAGATGGGCCGCAAGGGCAGCAGGGCTAGGGTTTCGCGCGACGCCGACGCCGACGCCGACGCCGACGCCAGCGAGGAGGGGAGGGCCGCCGCTCCGGCGGCCACCGGGAGCAAGAGCCTCTACGAGGTAAGGCGCCCTCAGAACCATAGCTGGGATCTCGGCCAAGCGCGGGGCGGAAGGTTGCGTGCTGGGTCGGGGTTTAGTTGCGGCGGTTTAGTTGCGGCGTTGGTGCGGCGCGCGAAGCCCGTGAGGGAGGTTTAGGGTTCGAGGATGAGAGGGCCCTCCCTGTGTTTGTTCGGTCAGAAGGCTTAGGATTAGTCTGGTTAGATGTTCGTGAATTTGGTGGATCTTGCGGATTTGCTCATTTTGGTGATGGCATCTGAGGACTTGGGGACAAATTGTTTGCGGATTGCAAACTATTGATTGCAATCGTCGGGGGGTTGTTTCTGTTAATTCGATTGGATTGTTTTTGTACATGGTACGCCTGCTGGTAATTTGTGGAGTGTTAGCTCGGCATGAGCAATTGAAATGTACACATGTGCCACTGCTTATAATTGAAATAATGTTTAAGCATTCGGGGTTCAGCAAAGACAGGTGAAGATTAATATGTAGGGAAGCTGTAGGAGTGCCAAGAGAGAATTACACTCACTGGGATTTTCTTCTCTCTTTATCCCGTGCTATGTTGTCATGCTTTAGTTAGCTCGTTGGTATATGCTTGTCTTCGAGCTGTTTCTGTATGACTATCCAGTACCCTGCTTTGGGGGAAGGAAGAGGAAGGTATGCAGGCACGTTTGAGTATTAATGCAAACAATTACCACAAGAAGTGTTAGAACTGTCAAGTGGTTATGTGCCTGTATGTGAACAGGCTGACATTTTCTCACATGCCTTTATTTGTATGCTACTATGTTAATTCAGGGGCGAGTACTCTTCATTAATACGCTGTAGTTAAGTTCAAAGTGCTTGTTGTTTGCCAGGTGAACTGTTTTTCTTCCAATAAAAAAAGTCTGCTCATCTGGTGGACCACACAAGGCCCTGGCTATTTGTGGTTCATGCCTAGCAAATTCACCCTTTTGTTTAGACCAAGAATAATAGAGCTTGCAATCTACATTTACTTGTATCTGCTGAGTGCTTTCACTGCTTTTTTTTCTTGGCCTGCACTGTCACTTTAGGCCTGCAGCTAACTAATGCTTACTACTTGATTGCACTTAACTATGCCTTAACATGCAGCTCAAAATATGATGAAGCATACTCATTGCAAACATCCTGTTTGATTGCTGGGGACTCTTTTGGTACCCGTTTAAGGTGTATTTGCAAACATAAGTCTGTCAGCGATCTCAAATGAGATAAAGTCTGAACTTGTCCAAGTGTAAATGTGGAGATTATTATGACATATTCAATTTCTCATTGTTCTCTTTGCAGATCAGAAATTACTAATTTGATGTCTTGTTTCCTTTCCTTTCTTCGTTTGAAGATCCTAGGGGTCGAGAAGACTGCTTCACAACAAGAAATAAAGAAGGCATATTACAAATTAGCTCTTCGTCTTCACCCAGATAAGAATCCTGGCGATGAGGTAGGATCTCAACCCTAAACCATGGATATTATCCTACAGTAATTTAGTGTATTGTTTCTCAAGTGGAATGTTATGCGATGCCAGGAAGCCAAAGAGAAATTTCAGCAGCTGCAGAAGGTGATCTCCATTCTCGGAGATGCAGAAAAGAGGGCATTATATGATGAAACAGGCATCACTGATGATGATGTGAGCACCTCTTTCCTAGTACTTAACTTTCTACTTTTGAGATTGAAGCAATATTTTCTGAAAGGAAATCCTTCGGGTTGGATTGCTCGTACCTTTTCTATCCTATTAGGCACTGGTTGGAGAAGCTGCAGATAATCTCCAAGAGTACTTTAGAACAATGTACAAGAAGGTATGTTTCCTTCTATATCAATCACATGCTAATGTTGTCTATGCATTTGCAATGGCTAACAAATCAATCGTTTAATCATATTTCCCAGGTCACTGAGGCTGACATTGAAGAATTCGAAGCTAAATACAGAGGGTCAGATTCTGAGAAAAAGGACCTGAAGGATCTTTATACAAAATACAAGGGCAACATGAACAGGTGATTTCTGTGAACTAATGTCCTTTTAAGCTTGATCAAACCATTACCCCGAAGGTTGTGGACCAGTGTCAAACACCTTTGTTTATTTTCTATCTTGACATAGTTCCCTTCTATGCAGGCTTTTCTGCTCAATGATTTGCTCAGAACCAAAGCTTGACTCCCACCGCTTCAAGGATATAATTGATGAGGCAATTGCTGAAGGTAAAACACTTAGTTGTAGATGCTGCTCTGTATTTTCCATTATCATGGATCAATTTCACTCTGTTCCGTTGATACAACAATGCCAGCTAATTGCCCTGTTTATGCATGTTTAGTTGTTTACTGAACCTGCTGATTGAAATATCTTTCTAAAACCATTCACTATTTCCTTTCTATACCAGGTGAGCTAAAATCAACTAAATCGTATGAGAAATGGGCTAAAAAGATCTCCGAGATGGAGCCACCAACAAATCCATTAGAGAGGAGAGTGAAGTAAGTTTTTCCTCACAGAACATTCACCTGTTGCCTGGCACGCTTGCATGTTGCATGTAGCTACCGTTTCCTCCCAACTCATTATTGTTGAGCTTCGTGGCAGGAAAAAGAGGAAAAGCGAGGAGAACGATCTGATCCTAGCCATCTCGCAGCGCAGGGCGGAGCGGAAAAACCAGTTCAATTCCATCCTTTCATCCATCATGTCCAAGTGCGACCCCAAGGCGAGCAGCTCGGAGCCCACGGAAGAGGAGTTTGAGCAGGCGCGGCAGAGGCTGGAGAGCAAGAGGGCCAAGAAACGCAAGTGATGCTGCTGCCAGCCTTCTTGCCCTGTGCGGCTGCGCCGAACCATCATCTGGTTATAGCATCAGGAATTCAGGATGTAGCCCAACTGATTGCAAAAGGATAGGGTAGATTACCGTCTGGGTGTCTTCTCGTCTCCTCCTGCCTAGTACAGTAGGTTTGTATGTTTATCGCCATTGCCGGCAGGGAAGCTTAGCTGGAATCTGTTAGTCCGAATTTCGCAGCATCTGGCAATTGGATAGGTTATTTTGTACCGAGCTGCGTGCAAGTCGTCTGTTATGAATGTCATGCTTGACACTGACAAGTTGGTCCCACGTGGTGGCCTCAAAGCCCTCAATGAATAGCAATTGTGATTTGTGAGCATGCAATTTATCGATTCGCCATGGATTCGCGAGCGCACAATGAACCGTGACACGATGGTCACGCAAATGATGGGCCCGCATGTGGCCAAGATCAAGCATGTCCTCCCTCCAGTCTCCAGGTGCCACAGGCCACGCCACTGGTGATTGGTGAATCATCCTCCCACACCCGCTGCGCACAGCAAAGCTGCCACGCCATGGCCACCCCCCCAAAAATGGCAAACCAACCAGCTGATCACCCGCCGCCGCTAACCGCGCGCGCCACCCTATTCCCGGCAATCCACACGGCCCGCCCGCCCGCCCGCCAACCGCCGCCCTGGCTTCGCTCGCGGCCGCTCGCGCCCGCGCCGCGGAGCTCGTATAAATCGGCGCCCCGCTCCGGGGCGGCAGAAGCAATTGAGAGATCTCTCACGCCGATCGTCGAGCGAGCAGTCTCCCAATTCCCCCCCAATAAAAAGACCACCTCGAGCGCCGAGGCAAGGAGGGCTCCGTTCGATCCAGCGGCAAGCAAGCGAACCAGCGATGGAGATGAAGAAGGTCCTCTGCGCCGCGCTCGTCGCCGCCGCCTCGGCCACCGCCGTGCTGGCCTCGGCCTCCGAGGCGCCCTCCGAGGCGCCGGCCGGCGCGGTCGGCGGCGCGGCCGGGCCCTCCGCCAGCGGCGCCGCCGCCGGCGCCGTGCCCGCCGCGGGGGCGCTCATCGCCTCCTTCCTCGCCTACTACCTGCACTGAGCGCGGAGGGCGCTGCCGGCCGCGCGGGCGGGCGGGAAACCGTCGTGATGCGATTTGTGTTTGGTTCATCTCATAAGTTGATTTTGCTTGTTCTTTTTTACGATTGGTTACTTGTGTGTTTGGTTGTTGGTTGTTTGTTTGTGGTCGTTTGAATTGTTCAAGGGCTTTGTTCTGTAATTGTGCCTGATCGATGCTAATAATATATGATCCCAATTTGATTTGTGATTCATTCTAACATTGTTTATGCTTGCATTGTTTCAAATATCACCACCGTGAGCCCGTGGCACGGTCCTAGCAGGTACACCAGCACATCGCGCCATGATTCATGCCGCAGATCTTGACAACTACTCCTCGTGACCGTCCCAAACTCCCAATCCGTCGGTTCTTCGGCTTGGAGTTGAGCACTAAGATTGCAACCTGTACGCAGCATTACTTTTAACTTTAAGCGCCTTTTTTTCTTTGCCTCTTCAGTGATTTAGGCGATCTACCGAAGACATCTTAAGGTTAGGGGCTGGATTCTCATAGGGTTCGCACTTCCAAGCATATCTCGCGTTGCTTGGACGGTGGGATCATCAAAGCCGGAAAAAAAATTACGCGAAGTATCCAAGCATGCGATGCCAGCAAGAGGGATTAGGAAAAGTTAAAAGTCCCCCACCTTTTTTTTTCTTGAGAATAAAATTCCCCACTTGTCTCGTGACGGCAGCATAAGTACGCGACCGCCGCCTCCCCTTTCTCCTCCAACGATTTTCAGTTCAGTTCAATCACTCCCCCAGCCATCGCCTCGCGCAGGCGCACGCCGAGCTCGCCCTCCTCCCTCATTTCCCTTCCGCGCCCCGGCCTCGGTTCCCCCAAGGCCCAAACCCTAGCGAAGGAGGAGGGAGCTGGGCGGGGGGCGAATGGACCGGCAGGTGTTCCACAGGGCGCTCGGGCTCTCGCTCGTCGGCGGCCTCAGCACCGCCATCGGTACGGTACCCCCCGCCTCCCGGCTCCTCGGTCGCTGACTCCCCGCCTGCTTGCCGCCGTGGGGGTGGTGCGTTGCGGTTCCTAGGGTTGGTGGAGCTCTAGCGGGAAGTCACTTGCTGAATTTTGGTTCAAGTCCGATTTCCTAGCTTGGGCTGCGGCATGAAGCAGTGTACTCGATGCAATTGGGTGTTCCGCGTTCGCAGGGGTTTCTCGCGTGGATGGGTTCTAGCCTGTAGGTACTGTGGGCGAGTAACTGGTTGTTCTGGCATAAGCTTACGTCCGGTGTCTATCAAGCAAATAAACCCCTGTTTTGTCTGTTGAGATACAGGAAATCGCAGAGCATTTTAGTGTATAGTTTGAACCACACTGCACCAAGTGATGGGAATTGTGCCTCAACATGGGAAAAATGACTAATTTTCAAATTTAGAACTAGACCCCAGGCCCAGGTAGCGTAATTGCATAAGTTAGGACTAGCCTTACTTGGTTAAACCATGCATATAGCTAAAATTGGTCCACATTGTACTTTATTTTGATTGATCTGGTGAGCTACCCCAAGATGCCCAGCCTCACTTTTTGTCGGTCAAATCGTGATGGTGACTCGTCGTGTATAGTGGAGTTTTTTTTAAGTAACTTCACCAACTTCAACTAAGTTTGGATTCTCTGTTTCAGGTGCGCTGTTTGTGGTTTTGAATCCAGCCCCTAACCTTAAGATGCTTGGGCTTCTACAGGTAAAAAATTATCACTAACTTCACTATCTCTTTTAGTAAGTTGTTTGATTGCTAATGTTCTATATGTTGCTCATGCTGACTACAGGGTTTTGCTGCTGGGCTTATGCTGAGCATCTCCTTTCTGGATCTGGCACACAATGCAATAAATTCTATTGGCTTCTTGAAGGGCAACCTCTGGGTGAGTCATGTCGTGCTTACAATTCTAGAATGCATGCTCATGCAATGCTGATATGTCTCTTATAACAAGGAGCAACCTGCAGTTTTTTGCAGGAGTTCTTTTCTTTGGTTTCATTGTCAAGTTTATTCCAGAGCCAGCCTTTTCACCACAAGCTGATCCAAGCGAGAAAAAGGTTGGAATGAACTGCCCTTAATGATTTATTTGGAGCACCATATCTTGTTTCCTTGCTAAAATAGGAAAACTGAATAGAATTTAGTTCTCTTTGTTTGGTTTGAGGAGAGCAGGCTGATGATGGTGGGTCGGGCAAAGATATGATGAGAAAACATCGCCGGCAAGTGTTATTCAGTGGTATTATTACTGCTGTTGGTAAGAAATTTAAAACGCTTCTAAATTATTCAATGCCCTTATTTAACTAGTAAACAGCACATGCACTCCCTTGAATTTCTTTCAGAATTCTGATAATGTAAATATTTGGACTGTATCATGTCATGAGTATCTTGGTGCCATATCTTTTCTGCAGCTTTGCTTCCTTGAAGCTACAGTGATTTGAATTGGCAAATATTCTGATTGCAGGAATTAGCTTGCACAATTTTCCAGAGGGAATGGCTGTATTTCTTGGGTCTGTGAAGGTAAGTATTCCCTTAGTATAATTATGTCGGTATAAAAGCTCAAATCACTGAGTTGTGGTGCCATTCCTGTTATTTAGTTGTTAAATTATCGAACTAGTGAAACTAGCTCCATTCATCGCAGTGCTAATTAAACTGTATTTTAGAATGTTTCAGATTCTATATTTATGTTAGTAAGTATAATAGGCTCAAACGAGTAAGCTGTAGTTGAATTATCTCAATGACTTAACAATCCATTTAATAACTGAAG
Organism: Panicum hallii; assembly: GCF_002211085.1. Classification (NCBI taxonomy): domain Eukaryota; kingdom Viridiplantae; phylum Streptophyta; class Magnoliopsida; order Poales; family Poaceae; genus Panicum; species Panicum hallii. The sequence goes on from NC_038042.1 coordinate 5,012,964, forward strand.
CAACATTTGTTTGTTCCTGTAGCATGTTGTCCAATTAATTGGTTCTTAGACAGTTTAATTAGTGATACTTTCTGAGTTTCTGTCATTCATTACTATTCAGATTCAAATGTGTGCTAGAATGTTCAATTAATACTGCATGACTTTAAGTCTTAGTTTAGTTTGTAAAAGAGTGCTGTGGCAAAGCATTCCTGCATTTCTATTGGTCAGTGATTCCCTGTGGTATTTTGGTACTTACTGATGATCAGCTCAGCATCATCCGACATTTTAACCACCCATTCTAGTATGTATATCTGTTGTGATTTTGTACCATCATCAATCCTTGCAAAATTTATAGTCTGACATAGTCAATGTTCTATACCTGCATTTTTCAAGGATGGTTTTTGAACAATCGAGCATCATATCAATATTGTTGAAGTTACAGCACCCGTTGGCTATAGCCTGTAGGCTACTTTCAGAACTACCTGATCTTGCTTCCTTTGATGCTTGCTTGTCTTATTTTCTTTTCCATGTTCCATTTTTCGTTCGCAGTGGCAAAAAGTGGGATTTGATGTTCTTCTAATAGAACACTGTTTTACTAGTGCGTACCTTTGTTAGTTCTGGAAGGGCTCTGCCTGAAACCTCACGTTGTGTTTTAAAGTTCTTTTTTGTAATGACTGGTTTTGTGCTTGAATTGATTGCTCTTTGTTGCACTAAACTGCAGGGTCTTCATGTGGGTCTGAACTTGGCTGTTGCTATCGCTTTACATAACATACCAGAGGTACAGAAAACAACAATTTGGCCTTTCTTGTTAAATGAGAGTTATCATCTATAATTTGATATGAATTATTGCCACCAATGATAACACTTGGATGCTTTTGCGCAATGCTTTAAATGCCACAAAATTTGTTTCTTTTAAAGCTTAAAAAATTCCGTAGTCTATGAATGCCCAATTTATGGTTACCTTTGTATGTGCAAATTAACGTGTAGAATGATAAAGGGTTCATGATGATTTTTTAAGTTCTGTGTAATGTCTATCAATAGCTATCCTCTTAAATTTTGCTAGGTATCAGCAGTAATCAAAGTATATTCCTTGTACCCATCTCTCTCAGTTTGCCAGAATCGGGTAGTCTCAAAAGATACCAGTCTAAAGAAGAGTATGTTTGCAAATAGCATTAACAGAGTATAGTGTAAAAAAAAATAGCACCTAGGATTTTTCTTTTTAATTCCATGGAGAGAATATATGCAATGTACATAGAAATCATATAATTTATAAGTGGGGATACATGGCATATTAGTGATATCATTCAGGGTATATTCTTCCGTGTATTTGTATCTTTCCTTTGGATCAGTTTTGAGTTTTATTCAGTATGCTTCATTTTCCTCAGTTCAATATACTAACTACTCACCACTTTGTTACCTCTTCAGGGGGTTGCTGTAGCTCTTCCAATCTATTTTGCTACCAAGAGGTACATGTTCTCTCATGTAGATATTCATGATGAATAAAGTTTATATTTCCCAGCAGCCTTTAGAAATGAATCCAGTGTCAAATATATATGATTTACAGGAAAAAATTTCCTCTAAAAAAAAATCCAAAAATGGTATCCGTTCAAATCCATGTTTTATATGTCTGATATATCCATGCATGATGTATGAGTTGAGAACTTGAACTTATTATAGATGGTGAAAAAAAATCCAAAATGGTTGTTCATTCCTTTATTTTTTCCAATCTTTATTTTTATTCAGATGATTTATCAGTCCATGTTTATTTTTGTGTCACAGCAAATGGCAGGCATTTTATATGGCAGCAGGATCTGGTTTGGCTGAGCCAGTAGGAGTAATTGCTGTAGGTATGCTTTTTCATGAACCCTCCTTTCGAAATGATGTTCATTCGATGGAAACTATACTAAAATCTATCTGTTTTCTGTCTGTTACTCTGCCATCCTATTTAGCGCTGATATGATTTTACTGCAGCTTACTTGTTCCCAAGCAGCTTGAATCCTGACATTCTTGAAGGCCTACTTGGATCTGGTTAGTTTGTTGAGTAAATTGAATACTAGTTTTGAACTTTTGATATTGAGTACTCTGTTGACTTCCTGTGTGTCTCTATGCAGTTGGTGGTGTTATGGCTTTCCTCACTCTGCATGAAATGCTGCCTCTTGCGTTTGACTATTGTGGCCAGAAGCGAGCTGTCAAAGCAGTATTTTTGGGAATGGCATGCATGTCTGCAAGGTTTGTTGATTCTTCGAATTGAATAAACATGTTCTCATAGTGACAAGTATGGATTTGCTTTTGGCAGGAGACTTTCTGTGTGGTAATGTGGTTTTTTAGAACACCTGCAATATGAGAATATGAATTAGTATTTATCCTCGTAGGGTGTTTTATTGAGTTTTCACAAGGTATGAGTAGGGTTTGAACTCATATGTTGTTAGCGTCAGGGCGCTAAACAAAAGAATAGCCTACCAATGCCATAGTTCATCATCTATGAAAGTTGACCATCCTGCAATAGCACAGATAAAGACTGACTATGTTGAAACATACTGGCCTAAGTTTATGCAGCCATCGTCAATATTCACATTTGTAAAGTGCATCCACTGGGGCCTTTGTAGTGTTGTCCAGTAGGGTTGTGAAAGTGGTGAATTTGATATTAGACAAGATCTTGTATCGTTGTACACACCTTTATACATCACTTCATTCTATTCATTACAAACCTAATTGATTTTCATTTTTCGTATTGACAGCTTGTACTTCTTGGAGATCAGCCTACCAAAGGAAATAAGCTTGTAGCATCACATCTGTAGCGCCACAAGTGGTCCACAATGTCATCTGAATTCTGGAGCTGAGAGTTTGTCAGTAGATCCTGATTTCCGGCAGGGGAACGTTTGTTCCTGGAGGATTCATCGATCATATGACCATATGTTTAAACAGTAGGCATCACACCAAAACATCAGAACGAAAGCAAGAACAATGGCTAGATGTGTCGGAGGAGGGGAAAACTGCATTTCCCCAGGATGTGAAAGCCAGATTAGTTGTTCAGAAGATGCGTAGCAACTGAAAACAATCGAGAAATTGTATCCGTTGGTCGACAATGAAAGCTTCAAAAGTACACCAATCACACTATTTCTTCCAAAAAAAAGGGACCATTAACGTCGACCTTTTGAATCTTTGGTTGCCAACCACGTAAGTTTTTTGCTCCACATACGTCATGCAAATCCTAAAGTCATCAATATCTCAAAGAGAAACTGAGATGTTGTCATTGGACTAAGTTTTGAGACTGGAGATGGATCTGGGGTGGGATTTACCTCTCCCGAACGGGTCGGTGGATCTCATCTTTGCAATTTGCATGCATGGGGACAATTCCATCATCGTACGGCATTACAATGGTATGGGCAGACATAAGCAGCATCTCTCTTCGTAGCACGGTAGCAGCATGGGGTTCCTGTCTCTATGGTTGGCTGCGAGGCTTGATGTTTCATGCTTGTGAACCATCTTTGCTCTATACTTCTATCAAGGTTAGGAAAGTTTGGGTATTGAATTGTACATGTGGTTGTAGAATCGTGGTTGTACCCATGTTGGGTCTATTTGGCGCTACCGCCGAATCGTTCACGAAGGACGGCGTGTGAGCCACTCCGTTGAAGCTTAGCTACTCAGGAAGAACAGGGAGACCTAGCTCAACGTTGAAAACCAACTACTAGCAATACTGATAGCAGGAGGTAGGCGAAGGGAAGTAATAAGCATCAACGACAACCATTGTAGAGCTATGGTCCCCAGAATCTGTGTAGACACTTTCAAACTTAGCTAGCAGCGCATCATCATAAGCATTTCCACTGCAATGCAATGAGATAAACATCAGGTAGAAATCTTAACTCGACAATTATATTGATTGTGTGCCTGGACATATAGGATCTTTCATGTGAAATCCAAGAAGGAAATAAGACAATCGGAATGGAGACCTGGCTGTTACAAAAATCTCTTATGCCAATGCCAGGATTGCCTTTGTCATGACGAGCACCAGCAGGCTGTGCAGAGTGCAGACACAAAAGCTCAGCGCCATATCATGTGGCTAATCCTAAAACGACAAGCAGCAAACAAAAACTAATCCAGGCTGTGGATTCAGCATGTAATGGAACCTTTTTCTTCCTATTAATACAATGACATGCAGCTCTCCTGCGTGTTCGAGAAAAATAAAATTGTAAGCAGCGGAATATTTACCTGAAAAATTAAGCTGATGATTGTAGTCGTACTTCCTAAACATAATGTGTCACTGTAGTACATTGTGCATTTACAAGCTTCAAAAGTCAGTAAATTTCCTATTAGCATTTCTACAGGTTAGAACTATGTCACCCAGCACCCTCAATCATCAGTGTTTCAACACCAAGCAACCTCAGTCGTCCGTGTTTCAAGACCCGAGGAACATCATGGGTGGCTGAGATGAGACAGTACCCGTGCAGCATTCCAACACCGTGGAACATCATGGAAGGCGGAGCTGAGAAAGTACCACAGTGTTTGAACATTGGAGGAATATCATGGATTTCTGAGCTGAGCCGAAAGCACCCCTCTTGTCCCAGAGTATGAATACACTGAGCATGATGTGCGCTTCATTTCTTCGAAACTGCTCTCCAAGATACCTGCAAGGCTGCAATAAATATGCTGGGCGTTAGTGCTCCACAGCCAATGATTGCACTTCCTCCCTCCACCATGCCAAATGTTGGAACCGAGGATATTGCTAGTCCCTTGTTCTGATTTGCCAGTCTATTTTTCTGTGGTCCTATTTCCCATCCTGATAGCATTCGCCAACCACAGCTGAAGCTGAAACCTGAATAAATTTGGCCAGTTGGTCTATTTCCATCTGATTCTGCATTTTACATGTTTGATGTCACACTCTGCGCGAACTGAGCAACCAAAATAACTAAGTGAAGATAAATTTTAACCAATACTGCGCTTATAAACAATTTCTAGAATAACTATGGAGTGTCTAAACTGGAGAAACTGACAATACATTTAAATCTAAGTAAACCACCAGTTTCTATCGTGGAATAACTGAGGTACCAAATCCATTTCCACGATGAAATATAGAAAAACATATTATCAGAAGATAGATTGATGAGAATTGTAGTTATCAATTGAATTTGCTCTGTTTGATCCAGTGGATATCACCATTAATGAACAAACAATATGGAAAAAAATATCTACTGCAAGTATTGTACCTTTACAATTGAAAATTAATAGGGTAACCAAATTAATACAGGATATTTAAAAATAAATGTAATTATCTGAACCGTTATGATTATTATAACAGAAATATCATATTCTCTGGGAATAGGCACTCTGTAGCTTCCAGCTGAACTAATCTCTCTAACATCATAGTAATCAGTTACCGGTACCTTTTTTCAAATTTTAGAAGATCAAGTCAATGGTCACAACAGCTAAAGAAGTTGACTAGAACAAAATCCATGCTGGCGTGTGATAGAATACAAATCATACACAGGAACTAAAACAGATACCTTCTTCTATATTTGCAGAAGCGGTTCCAGAAATGCCCAAAGAAGCATGCATCACTAGATCCTGCAGATAAAACTTTCACCAATAATCCTTGCATAAGCACTCATAATCTTTGAAGTGATGAAACCTATTGTTGTCTCGCACAATTATCTCCCTACCAACAATACCAGATATGAATTTAAAAGCTCGGTGACAATCTACACAAATTCGCAAATTCTTCATGATCCTTATAGGTACACCAGGTGGTATACAGATCAATCCAAAAGCCAGAGCAAGCTTTTCGCTGTGTTGAAACACCTCCGATTCCTTCTCTTCTTCCTCAAGATCATAGAGAGCGTATTGTGTGTCTGGCATGTATCCAGCAGCTTGCATTTGACTTTTGAGCTTGGCCAGTAACGCCTGGATCTCATTATTCATCTCATGTTTTGTGTCCTTAGCCTGGAAAACATGTACAACATTTTTCCAGGTAATCCAGCTGCGCCCTGGGTCTTTCTTGATTCCAACATTTTTCATCTCCTTCCTCACGTCTGTTGCTTCTGTCCATCTGGAGAATTAAAAAAGATACAGTAAATCCACAGCACAATTAATGAGCGAGTGTAATTTGATTGCAAGGCATTTTTTTGTAAGAAAACACATTTTTAAGTTATTTTTACCTGCCAGCAGATGCTAACATGTTAGAGAGCAAAACATGATTGCCAGAGTCCTGAGGATCAAGTTCAAACAACTTCTCAGCAGCAATCTTTCCTAGCTCTGTTTTACCATGCATCTTGCATGCCCCAAGTAGCGCTCCCCAGACAGAAATGGAAGGCCTCATTGGCATACCCTGTATGATCTCATAAGCTTGTTCTTCCATTCCTGCACGACCAAGCAAGTCCACCACACAAGCATAATGCTCAATTCGCGGCTTAATCCCAAACCTATCGTTCATTGTCTTGAACAGCTCATATCCTTCTTTTGTCAAACCTCCTCTGCTGCATGCTGCGAGGACATTGACAAGTGTGATGTAATTGGGTGCTGTTTCTCCACACTTTATCATATCATCAAACACTGCAAGTGCATTCCGAGCGTCACCAATATGGGCATAACCTCCTACCATTGCATTCCATGTAACAAGATTCCTCTGCGGCATATCAAGAAAGACCTGTTCAGCATCTTCGATACCCCCACACTTCCCATACATGTCAACCAAAGCACTTGCAACAAAAATGTTTGCATCAATGCAAGAACGGACAGCAACTGCATGCAGAGCACGCCCTTGGTCAAGGCCTAGCAGTCCCGCACACGTGGTGAGCACACTGGAAACCATGAAATCTGTTGGCTCTTCCCCAGCTCTTCTTGCACCCAGGTAGGCCGAGAAAGCTTCCTCCTCTCCACCGTTCTGCGCATATGCAACAACCATACAACACCAGGACACGCTGTTCCGAACTCCCATGCCATCAAACACCGCCTTGGCCTTCTCTACACATCGACACTTCCCATAAAAATCGACCATAGAATTGGAGACGGAGACATCCATCTCAAACCCACACTTCACTACGAAGCCATGGAACTGCTCCCCAAGGGATAGATATGTCGCCCCAGCGCACGCGTTGAAGAATGCACAGACCGAGACCACATTCGGCATACCACCAGCCTCCCGGAGCCCAAAGTACGCCTCCACCGTCTCAACGGGCCTTCCGTCAAGCACCGCGTTGGTCATCACGGCGTTCCAGGCGACCACGTTCCTGTAGGGCATTTCCTCAAACAGGCGGCGTGCCAGCGCGAGGCGGCCAGTCTTGAAGTACATGTCCAGCGCCCCACACGCCACGAAGGCGTCGTCGGGGAGGTACCCGAACCTGAGCGCGAGGGCGTGTACCTGGGGCCCGATGGTTGACCGCGACGGCGCGGACGCGGCGGCCTTGAATGCGGATGGGAAGGTGAAGTCGTTGGGGTGGAGGCCGAGCCGGAGCATGGCGGCGAAGGCCGAGAGCGCCTGGGCAGGGCGCCCGTGCTGCGCTGCGCCAGAGATGAACGCCGTGTACGACACGACGGTGGGGCTCGGGTCGGATGCCAGGGCGGCGGCAGCGGGCCCCGGGAGGTCGAGCTTGGAGTAGAGGTTGACGAGGTGGGCGCAGATGAAGGGCGGGATGGCCGGGGCGAGTAGCCTCAGGGCACGCGCGTGCGCCGCGCGTCCGAGTCGCGGAGAGCGGGAGGCGATCGCCGCCTCGACCGCCGCCGCCAGGAGCTGCGGGTCCGTCGCCAGTGGCGCCGCCACGGCGGCGGCGGCGCGGCGCATTTGGGCTGGGTTGATTTGCGATTTTTGGCGCGACCGCGGAGATGGTTAAATTGGGGCCACGTGTACATGGAAAGTGGGCCGGGCTGGTATTGACTAATCCTGGGCTTGACTCGTAACCTTTTAAAGCCCAGTTGCTCACGTGCATACCTTTTCTCTTGGGAAGCAGATGCGATTTTTTTTAAAAAAAGGGTTTAAAAAAAATTAAAATTCGAAAAAGGGGTGGCAGTTGAGAAAAATTTGAAAAATGGGTGCCTCCCGCCCGATCATCGGGCGGGAGGCGTGGGGCCGGGGACATCCCGCCCAACCAGCGGGCGGGATCCTCAAAAAACTTTTTCCAGGCCCCCCCGAGGGCCCCTTCGCGAATAAGAAACTTTTCTTATTCGCGAACGGGTCCCTGAGGGAGCATCCCGCCCGGCCAGAGGGCGGGAGGCATCCCGCCCGGCCAGTGGGCGGGATGTTTAGCGCCATTTTTTTTTGTTATTTTCCTTTGGAATTTATGATTTACAATCTATTATTTTCCTTTGGAATTTATGATTTACAATCTATTTGAAATTCAGACTGTTTTCAAATGCAATATTGATTCGCCATATTCTTTTGTGTACATATAAAATTTTAATTCAATTTTACGAAGAATATTGCTCTATCTAAAATTCGTATGAAGATGGTTAAACGATAACGTTTTGCAACGTAGAATCCGAATATTACGACAGTACGATAGATCAACCGATTAAAAAGAAAATAGTATCATACAAAAACAGTTCAAATATAAAAAGTTCACCAAATCAGGAGTATCTACTCCGCATGTCCCGGACCTCGCGCTCTCTTGGGCCTCCCGCCCCTAGTCCTAGGCCGTCGGCGTATGTGGTCCTCCGAGTACGTAAATGCATCTGGAGCACGGTGAGGACGAGGCGGAGGAGGTGCAGGTGTGAAGGGGTCATCCTGGGACTGTGCACCTGGAGCGTCATATGTCTGGGATGGACCAATGATGTCAGGCTCGGCGCCGCCGCCCACCAGCTCTGACCAAGTGGCGGAGCCGCCCTCCCAGTCGTCCCAGTCCGGCACACCGAATGGACCACCGTATGCAGGAGCTCCCGTCGACCATGCATGCTGAGCATAGCCATAAGAGTACGGTGCAGCTGGCCTCGAGCCTGACGGGAGAGACGTTCCTGGAGCATAGGCGCCAAACGTCTGAGGCTCCATTCTTGCAGGAGGAGGTCCCATTGCCGTCGAGTGCATGACTACAAAAAGAAATGAAATTAGTCGTGTAAATCATAGGTGATTGAAATGGCAATTATGAAGAACTTACAGCTTGAACTAGCGGCAGTACCGCTGGACGCTGCGTGCGGTGCTGTAGAGGTCGACGGGCCAGCTGTGTACACGTGGGCGGACGCATGAGATGAACTGGAGGTCCCCACGTCATCTCTGCCGCGACACGTCAGTGCACGTAACGCTCGCGTCAAGCTGTCTTGAATCTTACGGAAGCTGTCCTTGTACTGTGCCTCCGGTACACGCACTCCACGTTCAATCAACGTGATCTGAGATGTAGCTTCGACCTCCGCGAAGTTGATCAGATCGATCTGCATACGTAATGGGATGCAGATTACTATTGGTATCGATCTTTTAGAAAAAATATTTAATAATTCAAGTTGCGAAACACGTACCGCGCCACGGTGGTCCTGATCACGGTACGAGGGATACGTGTCAGAAATGGTCGGCTGGTGCTGATCCTCCGCGTCATGAATACGTGAATGAGTGACGTACGGACGCGTACGAAGGAGATACCAGCGGAGGTATGCGCTGTAAGACGCCTCTGTGTGTGGCTGCGGCTCGTCCCACACATCGTCAGGTGCGTCTAGCCACCCTTGCACGTACTCCTGCATCTTGACGACCCAGTTCACCTCGTTGGCATGATATCCCCTGCGCGAATATCTGTTGCGAACATTTGAAATTCAACATTGCTTTATGATAACGAATATATAAGTCATACAAAACGTGTTATCACAAACTTACTCGTGTACGTTGCGCGGCACGGCCTGGAACGCTCGAGGTACGAGAGGAAACTGCTGTCGTCGCCCGAACTGTCTCATCACACGCTCGACGCAGTACGGCTCGACGAGAATATCGAACACTAGGTTCGCCTTTGTCAGCCAGTACTCCTCGTCACGCGTGCAGAGGGAAGACAACCCATGCGGCGCACGTGTCTGGATAGCCGCAGCGGTGTACGGTGTCCAGATGACATCCTGTGGCCGCATCCGATCAAATTCGGACACGAACTGAGGGTATGCTTTTCGGACCTGCCGATGTGCCCAGCTCATCTGAAAAAATTACACAACTGCATCGGTACTCCTCGTATACAGAAATGTACAACAGTAAATTAAATAGCTTAAAAGAACTTACCCGTCGATCGGTCCAAAGCGAACCCATCGTGGGGCTATCCTCGTCCCACATCCCGTACATCTCGGGTGGATAAGGCTCTTCGCTGATTAGGGGACGTGCTATGGCGAATCGCTCGTACGACCATAGCTGCAGCAGAAGTGGGCAGCCTGTGATGACGGCAGTCCTCTCCGTCTTCAAACAGGCCTGGCAAAGACCTCGGTACGTCGCAGCAAGCACTGCCGATCCCCAGCTCCACCCAGGTACCTGGCCCGGCTCCGCATCCGCAATCGCGCGCGCGTATTGCATGAGCACCTTGTCCACGTAATTGCCGGTAGAGTTGCAGAAAAGAGTCCAGCCGAACAACCATAACAGATACGCCTCCAGGTATCGTGACACCTCGTACTGCCCAGCCAGAGGGTGCAGATCCTGAGCCTGTAATATATTTGTTCAAAACATAGAGGTACTCACATATGATTCAATTAAATTAAATAAAAAATAACTGGACGTACCCTAAATTGTATTACCCAACTCTTGGCGGGGCCGGGCAAATCAGGTACGTTCACAACAAGTGGCGGGTTCGCTGGACCAAACCGCTCCTGCAGCTGCACCCTCCAGAAAGGTGGCACGGCAACCGGGCCAACAGCTTCACCCGCAATGGGAAGCCCGAGCAGGTACGACACGTCCTGCAACGTGGGGGCCATCTCCCCGCACGGCAAGTGGAACGTGTGCGTCTCCGGACGCCACCTGTCCGCCAACGCTGCAAGTAGAGAGCGGTCCAGCTGCATCCGCTTCTTCGCGCCACCGTCTTGGCCGTCGCCGGCCTGAAGCATACGTGCGAGTGGCAGCAAACCAGCCTCACGTAACCTGTATATTTTGCATTGTGGTTACAATTATCTTACACGCTATACATTAGTTTCGTAAAAAAATATAAAGTATCACCTGTCAAGCCAGCGGTCGTCCAGGTGCAACAACTCCTTTGCTACACGAGGGCGCAACTCGTGAAGCTCCTGCCCCTCCACCGCAGCCAGGTACGACCTGTGCCGTTCATCGATGTGCGCGTCAAGGAGCTCTGGTGTCTGCGCCATATCTGCATGAAAAATATAAGTACCGTAAGACACATTCCTACGAACAATTGAAAATATTATAAACTATTTATAATAGAACTAACCTAACATATATTTGTAAAAGCTATTCAAAATACTGAAACCTATTCAAAATATAACTACCCTAAAAAATATATCTAAAAACTACTGCAATTATAAAAACTATTCAAAATATAATTACCCTAAGAAGTATATCTAAAAACCACTGCAATTATAAAAACTATTCAAAATATAACTACCCTAAGAAATATTTCTAAAAGCTATTCAAAATACCGAAACCTATTCGAAATATAACTACCCTAAAAAATATATCTAAAAACCACTGCAATTATAAAAACTATTCAAAATATAACTACCCTAAGAAATATTTCTAAAAGCTATTCAAAATACCGAAACCTATTCGAAATATAACTACCCTAAAAAATATATCTAAAAACTACTGCAATTATAAAAACTATTCAAAATATAACTACCCTAAGAAATATTTCTAAAACCTATTCAAAATACCGAAACCTATTCGAAATATAACTACCCTAAAAAATATATCTAAAAACTACTGCAATTATAAAAACTATTTAAAATATAACTAGCCTAAGAAATATATCTACCAACTATTAAAATACTCAAAACTATTTAAAATAGAACTATCCTAACAAATATTTCTAAAAACTATTGAAAATACTGAATTCTACGTATAACTACCCTAACAAATATTCGTAAAAATAATTAATAATTATACGATTATAATACCTCCAAACCGACGTGTGGACAGGGCTTCGCCGCTTCGTCTCCTCTCTTCCTCTCCTCTACTCCTTTTCTTTTTTCTGATTTTTGATGAATTTTATGAGAATTAGGGGGTGGGTGGGGGCTTAAATAGTGGGGGGGGGGGGGGGACATCCCGCCTGTTGGGAGGGCGGGACGTGGGCCTCCCGCCCGTTGGGGGGGGCGGGATGCCCCTCACCAGAACGCCAACGGGCGTGAGGCCCACGTCCCGCCCTCCCAACGGGCGGGAGGCCCCTCGGAGGACATCCCGCCCGTTGGAAGGGCGGGATGTCGCCTGACTTTTCGCAAACAGGCCCCTGCGAAGAGGTTTTCCTCCCCCCGCCGACCCCCCGCCCGTTGGATGGGCGGGATGCGTCATCCCGCCCTTTCATTGGGCGGGAGGTACCCATTTTTCGAAATTTCCCAAACCGGCACCCTTTTTTTGAATTTAAATTTATTTTTAACCCTTTTTTAAAAAAAATTCAAGCAGATGCTGCCAAAGATCATTCAAGTTTTGGTACTGGATCGATTTTGTCCTCAAAAGAATACAAAGATCATTGTTCCATGGATATTTTGTCTCCAGTAAGCAGTTGTGGCCATAATGATTAACATGAGGATAGAAACTCAGTTACCCAGAATGTAACAGCTACATTTGTTGTTAGATCCGTGAGCATGTAAATTTAAAAAAGGGACTCTGCGAACCATTCGCTGCCACCAAGAAACCTTTTTGTATTGTCCGGATATATCATCTGTCATCCATGTGATAAAATAAATAAATCAACTACTCAGATAATCAAGTTGTGCATAAATACGCAAGGAATGTGCAATGCTATAACTGCGTATTCATCCCTCGTTCTTCGCATCTTCTGTTTCACCGCCGGGCATTTCAGAATTCAGATACCAGAGGCAGGATGAATTTGCCAGATGAGTCTAGGGTCAACTTTAAAGTTCTCTAGCACGAGAATGCTTACAACAGGAGAAAGGAACTATATGTTACAAAACGAAACCTGATCTAAACAAAGCTTTCTCCAAAAACTTGCGTCAACGTCGCCAAAAAATGGGAAGGTATGTACCACCTCTCCTACCAGCCAAAAATGCTAAGAACGAAGCAGATGAACGTGACGAATATACATGTTAATTTCTGTAGCCAACAGCAAAGTGAAATCTCCTCGCTTGTTTATCGTTGAAGGCGTATTCAAGTCGCAGAGGTCCCAATGGGGAGTCCACACGAACGCCAACACCATAGCCGTACCCGCTACCTGGTTTCCCACGAGCTCCTGCTGGGTCACCTGAACAGCGAAATACCATGGATGGCTCATGTAAGAACTGTGTATATTGCCTAACAGAAAAAAAAATGCCGACATGTATTGATGATGTAATGATTGCATAAGTGCAAGATCCCCAGCTGTATTAGACTTTCATTGTGTCAAATGTATCCTACAAAAGTATAAGACGGGACTGCTCACTTTACTTTCATGTTGGGTAAAATGTGAGTAGAATGTGAATTACCAGGAACTTTAGGACCAGAACCGAGATCACTACCATAGTCGCCAAAGACAACACCTTCCAGTGGCCCAAACTGCATGCAGAGCAATACCAGTAATTAATCACACTATCACAGTGCTGATTGAATACCTTCATTTATTTATTTAAGAGACCACAGAGTAGGTATAATATGATATGAATTTCTTCAAACACATGATGACATTTGCAGAGGACAGCACTCAAGCTGTCAATCTATTCAGACATGGGAACAGGGCTCCAGATTCTCAGTGCAAAGAAAAAATAGCCAGGAACAGCTGCTGTACCTCTCAGCAAATATTCTATAAAAAAAAAACGTCACAGCATCCATCTATAACAGTACTGCTACTTGGGCTAAATATGAAAGTAGAGCAGTGAAAAAGTAAAGCAAGCAGGCCTCAGTTAAGCTACAGCAGCCAATCACTAGGTGATGATCCATCCAAAGAATACTCATTTGAGCAAAAACAATACAAGACTGGTCCTAGTAGTAGCAATAATGTTGTAAATGCATATTGATACTGGTTTTGCTAAAATATTCGTTGCGAGATATTCATATAGGTATTCCAGGAATGTGTTTTGAACAGAGAATTCTGGGCCCTATTCCAGGGTCCGGCACCTATAAGGCTATAAATGGTTATAAGTTTTTTTTTGTTAATTATGTAGATATGTAGAACCCTTGTTGCCAACACAGTATTCTGAAGTTACCATACCATTGTGTCTGGATTTTTGTCAGACTAGTGTCACATAATTCCATGTGGAGTTGATTTGACAAAGATAAGAGGCCTATAAGGTTCAGGAGGAGGAGGAAGCCTACCATGCGGCACGAGACTTCTCCACTTCCTACAGCGTAAGAACGCCCGGAACCAACAGCACCCTCTTCGTATCCTCTTACACTATTTGTCCCACCAATTGCAAATGCTTCATGAGGTGGAAAGTTTCCCTCCACGTGACCTCCAGAAGCACTACATCAAACAAAAAATTATACAGAAAATAACAGAAATGGAAACAACTATCAGTGCAAGTTAATATGCAGGGCTTTCAGTTCATAACAGTTTTTTGCTACAGGCCCAGTACAAGAATTTGATAAAAGCAAACCTCAAAAGAAGCCGAGCAGGACCAATTTCATAGCCCTGCCTCAAACGTGTTGTCACTCTGTTGAAGCTTAGCCACTCAGGAAGAACAGGGAGACCTTGCTCAACATTGAAAACAAACTACAAGCAACAATGATAGCAGGAGATAAGGGTCTTTCAAAAAAAAAAGAAAACCGGATAGCAGGAGATAAGCAATTATGGCTGTGAATATTGCTCGGGGAAGGAATAAGCATTAATGCCAACCATTGTAGAGCTATGGTCCCCAGAATCGGTGTAGACGCTTTCAAACTTAGCAAGCAGCGTATCATCATAATTATTTCCACTGCAATGCAATGTAATAAATATAAGGAAGAAATCTTAACTACATTGATTGTGTGCCTGAACATGTGAAAACCAAGGAAATAAGACAATGAGAATGGAGACCTGGCAGTTAATTGGCTGTTATAGAAATCCCTGATGATAGGAATGCTTTTGTCATCACGAGCACCAGCATGCTGTGCAGAGAGAAAAGGTCAGCGCCATACCTTGTGGCTAGTCCTAAAAGGATAAGAAGCAGAATATTTACCTGAAAAATTAAGCCAAGCGTCCCACTCCATTTTGGCCTAAATGGCCTGCTGTACTCCACACCGGCAGTAACACGTCCAATCGTTATAGGCCCATGGTCAGGATGATCGCCACCATGGACAAGTGTTCCAGGAGTCCTTGAGTTCTGGTAAGAGAAATAACTATAAACATATGTATGAAGCTAACTAGCGGAAATAAAAAGCGATTCATATTAAAGCTAAATACCTGAACCATAACAGTTCTAGAGGTTCTCTTGTTGTCGCCATCGATCCATGGGTCAGTAAAGTTCAATCTAAAAATCGAATCTATTTGCCCCCTCTCCAGTGAGAGGTTCAATTTCTTGTTCCTCCCAAAAACGTTCCGGTGTGAATATGCAAAGCTGCACTCAAGTGATAAAATTTTTAGACTATGTGCATCTTCAATATATCCAGATAAAGATGTAGGAGCTGGTAAGAAGTTGCAAGCCTGCAACAAAATGATTTATTCTAGACATACTACCACAAGTTCAGAAATCAGAATGTTGGTTTTAGTTCGAAAAAACTTGTCACTTTGTTCTTGAGGCGGCATTTTCTCAAAAATGGAACCATATCTTGTCAATAGGGCAGTGTCTTTAGAGCGAAGGCTACACAATCCTAGAGAGGATTCATGTAAAAAATGAAACTAGTGACTCTTCCCTGTTCCATATACATGGAGCTAAAACAACAATTAATGTGCTCCTTATAACGATACTCCAAATTACAGATTATTATGGTCATAAGAATTTCAGTGTAAGATTAGTTGACCATTGAAGTTTCAAGACAACTAGCAAGCAGATTCATACCCAAATGCTATAAGTGTTGGCAAACAATTGCTAAAGGAATTTTGTGAAGCGGGCACATGCTTGTAGCCAACTAGTAAACAGCTGGTCTGGGGTTTGAAGCTATATACATCTGATAATAAAACAAAAAGATCATCAACATGTTCAAATTAAATAATTGACGGATTCTACAATACAAAATGATAACTCTAAATTTCTCGGTCCATATGGCCTGCTCGGGCTTTGGAGGATAAGCTCTTTATGCTAAGCTGCTCCAGATGTTGTAGCTGCAGGGCAATTTTAATGATAACCATAGAAGTCTATCCATAATAGTGGATTTTTGTTTCAGCCCTCCAAACATTTATTAGAACCCAGATAATGAGGCTTCGTGATAATGTTAAGCCCAACAAAATTAGGGGAAAAGGCCATTGGGGGCCTCTTTGGAAGAGGGGTATAACTCCAGATATTTTCAGGACTTAACTCAAATTTGAATTTAGTCCCTAAGGATTTGGAACACAATACACCCTTTCAAAACAGATCCTAGTTTTGAGCGCAGGGCCACACAACTAATATACAGCAAGAAAAAGTTGCATCTCTGGAACTATTGAAGGACCATGAAATATTGAACCTATGTGGAGAGTAGGAACTCACAGGCAGGAATAAGCATTATATAGCACTAGAAACAGAAACACAGTAGCTGTATATATACATCTTATCCTGTGAAAGAATAACATACCAACCTGCCAATAAGTCCAGAAAGGGGTCCATTGGTTATCCTGCAGAAAAACAGCATGTCATATAATAAGCATTGAAGAATAGCAAGTTCAACTGCACTTTGTGCATGTGCACAACTGGAGATTAAAAGAGAAAAAAAAAACAGTGCATCTACAGTTTTTTCAGCAGTAGTGAATCAGAACAGAATTTCTTAAAGCATGCAGGTACTAGCTACGCCCACAGTTCTTAAGACCGGACTGGACTAGCGGTCTGACTGGAAAAACCAGAGCCTCCGGTGGCCCGGTCCAGCTAAAAGACCGCCTGAGCAATCGAACCGGTATAAACAGGTGAAAACTGGTTTACTGCCTGGTTTTTAGAGGAAAAGCATTAGGAAAACCGGCACCAAACCGCTGGTGACTGCTCTGTGTTGGGGCACATGCGTGCGGAAGGGGAAAAATGGGAGGCGGGAAGGGTAAGATGAGAGGAAAGGAGCTGAGCATGGGGTTCGAACACAGGAGACGCATGAGACTGAACTATCACCACCAGGCCATGCTTTGCCTTGTGTTAGTAGTGTATCAATATCTATTTAAGAGACATTGAACCGCTTTGAACCACTGGTCCAACTAGTCAAACCAGTGAACCAAAGACTTTGCCTGTTCAATTGCCGATCCGTTCCTAATAACTATGGCTACGCCGTTTTATACAATCTTACACAGCTCAGCTTACAAAGCACCATTTGTACTCACCCACTTGAAATGCCACCACCAGCAGAGAAACCACCCGAAGGGCGTTCAACAA